>NC_053425.1:90291319-90892183 GCF_007990345.1 Gossypium hirsutum
TAAATAGGGTACACTATTCATTGTCTTCTTCACCCAAAAACCCTAACCCTAGTCGCTGCAAGTCCACACGCCCTCCCTACCACGCCCCTGCGCCACTTCCCACACCATTTTTGACGCTCAATCTCTCTCCCTTAGCGTTTGTTTACTCTTTTCACTTCTATTTTACTTATTTCTAATGCTTATTATCAAAATAATATTTATTTCTCTTGAACTATTTTTCATTTTGTTCATTATTCTATCATTTAATTTGCATTCTTAGGTTAGTTATCATACATTTCGTGTTAAATCGAGTTATTAGGCAAACCTCATACCCATGACATTACTAGGCTCATTCTCATGCTATTACCATGCCAATGTCATGAAATTAGGCTATCAAATTAATTATTTTGGTTGAGTTTGCTTAGTATTAGTAGTTTTGGCTGAAATAGTTAGTTCAAATTCATGACTTTTTCCTTTCTCAAATTCGTTTACCTACTATTATTATTCTTTATATTGTAGGCTTACAATGTCGTCTTCACAAGGAAAGAAGACCGATATCCCTGTTTCGAAGAAAAATAAGGGAGAGTCATCTTCCTCGGGTCCTATCACGAAAATTCGCCACCCTTTCCTGCAATTCCCCATCGGTCCCCAAGAAGAAATTTTCCAAACACTCCGGGCCCAACCTTTAATTGCAGGCTGCTACATCGACTGGGCTGCAGTAGAACAAGTTCAGTTGGCTCGACACTTCGGGCTCCTCAACACCGTGGCCTAGGAATCATCCTTGACCCTCATTAGCCAGATGTCTCCACAAGGCATCTCGAGCATTCTAAGCATGAGGATGATTGAAAAGCGTCAAGGAACCTACTCTCCTCAATATCGTCTCGCCCAATCTACCGAGGAGGAGACCCCCGACGATATTACTGATGATGACCCCCCACAGCACGAGGACCCACCATCTCAGCCACCACCACCCTCTCGTCCAGTTCATGCGGCGGCTTCATATGCATACATTTCTGAGCACCTTACTCAATTCGAGCAGCAGTGTTTTCAATGATTTGACAACATTGATGCTACTCTACAGAAGATCTGTCAGCACCTCCACATCTCATCGCCACCCCCACCTCACGAACCATCTAGCGATGAAGATGTTTAAAAAACTTTCATTTATTATTTTATGTTTTTATTAGGATTTATAATTTTTATTGCACAATTTTGAATTTCGGCTATTTCCTACCGAGTAATCATTCTTCCTTATATACTTTCTAAAAGAGTTCCTGATGCTATCACAGTTATAAAAAGCTTCAAAGCTCACTTTTACTCAGGGACTTAAAACTCCACTGGGAAAGGTTCTCCACGACTGCCTTGTCCTACTCGACCACGACCATAACCAATTTCAGATATAATATTCTTTTAGAGCAGGACTAATGGACTAATGAACCTCTACCACCGCCGGAGTATGCTCCTCCACCCTTACACCGATTATTCTCTAAAACTCCAGTTCAAGGAAATTCATTCATCACTCAGGAAGGTTCACTTCTCTCCCTATCTTATTTTCACATTCTTTTTTATATATCTATCTTTGTACATTGAGGACAATGTAAGTGTGGGGGGTATTCATTTCATTATCAGAAAAATCCCTGAATGACTGCCTTGTTCTCTTGAAAAGCTCTCATATCATATTTAGGATAAATTTTGATTGATTTATGATTTTGATTGATATATCTTGAATTAAAACATATGCATTTATGCATTGATTGTTTAAACTTTAAGACATTAGAGAATCAAGCATGATAAGTTGATTTTTAAGAATTTAAAATTTTAGGTTGTTTCCCTAAAGTTTAGGTATTACTTTGAGTTGGAATTCACAAGTTTTAAACATCAAAAAAGCCATAATTCTTGTAAGATTTTTGAGCCTTTTGAGCATCTATTAATTCTTTCATGCTCACTTTTATTATTGCTTTGAGTGCTTCAGTATTGAACGTTATTCTAGCACTTGCTTGATTATGCATGTCAACACTACACTATTTGATTTGATATGTCAAAATGAGAAAGGCACTTAGGATTAACCCACTCATGCCATGAAAAGTCTACCTCCACAGTTAACCTTTAGTAAACCCTGTTGAGCTAACAAACCAGTTTTTGTATTACCCTTAATATTAACCCTTAACCCATTATAGTTGAAATCCCCTAAATTAATTTGATCCCTATTTTTGTCGAGATTTGAATTGAAATAGTTGTTTAACTATGTTTTATTCTATTTTGTAATTTAACTTGTTCTTAAAAAAAACATGTATACATATTAGTAGTAGTAATCTTTTTTTTTTTGAGCTTAAGTATTTAAATTCCATATTCTGAGAAGAAGCTCTGTTGTACACAAGTGATGATTACATATTTTTCTAGTTAAGTGATTTTTCAATTCAATCTCGATTCTAACCATTTCTTTCAGCTTGTTACCACACCCCCTGACCAAAGCCACGTTACAACCCTCTAAAGACCTTTTGATTGGTGTCTCATCTCAATTTATAGTGGTGGAGATTTGATTTTCATGCAAGTTTATGGTAATAACTTTTCATATTGTCTGATGAATGCTACTTTCATTATCCTTAAACACTTTGAGTGATTTGAGTGAATCTTTAGTGAGGATATTAAACTCCGTGAGATTTCAAATGAGGTAACCACTTAGATAAGGGGAGATGCCTAAGTTTTGCGTGATTAAATACTCAACTTGGAATGTTTGAAACTTTGATGTTCTTTTAGTTGAATCCTCAATGTATGATTACCTGTGGATTATTTTGAGATATTTTCGATAGAGATTATAAGTTAAGAAGGATTTATTTTGATTATGAGTTGAGGATTTTGCTTGAGGACAAGCAAATGCTTAAGTGTGGGGGTATTTGATAAACCGTAATTTATACATATTTTTACCCCATGCTTAACACATTTTATGGATGATTTTTCCTTAGAATTGATGAATTCGATACTCCTAATGCTTTAATTTCATGTTTTATACTTAGGTGAGCATAGGAGAGTGAAAGGAATAAGAAACGGGTCAAAAATGGAGAAAATGGGCTAATGTACGAAATCAACACGGCCTAGACTTCCTCACACGGGTAGACCACATGGCCGTGTCAATTTGGAGAAATTGAAGCACGACTCACACAGGTAGAACACACACTCGTGCCATTCTAACAGGTTCGAGCACAGCCTGAAGTAGTCGCACACGGGCTTGTCCCTACCGAGCCCAAGTTGAGTCCAATTAGGAGAAGGCTAATTTTTTAGGGCTTTTAGGCATTCTAAAGCCTATAAATACGCCCTAAAGGAAGAGGAAAGGGGCGCAGAGAAAAAGAGGCAGGGAACTGCTCAAGGGAAGCTGATTGATCCATCTCAGAAGTCGGATTCACCATCAAGACTGAAGATCTTCCCTCAATTTCCCTTCAGGAGTTTTGGGTTTTCTTTATGTTTTGTATATTCATTATTCTCCTGAGATGTTTTCCTTTTTAGTTATGAACTAAATCCCCTAAATACCTAAGGGAATGAAACCTAATATGAATCTTGTTATTATTTTCTGAATTGTATGATAAATATTTAACTTGTTCTTAATTATGTGTTCTTAATTCTTGTTTTGATATCCCAGGATACTGATTCAAGATAAGCTCTTATTCAGAGGAGGAATAGACCCTGTCTAAGAGTACGTTTGTCATAATTAAGTGGAGTTGATTACACCCCTAGAGATAGGGTGACAAGATTTTGTCATATTAGGGTTAAACTTAATAAGGGGATCCGTAGATCGAGATAATGCAACCCTAGGGTGTTAATTAGAGAAAAGTCTCAATTATTCAATCTAGGGATTAGGCAATATTATTTTTGAATAGGGATAATAACATATTTTAAGGATCTCTATAGAACAAGTTAAATGAATAAATCTTCCGATTCGGAGTCAGAATAACAAGTGAAGTCTAGGTGGATTCTTTCTTAGGTATTGTCTTAATTTAATCGTTTTTCCAAAAGTAATTCCCCAATTCTATTTTCTATGAATTCTTAGTTTAGATAATTAGTTAGTTAAAACAAAACCCCCTTATTCTTAGGCTAGATAATAAAAAGACAGTCATTACTAGTACTTTTAGTTCCTTTGGGTTCGACAATCCGGTCTTGCTAAAACTATACTACTGTTCGATAGGTACACTTGCCTACATCGTGATAATAGTTAGTTTCAAGAACGATTAATTATAAATATATAAAACTTACTTGTCACGAAAATTGCGATCACTTTCCAAGTCTATAGTAAGTGCTCCCAAGCCCCTTTTTAATGTTCTTCGTATTTTTCAAATCCCGGTAACTTGCTCTCTCTATTTCTACCCATATTTCATGCTAGGGTTCATGTTTAGAAATTTACCCATGCATGAGAAGCTTATGTTTTTATGATTTATGGAAGGATATGAGAGTTTAAAGGATGGTAAACAACTTTTACTAAGTAGATTTTCATGAAGAGGGCTTTAAGGACTATTTTGTAAAAGTTATAGAAAAGGGTAGAAAAATGTGAAAGGAAGGAAAATATGGGCTGTTATGAACATGAAAAATGTTCGGCTAGGCTTGGGTAACTAAGAAATCCCATACATTGTATTATTCGAGCCTAGGGATTAAATTGCAAATATATGAAATTATAAGGGTAAAATAGTAATTTTACCTAAATATAAATTTTGGGTCGTTTTGAGTAATGTATGTATTAAACGAGCTAAATTTGGTATTATAGATTAAGAGAATCGAGATACGGGCTTTGATCGGGGAAAGAATAAGGTTTACGAGGTTTAGGCTCGATTTCTAATTTTTTATTGAGGTAAGTACGTATGCAAATAAATACATTAATCATTGTTATTAAATGATTTATTGATATTTGTATGCTTAACATGTTTATTTGGCTATGTTGATAATATAACATGTTTTGATGCTTTGCTATATGATTATGAGACGCTGGCCAAGTGAAAGAAACCATTATGCGAGTACGTTCGGTAAAGGTCTGGAAGTCTAAAATCCCATTTGAACCTTAGGAATAGTTGAGGATACAAGTGACATGTCACTAGGATAGTCATGTGTGTTATGAGCTCATTTAATATGTGATACATGCTAGGGTCTGGGTGCTGGGTATCCTGAGTTGTGTTCGGATACTCTCTTATCTCTTTGAGTAGCCTCGTTGAGAGCGGCATATGATTCCGTGATATGAGGCACTTCAGTGCACTTTCTGTCTGTTAGCCAAGGCTACGTTCAGGCACTTCTGTGCATTTTTTTCGTGTGTCAGAATCATATTCCAAGTGTTCAACGGGTAACGTAATATGAATTCTGAAAGTAAAATTTAAGTACGCCATATGTGTACAAGATGGCACAGGTATGTACTAAAACCCTATAAGGACTTAGTATATGATGATATTATGGAAAGATATGTATTTGTATAAGCATGAGCATATGAATATGAAAGGTAAGCTTTATAGCTTACCCTCCTCTCTTTTCCATTCTCTTTAGATACGTCAAACTACCTTAAAGAATCGGGAGACGTCGGAGCTCGAATCACACTATCTTCAAGGATTTTGGGTATAAAAGGGTTCAATTATTTTGGCATGGCATGTATAGGAAACTTGTCTATTTTGTGTATATGTGCCATGTTGAAGTAGCCAAGTGTAATGTCTCATTTGGGCATTAATTATTTTGTATGTAGCCATGTGATTTGGTCCATATTAATGATTGGGATGTGTCCCTAAGTTTACCTTTACATGCATGCTAAGATGTGTCTATGTTGGTTTGATGGATGACTATTTATTTGGTTGTATGTGGTTGTATGATTTAGCACTCATAACAGAATGATAATAAGGAATATGGTAAACAATGAAATTGGTGTGGAATGACTAAAAGATAAAGTGGTGTGAATACTAATGGACTAGTATGAAAAGAGGTCATAGTGATGCTATAATGTTGCATGTGTAAGTGTCCAAATATATCATGGATATACCATTTAACATATGGAAGTGTATAATTGTTTAAGGGTGACCAATGGCTTGGAGAGTAGCCTCCAAATGGTCCACATGGGTAGACACACTGGCATGTGTCTAGGCCATGTGTGACACACGGTCAGCCCCATGGGCGTGTCGTACGGTCGTGTGTCTCCTGCACCTTGAATTTCAGGTTAACATACATGGTAGTAAACACACGGGCAGCGACACGGCTGTGTGTCTCAACCGTGTGGAGGACACGGCCTCTGGCCACAGGCGTGTGCTTGGCCGTGTGCCTCAAATTTGTATGATGATGTCATAAACAGAATGCTTGCTAAAATCACACGGGCTACCACACGGGCATGTCCCAGGCCGTGTGCGGAACACGGGCCAAGGACACGGGCATGTGCTCAGCCGTGTGAAAACCCCTAGAGGTTTGAATTGGAAAATAAATCCAATAATTCCACACGGGTGTGGGACATGGGCGTGTCCCCAAACACATGGGCATGTGCATTTCCTCCACACGTGCATATGAGGCTTTAACCTAGAAATTTTCTTAGAATTTTCGTGAGTTCTTGGTTTAGTCCCAGACCGCTAATGATGTATGTTTTGGGCCTCGTAGGCCCATAATAGGGACAAAATGACTTTAATTGATTGGTTTTAGTTTGAATGAAATTTTGTGGCTCGATTCTGTATGTTTGGTTCTGCTTAAGTCCGGTAATGCCTCGTACCTTGTCCCGGCATCGGATACAGGTAAGGGGTGTTACATAGTCAAACCTATCTCATACTTATAGCAACTCACAAATTCAAACATTTCATACATTTATTACCTATTTTACCACTTATGCAAAATGGTCCTTAGTTAGGGTTTCCATGAAAACTACTTCACAAAAATTGTTTATTTCACAACCATGATTCATTTTCTTCCATAAAATTTTAGAAAACAACATGAACACTCTCATGGTAAAACCCTAGACTTTTCACCATTTTACAAAATAGTCCCCTCATTTGAAAGCTCATGTTACAAGGGTTCTAAAAGTACAAAAATCATCAAGAAAACCATCAAGATCACTTACTTGTAGAGAGATTAACTGGCTGAAATTTTCAAGCTTTAAAACCCTCCTATGGCTGATATTTTTAGTCAAGAAGAAGATGGGAAAGGGATGATATTACCTTATGTTTATTTTATTTTCTTCTTAGTCAAATAAGTCACCAACTTCACCTAACATTTGACTAAGTTAAAATACTTGTCTCATGGCAAGCCAAGCATTATTTTAAGGCTTATTTTTACTTTCAAAACCCCCAATTTATGATACATGACAATTTAACTCCCTTAACTATGAAATTAAGCTCTCAAACTCTAAAATTAATTCACCAAATTTTTCATGCACTATAATAAACATGTTATAAATCTAAAATAATAATAAAATACTTTCTCTGACGTCAGATTGGTGGTCCCAAAACCACTGTTCCGACTAGGCCCAAAATTAGGCTGTTACAACTAGGCTTAGGCCTAGACTGCGTATGCTCACTGATTGGTTATTTGATATGGGATTACACACTGAGTTTTCATAACTCACCCATCTATTTAACTGTACAGGTAATCCCCAGGCTTAGGCAGGTCGGTGCTGCGAGGGACTCGAAGGTGGCCACACAACCGCACATGCTTTCTTATTTGACTTTTAATTTATAAGTAATTTAGTTTGGGTACTTTAATTGTAATAAGGCCTCTTTAAATTTTTAATCTTTAATTTGGGGTTTTGTTTATTCTAAATTATATCTGTTAGCATTAGGATGCGAGTTTTCAAAAAGATAAATGCTTTTCAAAACACCACGTTTACACAACATGTTTTAAAAGCTTTCGTAAGAAACAATGTTTTAAAATTAATAACAATTTAATATGTTTAAGCTTTCGACAACTGACGTACATTTTGGAAAAATAAATGACATGCTATAAAATTATCATTAGGAACTATGACAAAGGTGAATATGGAAAAGGGTTTTCCGATGATGTCAACTTTTGCGAAAAACACTTCAATGTGACATCGCAAGATTTGACCATAACGTCTATGTTGGGTTTGGGGTGTTACAAGTATTCTCAATTTATAGGGTCAACTTGCGTACCTCTTACAGAAAACTAGCACCAATGATATGCTTTCTCTCTTAGCGAGGATATAGTGCTCTTCAACTTCTACTCCAGAGTACAGTCTAAGTCCTTCACAATTCTCTTCATCGACTCCATCCAGTACTCAGCCACAGTTGGATTTGTTCCAGCAACACCTTTGAACATTTCTATCCCATTCATTCAGAGCCTCTCCGCAACGGATCCTTGGCTCCCCGATCTAGTTTAGGATCTAGCAACCTATTGTAAAACCCTCAACATCACTTGGGTCATCGTGTCGTCACCATTTTCATTCTCAACATAATCCTCATCTGGTATTAGGTTTCCTCCTTGGACAATGGGTAACTCTATAGGTGCAGCCCTACATGGCCTACCCTTACCATGTCTGCTATGGGTGTTCAGAGTGGTCTTTTGAATGTTTTAAATCCAATGTATATCTACAGTTTTCAAAGAAAAGTTGAAGCTTTATTTATCCTCCTAAATGTTTACAATCTAATGTTTACAATTTATCTAAATTTTTAATAGTAATCTTGGATTTAATTCCCTACAGAAAAATAAAATTTTCAAAAATCTTGTGGCATGGTTTTTCCCAAAATACCCCTTTTTGATGCATGCATGCAAACATATTTCAAAATTTCACGGTGCAAATTTAGAAAAACTAGGCACTGATGCCACCAAATGTAACGTCCCCAACCTGGCGTAGACGTTAGACTTGAATTTGGAAGATTACGTTAGCCACCAAAATGGCCTAGTAAGCTATCGAAGTTTTGAAAAAAAATATTTTTAAGCATTAATTTAGCTTTAGAAGATAACTTAGTTTATTCTTAATTTATTTATTACTCAAAATTTTAGTATTGTTTAGTATGTGAATTATTAATGTGTGTCTTCTTGTGTTGTGTACATCTGTATTCACTAGCTTTCCAGAACTCATCTCTTTACTTTCTTTTCCCTTCACGATAAGTAGTGCGTAGGATAATGATGAGGGCAACAGTTCAATGATCCATCGCACAAACTTTCTTTCTACAATATATGCACCAAGCTTATAAAACCTCAAGAAGGGAATATGGGACATTTTCAGGCTAGAGACTTGGAATGGGACTTAGATAATTTTAGACAATTTAAAAACATTTTTTTAGAGGGTTGTAATTGTATTTTTTGGTCTATTTTAAATTTTGGGATTTTTTAATCTCCGTGTTTGCTTATTTGACTAAATTTGCTGTTTGAATTATATGATATTGCCCATATGAACTAACGAGACATTTTGTAGCTAGTAGAGCTTGCCGAAATCCAAGAACGCATTATTCCACTTATTATATGACTTATAATTTGATTTAGAAAAGCATGCTCTTAGGAGTAAATGCTTGTATGAAATATTTAGTATATGTATGGTAAATATGGATGGTTGGTGTGATTTGTGGTAGTTTTTTTGAGAATCACCTTGGTGGCTAATGTGTCGCTCGAAATTCGGGTAGAATCGTCCCAGCCGTGTTTGTGGTGTCATATAGATCTTTACTTGACTAATCCAAATTCGAGCCCGATTTAAATTTTTTTTTACCATAAAAGGTCATATTAGTTTAAGAACTTGATAACTTTTATCAATTTAATCCTTAAATTTAGATTCCATTAAAGTATACTAAAATGATATTATTAAATTCTGCTATGCCATCACCTGATTTTTAATTAATATTTTAATATATTTCTTGTATTTTTTAGATTTTAAAATTTTAGGTGATGGCGCCGTAAATTAAAAGTGTTACATCATCCGAATCCAAGTTCATGACAAAATTTCCCAATCTTGTCAAAGAAAAATGTGGACCAAGATGAAAAAAAAATTATTTCATTTAAGACTAAATATTGGTTTATCTAGTCTTAGTAACCTTAATCAAAATATTGTTGCTTTGTTGATTGCAGGTTCCGTTAGATTATCGTGTCTACAATTCAGAAACATGAATTGCATGAGAAACCTTATCATAATAGGATTATCACTCTTTTTAAGGATTTCCATCCCTCAATTCTTCAACCAATATTGGAACCCATCCCATCATGGCCTCGCTCACACCGATGCAACTTGAGTAAGTGTTTTAATTTTTTAAAAGAAACTCCAATCCCATAGTCTTCAATGATAAAAAAGGGTAAAACAAAGTGAATGATTTTTGCAGTGTTAAATATAACTTCTATTTTCAGTCAAATTTTAGAAATAATCTTCTAGTTAAACCCTGTTTATTTGTTTCAATTAAACTCTGATTAGTCTAGATTATTTTTTATTATTTGACCTATTAATTTAGCCTATAAATAGGCTCTTTTACAACCTTAGAAAAAACACCCATTAGAGATTAGAAATCATAACAAATTTAGAGAATTTTGTGTTTACATTTTGAGGGTTCTTTGTTTTCAGGTTTTCGGGATTTAGTTTTTTATCTCCATCTTTTGAACTCTTCATTCTTTTGCCATTATAGTAAAATAATCTTTGCCCGTGGTTTTTTATCCTCTTTAAAGGGGTTTTTCCACGTTAAATTTATGTGTTCAATTTCTCAATTTATTCTGCTATTTTTTCTTGTTCGTTGCTTAATCGGGTTGAACCTAACAAGTGGTATCAGAGCTAATTCAATTTTCATAGATTAGCCCGTTTAGAGATGGTAGCAACAAGATTTGAAATTGAGAAGTTCGATGGTGAGACAAATTTCAATCTGTGGCAAGTTAGGATGATGGCAATTCTAGTTCAATCTGGCTTGAAAAAGGTTGTTATTGGGAAAAAGCCTGAGAATCTAAATAAAAGAAAATGGAAAGTGCTTGATGAAAAGGATTTGTTTGCAATCTAGTTGTGCCTCACGAATACGATATTGCAGGAGGTATTGATGGAGAAGACCTCATCCACTTTGCAAAAAAGTTAGAAATTCTTTATGCGACTAAGTCTCTGGCTAACCATTTAGTGTTGAAACAATGTTTATTTATGTTTCGCATGAACGAAGGTGAGCTTCTTAGAGATCATATCAGTCAATTCATGACTCTTTTAAATAATTTAAAGAACGTTGAGGTTCATATTGATAATGAAGATCAAGCTATGCTATTATTGTGCTCTTTATCCTCTTCATACAAGTCTTTCAGGGAGACCCTGATTTATGGCAGAGACAAACTCTCGTTCGAAGATGTGAATGGTCATTTGTTAAGTAGAGACAAACTCGACAATGAGTTTCATTTGGATAGCAAGATAGATAGGCAAGCTTCCATTTTGGTAGCATTAAAGAAACGAGACAAAAGGTGTCGCTATTGTAAAAAGTTAGGTCACGTCAAAGCTGATTGTTATAAACTGCAAAATAAAAGAGCTACTGAGAGTAACAAGGAAGATGTAGCTGGTGCTAATTTGGCTGATGAAAACGGTGATGGTTTCTTGTTAATGTCAACGAACGATAACTCCAAGCTCACGTCTGAGTGGATCCTAGATTCAGGATGTTCTTTCCACATGTGTCCCAATAGAGAATGGTTCTCCACATACAGTTCGATTGAAGGTGGAGTTGTACACATGGGAAACGATTCATCTAGTACGGTAATTGGTATTGGTACTATTAAAATTAGGATACATAATGGGACAATTATGACACTCTCAGATGTCAGGTATGTACTTGATTTATGAAAGAATCTCATCTCATTGAGTATTTTAGAATTGAACGGATGCAGAATCAACATCAAGTCGAGTGACATTAAAGTATCTCGTGGAACCCTCGTTTTGTTAAAAGGTAAAAGAACCGACAGTCTTTATATTCTGGAAGGTTCTACAGTGACTGGTGAAATTGGATGTCCCTCATCCATTATGGAGTTGAAGTCAACTCGTTTGGAGCGGAGGCAACTTGGTCATAGGAGGGAAAAACGTATGATCATTTTGATAAAGAGAGGTTCTCTTTTGGATGCAGGTTTTGAAAAGTTAGGGCACTGTGTTCGTGAAAATCAGACTCGGGTTAGTTTTGATTTGGTAGTTTACAAGTCAAAAGTTAGAAGTCTTCTAATTTCTAAGCGCAAATTCGACTCAGTTAATTCCCTGCATAGTTCAAGATAGGCTCGTGACGAGCTTTGGAAAAGATGGCATTGTGGAAATATGATTCAAGGTGGAGATTTGTTAAATATGACTCCTATTTTCAGTTAAATTTAAGAAATAATCTTCTAGTTAAACTCTACTTATTTGTTTCAACTAAACTCTAGTTAGTCTAGATTATTTTTTTTATTTGACCTATGAATTTACCTATAAATAGGCTCTTTTACAACCTTAGAAAAAACACCCATTAGAGATTAGAACTCATAACACATTTAGAGAATTTCGTGTTTATGTTTTGAGGGTTCTTTGTTTTAGGGTTTTCGGGGTTTAGTTTTTTATCTCCATCTTTTTTACTCTTCGTTCTTTTGCCATTATAGTAAAATTATCTTTGCCCGTGGTTTTTTATCCTCTTTGGAAGGGTTTTTCCATGTTAAATTTGTGTGTTCAATTTCTCAATTTATTCTGCTATTTTTTCTTGTTCGTTGCTTAATCAGGTCAATCCTAACATGCAGTTCAATGCATTCGTGAACACCATGTTCTTAGTGCCAATAATGGTGGGATTTACGGTGGCGGTGATCTTAGCCAACATGATAAAAATGGAGAAATCGAAGAAAGATAGAAGGATGCCATGGTGGGTTAAGTTTAGATCATTTAGAGGAGATAATAGGATTGAAGAATTTTATACTTTGCCTTTTAATCTTAATAGGTTTCTTCCACTAACCTAAATTTCCCAAAATTAGGCTTGCTAATTGCATATAATTTGCCCCTTTTTCCTTTGATAAATATAGGTAGTAGGAGACGACAATTAGTGTAGCACCCCTTAGCCGAGTCCAAAGTCGGGACTGGGCACGAGGCATTACCTAACTTGAACACATGCATACAATCATTTCGAGTTATAAAAACTTGATCGAATTTAAAACTTTTCAATCTTAATCTAGAATTTCTTACTACGGGCCTACGAGGCCTAAATCACATTTTAAAAGTTTTGGAAAAAAATTTCACTTGAAATAGGGGCACACGCTCATGTGAAAGGGTGACACGCCCGTGTGGCCATTTTGACATGGCCGTGCTGATGGCCCATGTGGTTCACAAGGCCTAAGTACAAGGGGACACACGAGCGCCCCAAATCCATGTGAATTTAATTCCAAATTCAAACCTACAGGGGTTTTTACACTGCCGGGCACATGCCTGTGTCCCTTACACAGCCATGACACACCCGTGCCGTAGCCGGTGTGCCAAAACCTTGACATTCTGTTTCTCACGTCAGCAACCATTTAGGGGCACACGGCCAAGGCACACGCCTGTGCCTAGAGGTCGTGTTCTCCATACGGTTGAGACACACCGTCGTGTCTCTACCTGTGTGTTTGCTAGCATGCATACTAACTTGAAATTTTAAGGTGCAGGGGACACACGGTCGAGCCACAAACCCATGGGTCAGACCGTGTGTCAAACACGACCTTTACTCTGAGCTGGTAATAATCGGACCTGAAGTCTATCTGTGAAAACACGATGGCTCTTTTCAATTGGTCAAACAGATCGTCTATCCTTGGTAATGGATACTTGTTCTTCACAGCCACCTTGTTGAGCTGTCTATAATATATAAATAACCTTATCAACCTATCTTTCTTTTTCACAAAGAGTACCGGAGCACCCCATGGAGAATATCTCAGTCTCGAAAAACCCTTATTCGTTAACTCTTGTAGCTGAATTTTCAACTCCTTTAATTCTATGGGTGCCATATTGTACAGAACAATCGAGATGGGTGCCGTACCAGGGATAACTTAATTCCAAATTCAGCCTCCCTCACTGGAGGCAATCTGGGCAATTCCTCTTGAAATACATCTGTGAACTCACACACCATTGGTATGACTCAATCTTCAATTCAGATGCTTCAGTACTTAACACAAAGGCAATGTAAGCTTTGCACCCTTTTCTCAAATATCTCTCTGCAGCCATAGACGATATCACTACAAGTAAATTATCCAATCCACCTTATTCAACCCGAAGAACATCCTCGCTTCCACATTTCAACTCAATCACTTTTCGTTCACAATCCACTACAACACCATGAGAAGTTAACCAATTCATCCCAAGGATTACATAAAATTCATTAAACAGAAATAACATCAATTTAACCAGAAAACAATGGCCTCTAATTGTCAAAGGGCAATTTCTACATACTTGGTCAACTAACACATGTTTGCCTAACGAGTTGGACACTTTTACCACAAATTCAGTGGAATCAACTAGCATGTTCATAAGGGGTATTAATTTTATACAAATATAAGAATGGGTAGACCCCAGATCAATCAAAGCAACGAGAGATATATCATGGATAGAAAAAGTACCCGTGATCACATCAGGAGACGTTGCCTCCTCTCAGGAAAGTATGGCATAAGTCCTTGCAAGAGCTCTACCCTCAGACCTTGTAGCAGGATCTCTGGGTGCACCACTACTACTAGCCCCATTTCCCGAGTTCTTCTGTGGTTTACCCCTTGGAGGTGCATTACTCGATCTCACAACTTGCTCGCTACTTTTCTCGCCCATCTTGGGACAACTACGGATAAAATGATCAAGCGACCCATATTTGAAACAGCCTCTTTCATTTCCTCGGCATTCACCAAAATGACATCTACTGCAATGAGGACACTCTTGTTGATCCAGACGAGCACTACTAACACTCGCGATAGAAGTGGTTTGGGCTTTTGTCACCGCATACTGCTTATTCTTACTCTTGCTTGAGAACCTCACTGACGCATTCGATTGAGTAGGAAACTCTCTCGATCTCTTGGATAAGGTCTGATGAGATTTCGACATCTGTCTCTTCTTTGAGTCACGGGTCTCAATGTCAGCTCTTCTCTTTTCCTTGGCCAATTCTTCGGCCTTGCAAGCTCTCTCAACAAGTACTACAAACTCCCTCAACTCTAAGATGCCAACTAATAAACGGATGTCTTCGTTCGAGCCATCTTCAAATGTCTTGCACATAGTGGCTTCTGTATATACGCACTCCAGTGCATATTTGCTGAGCCTCACAAACTCGCCCTCATACTCCATCACTGTCATACGGCCTTGCTTCAGTTCAAGGAATTCCTTCCTCTTCTGGTCTATAAACCTCTGGCTGATGTACTTTTTAAGGAACTCCTCCAAGAAGAATTCCCAGGTTACCCTCTCTTTCGGTACAACTGACACAAGAGTATTCCACCATTGTTAGGTCGAGTCTCGTAAGAGTGACACTACACATTTCATGCACTCCTCAGGTGTGCATGATAATTCATCGAAGACTCTAATAGTATTCTCCAGCCAAAACTCTGCTCTCTCCGGGTCATCATCTATGTTTGCCTGAAATTCCTCAGCTCCGTGCTTCCTAATTCTATCCACTGGAGGTTTCTCTCTTCTAACCATTTCTACTCTTTAAGGAGCTATAGGGATGGGTTGAGGAATCGGGGGAGGTGGAGTATTCGGATTCGCACGAATAAACTCCAAGTATCATGCATCCATCATATAGAGGTAGGCTTCTCTAGCCCCTCTACCCTGACTCATTGTCACGGGCCCACTATCTACCAGCACGGTCCCTTCAACGGGAGCCGGTGCATTATTTTCCACATCATCCGTCATAGCCACGTCAGGATCCATTTACTATATTTAAAAACACAATTTATCTCATCAGGAGTCGTCACACTATCAATATACAACTATGGCATGTATAGCTAGACTCATACTCATGCTATGTTAGTCCTAGAATCCACTAAACCATACCTCTGATACCACTAAATGTAACACCCCTTACCCGAGTCTAAAGCCGAGACTAGGCAAGAGGCATTACCTGACTTGAACACATGTATACAATCATTTCGAGTTATAAAAACTCGATCAAATTTAAATTTTTTCAATCTTAATCTAGAATTTCTTACTATGGGCCTACGAGGCCTAAATTACATTTTAAAAACTTTGGAAAAAAAAGCCACTTGAAACAGGGGCACAGGCCCGTGTGAAAGGGTGACATTCCCGTGTGGCCATTTTGACATGGCAGTGCTGATGGCCTGCATGGTTCACACGGGCCAACCATAAGGGGACACGCCCGTGCCCCGAACAGTGTGAATTTAATTCCAAATTCGAACCTATAGGAGATTTCACACGGTCGGGCACATGCCTGTGTCTATAGCCCGTGTCCCTCACACAGCCATGACACGCCCGTGACACAGCCCATGTACAAAATCCTTGACATCCTGTTTCTGACATCAACAACCATTTAGGGTTACACGGCCAAGGCACACGCCTGTGCCTAGAGGCCCTATCCTCCACACTGCTGAGACACACGACCGTGTCTTAACCCGTGCGTTTAATAACATGCATACAGACTTGAAATTTTAATGTGCAAGGGACACACAGTGGAGCCACACACTCATGGGGTAGACTGTGTGTCACACACAACCTAGACGCATGCCCATGTGTCTACCCGTGTGGACAATATAAGGCTATCTACCAAGCCTTTTTCCACCCTAAAACACAATTTAACATCATCCATCATACCAAAGTCCAACATGACATGATTTCTCAACCAAACAACCACAACTAAGGCCTATACACATTTCACATATGCTTAAGCAACCAATTTATGATTTTAGCTATCCATGCACTAAAATCCACATGTTCAACCATGCCAACAATTTCACATTCATGAACAACCTTTTCATATTCATATATCAACTTTCGATATTAGCCATCATTCATGGCCTTATACAAAATGAGTCAAAATCTAAAGCTAGCCAACACATTTGGCTCCAAAAAAATATGACACTAAATCAAAATTATAAGGTCCTATACATGCCATATTCAGATTGTTAAGACTAACTGTACCAAGTGCTTCAAATGATAGTGTGAATAAGGCCTCCGACGTTCTTTGATCCACGGACTAACTTGGCGGCACTAAAAGGAAATGGAAAGGAAAAAGGGGTAAGCATAAAGCTTAGTAAGTTACATGTAAATAATGAAATTACTACAAGTTACCATAAGGGACTATACTCCCAACATATCTTAATTTGCACATTAAAGTGAGGATTCATAAGTGCTACCTGCTCATATTCATTTCTCATCTCATGTAACATACACTTAATAGTCATAGGCATAACTTACTCACTTTCATTCCTTACAACCCATACAACGTAAATAGAGCTTGAATTTCATAATGCTCATTTAGGTATCTGTACCACTCACAACATGGTCATAAATCTTCTCATTTCGATATAAACCATAAATCTCCCATTGAACCATTCGGAATACTACTGGATATTCAATAGCCCCAAACATGGGATAAGATGCCGACGCCATGTCCTAAACATGGTCTTACACTGGCTAGCACATCAAAGTTGATGCCATGTCTCAGATAGGTCTTACACTGACTTTCATATACCGAGGCCGATGCCATGTCCCATACAGGTCTTACACTAGCTCTCATCTAATGGTGTCGATGCCATGTCCCAGACAAGTCCTACACTGACACACAACAAGCTAACGCCATGTCCCAGACAGGTTTTACACTAGCTTGTATATCTCGTGGCCGATGCATGTCCCAGACATGTCTTACACCAGCTCTCGTCTCAATGTTGATGCATGTCCCAGACATGTCTTACACTGGCTGGTATATCTCGAGGTCGATGCATGTCCTAGACATGTCTTACACTGGCTCTCATAATGTGGCCGATGCATGTCCTATACAAGTCTTACACTAGCAAACATATCACCCAATGTCATGGCATGAATATCCAAATCAATTCCAAATGTTCAACCAAAAGTCTTTATTGCTTTAATTTCTCAACATGCATACTCATATTCACAATCAAAACAATTTATGCAATATCAATTCAATCACACATCATAACAATATAGTTGCATTATTAACATAGAACTTACCTCGGATTACAAAATGTAAGCGACTAGTCTATTTAATCTACTTGTTTGGCCTTCCCTCAGTCTAGGTTCGAATTTTAAATTTCTTGATCTAAAATAATAAAAAGTCACTCATTTAATCACTAAATAAATTTAGACAATCAACAATTCATGTTTTTGGAAAAATAAACATTTTGCCCCTAGACTTTCACAAAATGACCATTTTACCCCTAGGCTCGAAAATCAATTTTTATTGAATTTCTTCATGTCTTAAGCCTACTCGAACCCTTTTTACTCTTTTAGAAACCCAAAATTTCCACTATTTCACCATATTACTATCTATTTTACAATTACTACAAACTAGTCCTTTCTTGGTGTTTTTCATGAACACCACTTCACAAAAGTTGTTTATTAAACAACTAAGATTCATTTTCTTCCATAAAATTTCAGCAAATATCATAGATGCTCTCATGGTGAATCTCTAAACTTTCTACCATTTTGCAAGATAGTCCCCTAAATAGATAGCTCATGCAACAAGGGTTCCAAAAGTACCAAAATCTTCAAAAATAATAGTCTAAATCACTTACTTGAGAGAGGAAAAGTGGCTGAAAGTTTCAAGCATCGAAAACCCTTAGAATGGCTAAAAATTCCAGCGGTGAAGATGGAGAAAAAAAGATGATATCATACTTTTAGTCAAATAATCCACCAAATTTCACCTAACATTAAAAACTGTCTCATCTTTGTCTCTATGACTAGCCAGCCTATATTTAAGGGCTTAATTGCACTTTAAAGACCCCTAATTTTGGTTCTCTAGCTATTTAGCACCTTTGGCTATTAAAACAAAACTTTCGCCCTTTAAGTGATTTAGTCCTTTTTCGTAACTAGGCTCACAAACTCTAAAATCAATTCACTAATTATTTTCATACACTCGCATAATCAAACTATGACACCAAAATAATCATAAAAATAGTTTCTCGGTCTCGAATTTGTGGTCTTGTAACCACTCTTCCGACTAAGCCCAAAATCGGGCTGTTACAATTCGTGTAATTTTTCAAAAAAATTTATGAATTTATTTATTAATTTATATTATTTAAATGATTGTTTTTTTATAAATATTTTTATATTAGTGGCAAGAGTAATTAAAATATGAATTTTTAAAGTTTTCAACATTGCTATTAAAGTAAGGCCTTAACCTTTCGGTTGGCAGTGTGGTTGTTGACGATTATATGGCTGAAAATCAACCCTCCCTTCCCCCTTTATCTTCCTTCTCATTGAATTTTGTATTAGCTGACATAGTACTGGCCTGTGGACGCCAGTGAGATGCGAATGAGCATCCTCTTTTTCTGACATAATAATGCATTCCTTGGCTCCTCTCCTAAGGGTTCGATTTCCCATTTTTGGGAGCTCTCAAGCAACTTTAGTTTGCCTATTTTTACTCGAGATTTTCGCATTTATTGGGTGCTTGAGGTGTGTCCATTTTAGCAGGAGTGAAGGCATGGCAAAACTCTACACATCAAGGTCTAACCTTCTCAGCCCTAATGGCTAAACACCAACATATGATAGAGTTTTCAACTTGATTCAAACAAAGTATGATTTTCTTTTGTAATTCATTTTGTATTTACATCTTATTTTGTACATTTATCTGAGATTTGATCGTCACTTGAAATTTTTTTTGTTGAATGGATATTATTTAAAAAAAAACCTTACCATTAAATTGAAATAAAATAAAAGCATACTTGCATATTATGTTTATTCTTTAAAAAACAAAAAACAAAGATACTTAGTAGCACTATAACTACACTTTTATACCATGGCTGATACATGAAATTGCAATGAGACTTTGAATTCAAGTAATCTACCCAACAGAGTTGGTGCCCCTTGGCTTGTGATACCAACTCAGTCAAGGCAGGCTCTGTTTGTTTCATTGAAAATGGTTTCCGAAAAATATTTTCTACATTTTCCTATGTTTGTTTCATAGAAAACAGTTTGGTCAATGGAAAAATTTAATTATTAAACATACATATTTAATTATTTATATCTAACCATATAATAAATTATTAATATAATAGAAATGAAATTAATAATGAATAATATTATTCATTATTTTTTTATACAATGACTAGAACTACTCATAACTCCTTCCCAACCCTTAACATAGGAAAGCGTTAATGCCCTTCAATATGCTCGAACCCACAGTCTCTTGCATGTGCAACAATGTCGATGCCAATCGAGCTAAGTTGACAATTTTATTCATCATTTTCATTTATATATAAGTCGCGTGTTAGTTAATTATTTTTACTATATCAAGTTTCTTGACAAATTAACGAGTTAATTCCTTCCAAAAAGAAAAAGAAGTGCTAATTATAGTAAGTAAAACTTGGTCATATTATTTACCCACGCTAATTAAAATAGAAAATGTTTAGTTGCTTGTAATTTGGCCTTACTCCCTCTATATAAGATGGTTTGAAACAAAACAAAAGAAAGAAATCATTCTCTCTTTGAAGTAAATAAAAATAAAGTATGGCTATTCAATTTAATTTTGTTTTATCCATGTTAATACTAGTACTTTTGTCCATATCATCCGTTGAAGGTCAAGGAGGAGGAGTTGGTGGTGTTATGTTGCAAAGTTTGGTGCAAAGCCAAACGAGAAAACAAATTTGAGTAAGGTAAGCAAAATATCATATAACTTTATAGTCATCAGATAAAAGTATACATAACTATTTTCCAAATCTCTTATCTTTATATGTATCTTTTTTATTTTTTTTCCTTTAGTTTTAGCCATTGTTGGATGCTTGGAAAAAAGCATGTGCCTCGACATCTCCGTCAAAATTGTGATTCCTAAGGGGATATATTTTTTAAGTATAGCTACCTTAGATGGTCCTTGCAAGGCTCCTATTGAGCTTCAAGTTGAAGGCATTGTGAAGGCTCCGACAAACCTTGGTGCTTTCAAGGAGCCTAAATGGACTGGCTTCAATAGAATTCAAAATTTCAAATTGTCTGGCGGAGGAGTTTTCAATGGCCAGGGAACCATTGCTTATAAAAGGGAAGGTTGCAAAGGTCATGATTATTGTGGTTCACTTCCTATTGTAAGTTATTTTCTTATTAAGAAGTTATGACTTTTGTTTTTATAAATAGAATTAAGTAATAATTATTTTTTGTTTCATTCTGGAATTAAACAGAACCTAACGTTTGATTTTTTAACCAACGCAATGATATAAGATATAACTACCAAAAACAGCAAGTAGTTCCACGTTAATGTTCTAGGACGCAAAAACATTACTTTCGAACATTTTACTGTATCTGCACCTGACGAAAGCCTAAACACAGATGGGATTCACATTGGGAGATCAAATGGGGTCAATGTTCTTAACTCAGAGATAAAAACTGGTGATGACTGTGTTTCAATTGGGGATGGTTCCAAAAATTTGGTTATCAATGGAGTAACTTGTGGACCAGGACATGGTATCGGTATTGGTAGTCTCGGATTATTTAAAAATGAATAACCCGTTGATACAGTTACAGTAAAAAACTGCACCATGACTAATACTTCCAATGGTGTTAGAATCAAAAGTTGGCCTGGTGCTGAACCTGGCACTTGTTCGAACATTCACTTTGAGGATATTACCGTGACCAATGTCAGTTCTCCTATTATAATTGATCAGAAATATTACACATGGAACAAATGCAAAATAATGTATGTACATATTTATCAAATTCCTAAAAGAGCAAAAAGAGTTAATCGGTCATTGAATCATTATTTTTTTAATGCAAGAAGAAACAAAAAGTTAAACTAAGCAACATTAGTTTCAAAAACATTCACGGTACTTTTGTGCGTCCAGAAGCTGTCGTGCTACTTTGCCTTGTGAAAGTGTGGAACTTGAATAACACCCCTAACCCGCATCCGTCGCCAGAGTAAGGTTAAAGGCATTACCGGACAAATCGGAATATTTTACAAACAATTTAATAACATTATCTACAATATAGTCAAACATCATTATAAAGTCCCTCATATAGGTCTTCGAAACCTTAATCATACTTTAGAAAGGGGTTTGGACTAAACCGAGCTCAGACAGAATTTTTCAAAATTTAAACATTTTTCAAAGTTACAGAGGTCACATGCCCACGTGAACAGGCCGTGTACCTAACACAACATTAGACACGCCCGTGTGTCTGAGCCATGGCCAAACAGAGCATAATCATACATACTAACTTAACCACACGGCCACAAGACACGCCCGTGTGTCTTCATCGTGGTCAAAACTGACTTGGGTCATAGAACCGACCATACACCCGTGTATCTAGCCCGTGTACCCTTCAAAATGGCCACACACGCCCATGTGCTAAGGCTGTGTTCCTCACACGACCACCAGACACGCCCATGTGCCTAGGCAATGCCTGAGACTGACTTGCTTCTAAAAGAAACATTGAAGTACATGGTCAAGACACACGCCCGTGTGCTCAATCTATGGGAAAATATAAGCTATTTGTAAGGCCAATTTTCCACCCATTAAGGGTCAAATCTACAAGCATCCAAAATCATAACTTTTCATACCAAATTCACAATCAAAATATAGACCATTCATGATATATCATTTCCAACCAATTCTATGCTTATAAACCTTACCAATTTATGCCATATCATAAGCCAAAATCAGGCCTAAACATATGGTTTATAATCTTAATATACAACACTCAATCTCATATTATGAACTTACCAAATTCTCAAATAAGCACAGAACAAAACTTATCAAATTGTCCAACTCTCTTGGCTATCCAAAACACATAGTAAACACAACATTGCATCACATAATTCATACTAAAAACTCCTTCACATACACAACCATAATCAAGCCAAATCACATGGCTATATATATACATTACCAAACATATCCAAAAACCTCTAGCCTATACATGCCACCTAACCAAAACTTAAAGTTTTTATTTACCGAAGCGATAATCGGATACTGTGATGACATCTCCAACAACTTTCAACTCGAGCAAGTCTTTAAAACTCTATAGACATAGGAAAAACACACAGGGTAAGCATTGAAATCTTAGAAAGCCATAAACAAATAAATCATTTCAATAATATTTATAAACCAATGTTATTAAACCGAATTTAACAATCTCAATCTCATATACATTCATTGTACTCTTAAATTCATAAAATCACATTAAATACTCTACTTATCTTATTTATCAATGAACATATAATCGTTCTTCCAAATTCAATTACAACTGTTAACTCAATCATATAAATTAAGTTTGCACATAATAATTACATGACTAACCAAAACATGTAATGGTTCACTAACCACTTCACATATATCTTATTCATTTGGCTACATTTCAATTTCATATATAGAGTGTAACACCCCTATCCCACACCCCTCGCCAAAATAGGTAAGGGGCATTACCAGACAGATAGAACATCACAGATCAATACAGAATCACGGATATCACATAATATTAATGCATAAGCAATTCAACAATTCATCCGTTATGGAGGTCTCCAAAACCTAATACCTGTTTTTAGAAAAGGTCGGGACTAAACCGAACACATTTAGAAATTTCAAAACTTAGAAAAAATTTTCAACTCTGTTGAGGTCACACGCCCGTGTGATCAGGCCATGTGCCTTACAAGGGCACCAGACACGCCCATGAGGTCCAGCCGTGCCAAAACAGAGTCTATATACTGACTTTTACATGCGGCCAATAGACACGGCCGTGTGCCATCGCCGTGCGATACTTAGCTAGCTACTGACTTAAGCCCACAGCTATATGACACGCTCATGTGTCTTAACCCTGTGGTCTTAAGAGGTTACTGCTTTGCATACACGGCCACAAGTCATGCCCCTGTTCACTAACTGTGTGGCACAATGCACGCTTGGTTTAAGCCAACTTGCCACCCCTTTTTGGGTCATTCCTACAAGCAATATTAAACAACATTTATACTAAAATTTTCAGCCAATTCCATACTCAAAACATGCTTAAACTTACCATTTCCTCAACTTGGCATATTTCAAAATGACAACCACATACAAGGCCATATAACCATTACAAGCATACACAATTTGGCATCACAAACCATTTACCAAAACTAAGCACAAACATACCATTTGCTAGACAACTCTCATGGCATAACAAATATACATATCAAAGCTTAATACATAGACATTCTAGCCTATACATGCCATACTTAAAAATATTTACACTTTCAAAAGTACCAAAATGAGTTCGATAGTATGGTGACAATCTTCGGCTATCCCTGAGCCTTCAGTAGCTACGATAACTGTAAAACAGATAGAAATCACACAGAGTAAGCTACAAAAAGCTTAGTAAGCCAAATACAATTGGTTTAACTATTAAAGCATATAAAGTACAAATCAACAGCAAGAATTCATAGCCATTTCATAGAATAGTTCATGAGCCTAACCATGCTCATTTGCTTGTATTCATGTCATGTTTCATTTCCATGATTTCATACAAACTTCACATTCATTATTTCTCAGAAACAAAGTCTTTCAAATTCAGAAATTTAGTACGATACAAACGTACCTGTATAGATTATACATATCATATATTCATTCCTATATATTGTACTCTATCATCATACGGTTCAGAAATGATACAAATACTCATAAATAGGTACAATGCCAATGCCCCAGACATGGTCTTACATGTAATTCAGTATCGATCCCTCTGTCCTAGACAGGATCTTTCACAAAATCAGATACGATGCCTATGTCCCAGACATGGTCTTACACGTAAATCTCAAATCGAGGCCTGTGTCCCAAACACGGTCTCACACGATATCTCAGATCAATGTCAACGTTCTTTTAGAAACATACAGAGCTTTTCAGATACTAGCATATTATTAGAGTTTACTCGAAATTTATTCATCAGGCTTTCAAGGCCGTCCAATACAAATTACAATTTGTATGCATAGAATTTAGTCAATTTACCACATAATTGTAATTTGACTTACCTCGTATGAATTTCAGACGGAAACGAGTCGACTATTTAACTATTTTGGACTTCCCTCGATCTAAGTCCGATTTTCTTTGTTCTTGATCTAATACAATTCAAATTCAACCATTCAATCATTCATTTCATTCAAAATAATCCATAAACACATATTTAGGGCACTTTGCATTTTAGCCCTTACATTTTCACACTTTGACAATTTAGTCCATTTTCACAAAATCACAAATATGCAAAATTCACCAAGACTATAGCTTGGCCGAATATACATAGCATCCATACAAGCCCAAATAACATATTTAATTCACAATTTAGTCCTTCAAAACCTCATTTTCACAAATTAGCCAAATAGCTCGATTTCATCAAAAATTTAAGAACAAAGCATGATAATCTCATATATATCTTTCATAATCCATATAAAAACATTACAAAGCTAATATAATCATCAATGGCACATTTCATAATCTTCAACAGAAACAGAAATTTAGACATGGGTTTTGAAGAACACGAAGCAACGATCACAAAAATGTAGAAATTATCAAAAACCAAACTCGAATGTACTTACAATTTAAGCATGCAAGTGCCGAATCTAAAAATGCTTTAATGGTTTTTTTTTCTCCTTCATAATCGGCCAAGAGGTAAATTTTGCATGGCCATTTATGTTTTGTTTTTATCAAACAACATATATTAAACCTTTTACTAAAATACCATTGCATTTAAACATTAATAAACCATTTACTAATGTTCAACAAAGTCATTTAATACATTACATGGTCAAATAACCACATAAGGACCTATTAGTCTAAAGGCATTTCAAAAACATACATTAAACATGTAGCATGCTAATTTCACCTTTTATGCGATTAAATCCTTTTTCATAATTAAGCATAGAAACAAACAAATTAAATCACAGAAACTTCGTAGATAAAAATTCACATATCACAGACACAAAAAATAATATTAAAATATTTTTCAGAATCGGTTACGTGGCCTCGAAACCACTTTTCCGACTAGGGTCTAAATCGGACTGTTACAACTCTCCCCCCTTAGAGATTTTTGTCCCCGAAAATCTTACCGTTAAACAGATTCGGATATTGTTGTCTCATAGGATCTTCAGACTCCCACATGGCCTCTTCAACACCGTGTCGATGCCACATCACTTTAACTAACGAATTTTTTTATTTCATAATTCTTTAACCTCACGAGCTAAAATACGGATCGACTTTTCTTCATAAGTCATATCAGATTGGATTTCATTATCAAACGGGGAAATTATATGCGAAGGATCGGATCTGTATCGTCGAAGCATCGATACATGAAACATATTATGTATCTTTTCTAACTCAAATGGTATCCTCAATCTATAAGCAACCGGTCGAACTCGCTCGATGATTTCATAGGGTCTGATGAACGTTGGACTCAACTTTCCCTTTTTACCAAATCAGAACAGTTTCTTCAATGGAGATACTTTCAGAAACACTTTATCACCGATCTTAAATTCGATATCTTTTCGTTTCAAATCCGCATAAGATTTCTGACGATCAGAGGCAGCTTTCAGACTATCTCAGATTACTTTCACTTTCTGTTCTGTTTATTTTATCATATCAATATCGTAAAACTTATTCTCACTGAGCTCAGACCAGTATAACGGAGTTCTACACTTTCTACCATATAAGGCTTCATACGGTGCCATTTTAACGCTCGATTAAAAGCAATTATTATAAACGAATTCAATCAAAGGTAGATATTGTTCCCACATACCTTCAAACTCAAGAATGCAACATCTCAAAATATACTCGAGTATCTAAATAATCCGTTCAGATTGACTATCTGTTTGCAGATGAAAAGTGGTGCTAAAATGCAATTTAGTACCTAGAGCAACTTGCAATTTCTTCCAGAATCGCAATTTAAATCTCGGGTCTCTATCTGACACTATCGACAATGGTACACCATGCAGTCTCACGATATCAGAAATATATATCTCAGCTAATTTATCAAGTGAGTAATCAAATCAAAACGGAATAAAATGAGCTGATTTTGTCAAACGATCAACTACAACCCAAATTGCATCTTTCTTTCTCAGAGACAGAGGCAAACCTGAAACAAAATTCATGGTCACTCAATCTCATTTCCACTCCGAAATCATAATCAGTTGTAATAACCCATATGGCACCTGATGTTCAGCTTTAACTTTCTGACAGATTAAACATTTAGAAACAAAATCAGAGATATCTCTTTTCATTCTGGACCACTAATAATGCTGCTTCAGATCATTATACGTTTTCGTACTACCTAGATGTACAGATAAACAACCACTGTGACCTTCACTCAAAATCGTCCGAATTAAATCCGGATTTCTCAGAACACAAAGTCTATTTCTGAATCTCAAACAATCATCAACATCAACTCAAAATTCAAACAATCATCAACATCAACTCGAAATTCAGAATCACACTGAGCTCGTTTTTCTATTAATTCATTATCAACCTTCTGAGCTTTGATAATTTGTTGTAAGAACATATGTCTTACTTTTAATTCAGCTAAAACTAAACCATCATTAGACAGAACTAAATGAGTATTCATCGCATGCAACGCAGACAATGATTTTTGACTCAGAGCATCTGCTACCACATTTGCTTTGCCCGGATGATAATCAATAACCAGCTCGTAATCTTTTAACAGTTCTAACCATCTTCTCTGTCGCAGATTCAAATCTTTTTGCTTCATTAAATACTTTAGACTTTTTTGATCAAAAAACACGTGACATTCTCACCAAACAAAAAGTGACGCCAGATCTTCAAGGAAAACACAATAGCAGCTAACTCGAGGTCGTGTGTTGGATAGTTCTACTCATGCGGCTTCAACTGTCTCGAAGCATAAGCAACAACTTTTCCTTCTTGCATTAGAACACATCCCAAACCAATCAACGAAGCATCACTATAAATCACAAATTCTTTACCCGATTCAGGTTGTACTAAAACCGAAGCTTCAGTCAATAAAGCTTTCAACTGATCTAAGTTGTTCTGACACTTTTCAGACCACTCAAACTTCACATCTTTCTGGAGCAGTTTTGTCAACGGAGTTGCAATCATTGAGAAACCTTTTACGAATCTTCTATTGTAACCAGCAAGTCCCAGAAAACTATAGACTTCAGATACATTCCTCAGAGGTTTCCAACCCAAAATAGCTGAAATTTTGCTTGGATCAACTCAGATACCGGAGGATGATACAATATGACCCAGTAAACCAACTTCTCGCAACCAGAATTCACATTTACTGAAGTTTGCATACAACTATTTATCTTGCAGAGTCTGTAGCACTATTCTCAGATGTTCGACATGCTCAATTTCATCACGTGAATAAATCAATATATCATTAATGAATACAACAGCAAATTGATCTAGATACGGTCTGAAAATTCTATTCATTAAATCCATAAAGACAGCAGGTGTATTCGTTAATCCAAAAGGCATAACTAAAAATTCATAATGCCCGTACCTCGTTCTGAAAGTAGTTTATGGAATGTCAGAGTCCTTTACTCGCAGCTGATAGTAACCCGATCTCAGATCTATCTTTGAACAGTAGTACCTTTCAACTGATTGAATAAGTCATCAATTCTGGGCAGAGGATATTTTTTCTTTATAGTCACTTTTTTAAGCTGACAATAATCAATACACATTCTCATTGTGCCATCTTTCTTTTTCACAAACAGAACAGGAGCACCCCATGGTGAAAAGCTCGATCTAGCAAATCCTCGATCGGTCAATTCTTGTAACTGAGATTTTAATTCCTTTAACTCGATCGGAGCCATTCTATACGGAGCTATCGAAATCGGATTAGTACCAGGTACTAATTCAATGCCAAACTCGACTTCTCGAATCAGAGGCAAACCCGGTAGTTCTTCAGGAAACACATCAGAGAATTTATAGACAAGAGGCACAAGTTCAACTTTCTTATCATTCACTTTCAAGTCTAACACATAAGCTAAGTAGGCTTCACAACCTTTCTTCACATATTTTCATGCTTTCATTGCAGATATCACAGCTGGTAGTCCATTTAGATCACTAGACTCAATTCGAATTATCTCATCATCCTTACACCTTAAATCAATGACTTTTCATTTGCAATTCACAATAGCATTGTGGAAAGTTAACCAGTCCATTCCCAGAATTATATCAAATTCATCAAAAGGCAAAAGCATCAGATCATAGGAAAACAGATATCTTGAATCAATAACGGGCAATTCTTGCAGACTTTATCAACCAAGACACTTATGTCTAAGGGGTTCGATACTCTAATTATGAATTCAGTAAACTCTACAGGCAAAGTCTTACTGTTCACTAAATTCATACAGAAATAAGAATGCACTGATCCTGGGTCTATCAATGCAATCACAGAAGTATCATAAAGAGTAAAAGCACCAGTAATTACGTCTAGAGACGAGGCTTCCTCACGAGCTCGGATAGCATAGGCTCGTCAGATCTAACAGCAGTATCCCTAGTAGCTCTTTGACCACCACTTGCATTTCCTGTATTTCTGGAAGGTCTACCTCTAGCTGAGGTGTTGCTCGGTCTCGAATTTTGTACATTCTCTTGCTCAATAGGTTCAGAACAATCTCTTACAAAATGGTCTAGAGCTCCACATGGAAAACAGGCTCGGTCATTCAATCTACAATTTCCCAGATGTCTTTTACCATAGTGTTTACATTCAGGTTTCTCAGATCGGACATTCCTGACACCTGCAACAGAAGTAGCATGAGCTCTAAAATTCGAATGCGATCTAGCTCGACCTCGAATCGAATGTCCTATATCAGCCTTTGAACGGCTATGATCATCTCGGAATTTCTTGGACACAGACTGAAATTATCTACTCGAAGATCTCTTTCTAACATCTCTAACTTCAGAATCATCTTTTCTTTTCTCTTTACTTAATTCTTCAGCTTTACAAGCTCGCTCAACGAGTACTACCATTTCTTTAATCTCCAAAATCCCAACTAATAGATGGATATCTTCGTTTAATCCATCTTCAAACCTTTTGCACATTATTGCTTCATTTGATACACATTCCCAAGCATACTGACTCAATCTCACAAGTTCACGTTTATATTCAGTAACAGACATACGGCCTTGTTTAAGCTCAAGAAACTCTTTACGTTTCTGATCGATGAATCTTAGACTAATATATTTCTTCTGAAATTCAGCTTGGAAGAAATCCCAAGTAACCCGTTCACTCGGAACCATTGATATTAAAGTTTTCCACCAATGGTACGCCGTATCTCTCAAAAGTGAAACGGCACATTTTACACATTCCTCAGGATTCAGAGACATTTCATCAAACACTTGTATTGTATTCTCTAACCAGAATTCGGCTCTTTCAGCATCATCATTCGTTGTAGCTCAGAACTCTTTAGCCCCATACTTTCTAATCTTATCAACTGGTGGTCTACTTAACTGAACCGGATTCACTGAGGCCATAACAGGAATTTGAGAAGGATTAACCGGGGGTGGAGGTTGTTGTACAGCCGGATTGGTTCTAATGTATTGGGTGAACCAATCATTCATCATTTGATAGAAGGCTTGTTTAGCCTCACCATCACGACTACTCGTAGCCAGTCGAGAATCAGCTTGCACAGTCCCTTGCGCGGGAATAGGCGCATTGCTTTCAACATCGTCAACTACAGCTCTATCGGAATCCATTTGTTATATAAAAGCACATTTCAATGTCAGGATTCACCACACTATCGCAGTTTCAGATATATGGCATGTATAGCTAGACTCACATACGCTACGGTAGTCCTAGAACCGACTAAACCATAGCTTTGATACTGATAAAATGTAACACCCCTATCCCGCACCCGTCGTCGAAATAGGTAAGGGGCATTACCAGACAGATAGAACATCACAGATCAATACAGAATCACGAATATCACATAATATTAATGCATAAGCAATTCAACAATTCATCCGTTATAGAGGTCTCCAAGACCTAAGACATACTTTAGAAAAGGTCGGGACTAAACCGAACACATTTAGAATTTTTAGAACTTAGAAAAAATTTTCAACTTTGTTGAGGTCACACGCCCGTGTGATCAGGCCGTGTGCCTTACAAGGGCACCAAACACGCCCATGAGGTCCAGCTGTGCCAAAATAGAGTCTATATACTGACTTTTACACACGGCCAATAGACACGTTTGTTTGCCATGGCAGTGTGATACTTAGCTAGCTACTGACTTAAGCCCACGGCCATAGACACACCCATTTGTCTTAACCGTGTGGTCTTAAGAGGTTACTGCTTTACATACACGGCCACAAGGCACACCCGTGTTCACTGACCGTGTGGCACAATGGAGGCTTGGTTTAAGCCAACTTGCCACCCTTTTTTGGGTCATTCCTACAAGCAATATTAAACAACATTTATACTAAAATTTTTAGCCAATTCCATACTCAAAACATGCTTAAACTTACCATTTCCTCAACTTGGCATATTTCAAAATGACAACCACATACAATGCCATATAACCATTACAAGCATACACAATTTGGCATCACAAACCATTTACCAAAACTAAGCATAAACATACCATTTGCTAGCCAACTCTCATGGCATAACATATATACATATCAAAGCTTAATACATAGACATTATAGCCTATACATGCCATACTTAAAAATATTTACACTTTCAAAAGTACTAAATGAGTTCAATAGTATAGTGACAATCCTCGACTATCCCGGAGCCTTCAGTAGCTACGATAACTATAAAACAGACAGAAATCACACAGAGTAAGCTACAAAAAGCTTAGTAAGCTAAATACAATTGGTTTAACTATTAAAGCATATAAAGTACAAATCAACAGCAAGAATTCATAGCCATTTCACAGAATAGTTCATGAGCCTAACCTTGCTCATTTGCTTGTATACATGTCATGTTTCATTTCCATGATTTTATACAAACTTCGCATTCATTATTTCACAGAAACAGAGTCTTTCAAATTCAAAAATTTAGTACGATACAAACGTATCTGTATAGATTATACATTTCATATATTCATTCCCATATATTGTACTCTATTATCATACGGTTCAGAAATGATACAAATACTCATAAACAGGTACAATGCCGACGCCCCGGACATGGTCTTACATGTAATTCAGTATCGATGCCTCTGTCCTAGTCAGGGTCTTACACAAAATCAAATACGATGCCTATGTCCCAGACATGGTCTTACACGTAAATCTCAAATCGAGGCCTGTGTCCCAGACACGGTCTTATACAATATCTCAGATCAATGTCAACGTTCTTTTAGAAACATACAGAGCTTTTCAAATATTAGCATATTATTGGAGTTTACTAGAAATTTATTCATCAGGCTCTCAAGGCCGTCTAATACAAATTACAGTTTGTATGCACAGAATTTAGTCGATTTACCACATAATTGTAATTTGACTTACCTCGTATGAATTTCAGACGGAAAGGAGTCGACTATTTGACTATTTTGGACTTCCCTCGATCTAAGTCTGATTTTCTTTGTTCTTGATCTAAAACAATTCAAATTCAACCATTCAATCATTCATTTCATTCAAAATAATCCATGAACACATATTTAGGGCACTTTGCATTTTAGCCCTTACATTTTCACACTTTGAAAATTTAGTCCATTTTTCACAAAATCACAAATATAAAAAATTCACCACGACTATAGCTTGGCCAAATATACATAGCTTTTATACAAGCCCAAATAACATATTTAATTCACAATTTAGTCCTTCAAAACCTCATTTTCACAAATTAGCCCAAATAGCTCTATTTCATCAAAAATTTAAGAACAAAGCATGATAATCTCACATATATCTTTCATAATCCATAAAAAACATTACAAAGCTAATATAATCATCAATGGCACATTTCATAATCTTCAACAAAAACAAAAATTCAAACATGGGTTTTGAAGAACACGAAGCAATGATCACAGAAACGTAGAAATTATAAAAAACCGAACTCGAATTAACTTACAATTTAAGCATGCAAGTGTTGAATCTAAAAATGCTTCAATCGCTTTCTTTTACTCCTTCATAATTGGCCAAGAGGTAAATTTTGCATGGCCATTTATGTTTTGTTTTAATTAAACAACATATATTAACCCTTTTACTAAAATACCCTTGCATTTAAACATTAATAAACCATTTACTAATGTCCAACAAATTCATTTAATACATTACATGGTCAAATAACCACATAAGGACCTATTAGTCCAAAGCCATTTCAAAAACATACATTAAACATGTAGCATGCTAATTTCACCTTTTATGCGATTAAATCCTTTTTCATAATTAAGCACGGAAATAGACAAATAAAATCACAGAAACTTCGCAGATAAAAATTCACATATCACAGACACAGAAAATAATATTAAAATATTTTTCAGAATCTGTTAAGTGGTCTCGAAACCACTGTTCCGACTAGGGTTTAAATCGGACTGTTACATAGAGCTCATATTCACATTTCATTTTCTTATAAATCACATATAATCTTTTACATATATACTACTTTCTATTTCTAAAACCATGTTTCTCGTTTCATAATCTCCCATTCTCAAAACATAGGACCACAATTCATATAACAAACATATATGACACTTCATTCATTTGTATGCATTCATATCATTCGAAGTCATATATTTCACATATCGTCATTTGAAACATATTCACTTTTCATTTCTGAATTGCATAATCGAAACACACTTACCTGAATCATATATGGCAAGATACAATTTCCATTACACGTTTCTCATATAATTTATTATCATTATTACCACCTCTCACTTTTACATAGATCATATATCAACTGATCATAATCATACTCACTTTTATTACTCAACTTCATAAACATTGCAACATACTTAAATCGGATGCACATTTATATACTCATTATTTCTTGGAATGCCCATTGACCCATTCGGAATTAAATAAGGCTACTCGGATAACTCTAAAAGCTCATACAATGCCAGCGACCCAGATGTGGTCTTACGTGCAATCAATTATCGATGCTATTGTCCTAGATAGGGTCTTACACGAAATCATATACGATGCCAATGTCCTATACATGGTCTTATACGTAATCTCTAATCGATGCCAGTCTCCCAGACACTGTCTTACACGATATCTCAAATCGATGCCAACATCCCAGACGTGATCTTACACATAAATTTCAAGTCGATGCCAACTTCCCATATGTGGTCTTACATAAAATTAAATACGATGCCAATGTCTCAGGCATGGTCTTATACGTAATCTCTAATCGATGCCAGTATTCTGTACAATTCTTAAAGTTTGATTAAGACTTTCAACTGCATAATTAAATCAACTCATGCTTAAAATAAGTCATCAATTGCTTAATTCTATTCGGCCGTATACATATAAATACAAATTAATTTGGCACATATAATACATTTACATTTCAATTTAACAACATTTATTTACTTGTGACTTACCTCATACAGACGTGAACGGACCGGAACGACTATTTAATAATTTTCGACTTTCCTCGATCCAGATCCAATTTCCACTTTTCTTGATCTAATTCAATATAAATGTGGCTTGTTTAATAACATTTTCATTCAATTTCATTCAAAAACACATAAATGGGAAATTTGCACTTTAGCCCCTAACATTTTACATTTTTTCAATTTAGTCCCTATTTCAAAATAATACAAATTACTCAAAATTTCCACAAACCTATGTTTGGCTGAATATTACTTATGTTCCTAGCAACCCATTTATTTCATTCATTTCACATTTTAATCCCTCAATTTACAAAATTCACAATTTAATCCCAAATAGGCATTTTTACTAAAAATCACTTAATTAAACAAGATAATCTATCAACATATAATTATTTTTCATCATCAAACCATAAAAACAACAAGCTCTCATCAATGGAAAATCACAAAATACATAACCAATTCAAAAATTCAAGCATGGGTCAGCTAGTATTCGAAGCAACGATCTCAAAAACATTAAAATTATCGAAAACGGATCAAAAATCATACCTCAATTCTCCAAGATTAGTGTCGAACGCTTAAGTCTCTTTTTCTTTCTTTTAAATTTGTATTTTCAGCCAAATAGGATGAACATCCATAGTTTTTATGCTTTGTTTTATTTAATATAACATTTATTAATCAATTTCCATTTTTAACCTTTAATTCCATTAAAAACTACTCCAAATGTCATGCCACTAACTCCCACTATCATAAAAATGGGTTAATATCAACATAAGTACCTTAACTTTATTAAACCATGACAATTTCACACTTTTGCAAGTAGAACTTAACTTTTACAAGTTACGTGATTTAGTCCTTTTTCTCAAATTAACCACTTAAACGATAAAAATATCACACCAAATTTCCACACATATCGATTCACATATAATAAGCACGAAAAATAATATTAACATAATTTTACGACCTCAGATTTGTGGTTTCAAAACTACTGTTCTGACTAGGGTCTAAACCGGGCTGTTACAACTCTCCCCCCTTAGGGATTTTCGTCCCCAAGAATCTTACCAGAAAGCTGATTAAGGATTTGCTTCCGCACAGTATATTTCAAATTTACACATAGCTTCAGATTTCATATCCCTTTAATCTTACAACTAAGATTTTGTTCTGTCTTCCATTATACATCATATCATGCTGGAACTACTTATAACTGTATTGAATTACTTTCATTCTCTACTCAATTTCTCTGATGATATTAATCTTGTGGATCATTTTCTCATAAAGCTCAATCCCTGAACAACGAAGTTTGGTAACTACAACCATACGATACCTCATACAATGTCGTTCTTATACTCAGAGCTTACTGTAGTTTCTCCTAGAATTACCATATAAATTTTAGATTTCAATCTGAAACAATGATCAATGACACCATGTGCAAACTGACAGTCTCTGAAATGATTCAGTTGATTTATCAAAAGAGAAATCTATGCGTACGGAAAGACTTATTCAAACAGTAAACAATAATTCAGATAACATTTATCTTTTTCAATTATAAGAGAAAATCCCGATACATAATTTATCAAAAATTCCATTTCATCATTGCTCAGATATCATGCATCTTGTTACTCCTATATGAACAGACTATCTGACACTATGAGCCACCTGCAACAATGGTTATACAATCTCAAAGCTTTTTAGTATACACACTCTATCTCAAAGCAACAAACAATCCTTGATTCCACATTTGAAGTTTTGAATCAGAATTCCATTTACACTGAACCCCTTTTTAACTTATAATTCATTGACACATTTCTGAATTTTACAAATTCGCTGAATAAACATTAATTTAGTTTCTAATTCGGCTAACAACTGTTCAACATCTGATAAAATCAATCACATACACATCACTCATAAAGCACACCAAAAGTTCCCCATTTGAAACATCCGAAACTATAATCATTTTCCACGGATAATTATCAATTACAAACTCAAAACTTTTTGACGATTCAAGCTATCTTTGTTGTGTCAAGTTTAGATCTCGCTCTGAAATATCAAACATTTTAAACTCTTGTAATCATCAAATATGTCACATAACTCTTTCACTAGAATACACGTTCAACCGTCCATTAACACAAGACTGAGAATCGTAAACTTTTATTTGACTCAGATCGAATTAGAACTGATGTTCTGGTTGGCAATATCTTCACACAAATAAGAATTCCTCAATCGAGACAACCTTAATTTACCTCAGCATTCCACAGATAGAACAGTTCCGATAGATATAATTCTGTAATAAATTTTTAAGAACACGAATTCTTCTTCCAGTCTATCCTTCAATTCACATATGTACATTCAAAATTTATTTCTAGTCCAGCGGATAAATTCAAACACATATAGCCCAATTACCCTTTAAATCAAATAATTCATATCAAACTAGACTACTGAATCGGTCTTTTCGAAGAAATCTTTTCTTTTCGATAAAAAGATAATCCAGACATATTGTTTTATAGAAGCCACAACCATCAAATAGAAATCATAATGTCATAATGAGACCGACATCTTACCCGTAACAATCAATAATATCCCAGTTGTTAATAAAGCATTTGAACACAGAATAAAATCAAATATGGTTTAAACAGATATCAATGCAAAAACACAACTTCTATAACTTTGATGATGGTACCACTGTACTCGCACATTTCAAGTTAGAAATTATAATCATAATAGACATAATCATCTCTGTCAAATAAATATCTCTTGCCGTTAATCACATGGAATCATAAGAAAACTGGAATAGCAAAATTTCAATGTCTAAAGCTACATAGAATATCAGAAAATTACAACCATATAGAATGATATCAATTCCGATGATATCCCAGATAAAATCTAGAAAGAACAATGTCACTCATAAATACTAGAATCCTCAGTAACAGAAGTGATATAATCTTCACGTATTTTTAACAGAACAATAACCACTAGAAATAGAGTGTTAGCATCATACAAATTTTACCGCCAACTTTCATATTCATACAAAGAAATAATTACCAGAGAAAGACATAACAATGTCGAGTATAACCCAAACAAGCCAACGAATCTTCCGTCTATTAATATGTTTAGCTAATGTTCTTATACGATAAAAATTCCTTCGAAAATTAAACAGTCACACATACTTCTGAAGATAAATGTACACATAGAATGCCCAGAAGGAATCATAGTAACTACTCGACTATATCATTACACTTAGCCATCACTACATTTCAATCATTATTTGACTGTTTAATTTTGTCATAAAAAATTTTCACATTATCCCTTCACTAACAGAAGTCAATTTAGAAAAGTTTCTAGCTAATATTTTTTTAAATAACATACTTGAATAGGTCATTTAATCAGAGTTAATTTCTTCTGTAACAATGATTTTGCATAATCTGAATAGTCTTCAGAACTATCCAATATCTCTTTTAGTACTATTTTCATTTGCTGATTCATTCTCTTTTCTGACCACTTTAGTAAGCTTTCAAACACGAATCTCCATAACTTGACACTTGTGAGCTTATTCCACTCAAATCTTACAAATTCTATTGTAACATTTCACTGACAATGAGGGTGAGGGTAGTAGAGCCTCAAATTTAACTTACATATAATTGCACATAACACATATTATCACAAATAGCCAATTTATTACTGATTTCCTATTCTCAAATATTTAATAATCATATACTTTTAATCACTTTTATTCTTAACACATAGTTCATATGCCAAATCAAATCACTAATTCACAATCAAAGCATTCGTATAGCAATCATAGGCCACAGATCACAACTCATATACTCATATCATTTTATTTATATGAATCATGCCACAATACAAAAGAAATTTCATGTTTCTCATATGGCTCAAATATTCATAGTCACTTGCTTATAAACTCATCACATTTTCAAATAGCTTACATAACAATTGATCATGTTCGTACATACATTTTATTGCCAAATTTCATATACATTCATACATTTATGAGTCTCAACTCATCATCAACACATTTTCACTCAAACATTTGAGTATTTATTTCTGTACTATTAGAATTAGCTCGGTTGGAAAGCATATTTGTCTCATCAAAACAACTTTCGTCAAAGTCGAGAGATATCACACTATGGCAGGTTAAATGTGGCATGTATAGCTAGACTCACATACGCTATGGTAGTCCTAGAACTGACTAAACCATAGCTCTGATACCAACCAAATGTAACACCCCTAACCTGTATCCATCGCCAGACTAAGGTTAAAGGCGTTACTGGACAAATCGAAATATTTTACGAACAATTTAATAACATTATCTACAATATAGTCAAACATCATTATAAAGTCCCTTATATAGGTCTTCGAAACCTTAATCATACTTTAGAAAGGGGCCGGGACTAAACCAAGCTCATACAAAATTTTTCGAAATTTAAACATTTTCCAGAGTTACAGAGGTCACACACCCGCGTGAATAGGTCGTATGCCTCACATGGCATTAGACATGCCCGTGTATCTGAGCTGTGGCCAAACAGAGCATAAGCATACATACTGACTTAACCACACGGCCACAAGACACGCCCGTGTGTCTTCAACACAGTCAAAAATAACTTGGGTCACAAGGCCGACCACACACCCGTATGTCTACCCCGTGTACCCTTCGAAATGGCCACACATGTCCATGTGAAAAGGTTGTGTACCTCACACAACCACCAGCACATCCGTGTGCCTAGGCCATGCTCGAGATCGACTTGTTTCTAAAATAAACATTGAAGGACACGGTCAAGACACACGCCCGTGTGCTCAACCGTGTGGGCAAATATAGGCCATTTGCAAGGTCAATTTGCCACCCTTTAAGGGTCAAAACTAAAAGCATCCAAAATCACAACTTTTCATACCAAATTCACAACCAACATATAGACCATTCATGATATATCATTTCCAACCAATTCTATGCTTATAAACCTTACCAATTTATGCCATATCATAAGCCAAAATCATGCCTAAACATATGATTTATAATCTTAATATACAACATTCAATCTCATATTATGAACTTACCAAATTCTCAAATAAGCACATAACAAAACTTATCAAATTGTCCAACTCTCTTGGCTATCCAAAAACACATTGTAAACACAATATTGCATCACATAATTCATACTAAAAACTCTTTCACATACACAACCATAATCAAGCCAAATCACATGGCTATATATATATTACCAAACATATCCAAAAACCTCTAGCCTATACATGCCACCTAACCAAAAATCAAATTTTTTAGTTACCGAAGCGATAACCAGATAGTGTGATGACGTCTCCAACAACTTCTAACTCGAGCAAGTCTCTAAAACTCTATAGACATAGGAAAAACACACAGAGTAAGCTTTGAAAGCTTAGTAAGCTATAAGCAAATAAATCATTTCAATAATATTTATAAACCAATGTTCTTAAACTGAATTTAACAATCACAATATCATATACATTCATTGTACTCATAAATTCATATAATCACATTGCATACTCCACTTATCTTATTTATCAATGAACATATAAACATTCTTCTAAATTCAATTACAACTATTAGCTTAGTTATATAAATTAGGTTTGCACATAATCATTACATGACTAACCAAAACATGTAATGGTTCACTAACCACTTCACATATATCTTATCCATTTGGCTACATTTCAATTTCATATATATAGCTCATATTCAAATTTCATTTCCTTATAAATCACATATCATCTTTTACATATATACTACTTTCCATTTCTCAAAACCATGTTTCTTGTTTCGTAATCTCCCATGCTCAAAACATAGGACCACAATTCATATAACAAACATATATGCCACTTTATTCATTTGTATGCATTCATATCATTCGATGTCATATATTTCACATATAGTCATTTGAAACATATTCACCTTTCATTTCTGAATTGCATAATCGAAACACACGTACCTGAATCATATACGGCAAGATACAATTTCCATTACACGTTTCTCATATAATTTATTAATCATAGTTCATTCGTTATTACCACCTCTCACTTTCACATAGATCATATATCAACTGATCATAATCATACTCACTTTCATTACTCAACTTCATAAACATTGCAACATACCTGAATCGGATGCACATTATATACTCATTATTTCTCAGAATGCCCCTTGACCCATTCAGAATTAAATAAGGCTACTCGGATAACTCTGAAAGCTCATACAATGCCAATGACCCAGATATGGTCTTACGTGTAATGAATTATCGATGCCACTGTCCTAGACAGAGTCTTACACGAAATCATATACGATGCCAATGTCCCAGACATAGTCTTATATGTAATCTCTAATCGATGCCAGTTTCCCAGACACTATCTTACACGATATCTCAAATCGATGCCAACGTCCCAGACGTGGTCTTACACGTAAATCTCAAGTCGATTCCAACGTCCCAGACGTGGTCTTACACGAAATTAAATGCGATTACAATGTCCCAACCATGGTCTTATACGTAATCTCTAATCTATGCCAGTATTACGTACAATTCTTAAAGTTTGATTGAGACTTTCAACTGCATAATTAAATCAACTCATGCTCAAAATAAGTCATCAATTGCTTAATTCTATTCGGCCATATATGTAACAGCCCGATTTAGACCCTAATCGGAATGGTGGTTTCGGGACCACGAATATGAGTCAGAAAAATATTTAAAAATTATTTTTTGTGTTTATTTTGTGTGAATTTATATCTGTGAAATTTTCGTAATTTAATTTTGTCGTTTAGGTGTCCGATTAAATAAAAGGACTTAATCGCGTAAATTAAAAATTTGATTGTTAAAAGCATAGAGGGCTAAATTAATAATGGCTTATTAAATGGAAGACTTTAAGTTGTAAATTGCCCATTGCCATAATAAGTGGACGGTAAAAGACATGGATTATATTTTTTATTATTATTTCTTTAAGGTTATTTAAGTAACTTATTTAATAAACATATAATAGTTAAAATAAAGTTATGAAATTCATTACATTCATGATCGCGTGATTTCGTGATAGGTTTTAAATATTTATAATTAATCGTTATTGACACTAACTATTATCGCGATGTAGGCAAGTGTACTTATCGAACAGTAGTATAGTTTTAGCAACACCAGATTGTCGAACCCAAACAAACTAAAAATACTAGTAATGACTGTCTTTTTATTATCTAGCCTAAGAATAAAGAGGTTTTGTTTTAACTAACTAATTATCTAAACTAATAATCCACAGAAAATAGAATTGGAGAATTGATTGTGGGAAAATCGATTGAATTAAGACAATACCTAAGGAAAAATCCACCCAGACTGTACTTGTTATTCTGGCTTCGAATCGGATGATTTATTCATTTAACTTGTTTCGTAGAGATCCCTAAGTTATGTTATTATCCCTATTCAAGACTAATAACGTCTAATCCCTAGGTTGAATAATTGAGACCTTTCTCTAATTAACACCCTAGGGTTGCATTAACTCGATCTATGGATCCCCTTATTAGGTTTCACCCTAATTCGGCAAAATCTTGTCACCCTATGTCTAGGCACGCAATCAACTCCTCTTAATTATGACAAATGTACCCTTAGACACCTCTGAATAAGAGCTTATCTTGAATTAGTATCTTGGGATATCAAAACAAGAATTAAGAACACATAATTAAGAACAAGTTAAATATTTATCATACAATTCAGAAAATAATAACAAGATTCGTCTTAGGTTTCATTCCCCTTAGGTATTTAGGGGATTTAGTTCATAACTAAATAAGAAAACATCTCAGAATAATAAAGAATACAAAACATAAAGAAAACCCAAAACTCCTGAAGGGGAAATTGAGGAGAGATCTTTAGTCTTGATGATGAATCCGGCTTCTGAGATGGATCAATCGGCTTTCTTGGAGTAATTCCTTACCCCATATTATGTGTGTCCCCTTTCTTCCTCTTCTACGGTGTATTTATAGGCTTTGGAATGCCTAAGAGCCCTCAAAATTAGCCTTTTCTGAATTGGACTCAACTTGGGCTCGGCAGGGACACGCCCGTGTGACACTCCAGGTTGCGATTACTTCAGGCCATGCTTGAGCCTGCCAAATTGACACGACTGTGTGGTCTGCCCATGTGAGGAGGTCCAGGCCATGTTAATTTCGTACTTTGGCCCATTTTCTCCATTTTAGCCCGTTTCTCGTTCTTTTCACTCTCTTATGCTCTTCTAAGTATAAAACATGAAATTAAAGCATTAGGAGCATCGAATTCACCAATTCTAATGGGAAATCATCCATAGAATGCGTTAAACATGGGGTAAAAATATGTATAAATTACGGTTTATCAAATACCCCCACACTTAAGCATTTGCTTGTCCTCAAGCAAAATTCTCAACTCATAGTCAAAATAAATTATTCTCAATTTATAATTTCTATCGATAATATCTCAAAATAATCCATAGGTAATCATACATTGAGAATTCAACTAAAAGAACATAAAAGTTTCAAACATCCAAGTTGAGTATTTAATCATGCAAACATAGGTGTCTCCCCTCATCTAAGTAATTACCATTGATTCAAAATATCACAGAATTTCACATCCTCACTAAAGATTCACTCAAATCACTCGAGGTGTTTAAGGACAATACATGAAGCACTCAATAGTCAATAATGAAAAGTCATTACCATAGGCTTGGATGAAAATCAAATCTCTACCACAGTAGTTTAAGATGATACATCAATCAAAAGGTATTTAGAGGGTTGTAATGAGGCTTGGTTAGGGGGTTTGGTCACAAGCTGAAAGAAAGGGTTAGAATCGAGATTGAATTGAAAAATTGCCTAACTTGAAAAAGGGTTAATCATCACTTGCGGACAACAGGGCTTCTTCTCAGAATATGGAATTACTAATGTATATACACTTTTTTTTTGAAGAACAAGTTAAATAACATAGACTAACTATTACAAACAAGACATAGCTAAGCAATTTATTCAACTCGGATCTCAACAAAAATAGGGATCAAAATAATTGAGGGGATTTCAGCAAAAATGGGTTAAGGGTTAATATTAAGGGTAATACAAGAAATGGCTTGTTAGGCTCAAAGGGGTTTATTAGGGGTTAATCGTGGAGGTAGGCTTTTCATGGCATGAGTGGGGTAATCCTAAGTGCCTTAATCATTTTGACATATCAAATCAAATGGTGTGGTCTTGACATGCATAATCAAACAAGTTCTAGAATAACAGTTCGATAGTGACGCACTCAAAGCAATAAGAAAAGTGAGCATGAAAGAATTAGTAGATGCTCAAAAGGCTCAAAAATATCACAAAAATCATGGCTTTTTGATGTTTAAAACTTGTGAATTCTAACTCAAAGTAATACCTAACTTTGGGGAAATAACCTAATATTTTAAATTCTTAAAAATCAACTTATCATGCTTGATTCTCTAATGTCTTAAGGTTTAAACAATCAATGCATAAATCCCTATGTTTTAATTCAAGATATATCAATCATTGTCATAAATCAATCAAAATTTATCCTAAATACGATATGAGAGCTTTCCAAGAGAACAAGGTAGTCATTTAGGGATTTTTCTGATAATGAAATAAATATCCCCCACACTTAAGATGTACATTGCCCTCAATGTACAAAGATAGATAGTAGAATATAAAAATAAGATAGGGAGAGGAGTGAAACTTCCTGCATGATGAATTCCTCAAACTGGAGTTTTGGAGAGTAATCGGTGCGAGAGTGGAGGAGGATACTCCAGCGGTGGTAGAGGTTCATTAGTCCATAAGTCTTGCGCCAAAAGAATATTATATCTAGCGGTAGCTATGGTCGTGGTCGATCAGGACATGGCAGTCGTGGAGAACCTTTCCCGGTGGAGTTTTTAGTTCCTATGTGATGATTAGCTTAAGAGCTCTATATAACTGTGATAAGATCAGGAACTTTTTAGGGGATATTAGGAAGAATAATTACTCATAAAGAAATAACTGAAATTGATAATTAAAAATAAAATTCTAAAATCTAACAAAAATAAAAAGTAGTTTTAATAAAAATTAAAAACATAAAATAATAAATAAATATTTTTAAACATCTTCATCGCTGGATTGTTCGCGAGGTGAGACTGGCAATGAGATGTGGAGGTGTTGACAAATCTGCTGTAGAGTAGCATCAATGTTGTCAAATCATTGAAAACACTGCTGCTCGAATCGAGTGAGGTGCTCAGAGATGTCAGCATATGAAGCCGCCGCATGAACTGGATGAGAGGGTGGTGGTGGCTAGGATGGTGGGTCCTCGTGCTACAGAAGGACATCATCAGGAATGTCCTCGTAGGCCTCCTCCTCAATAGATTGGGCGAGATGATATTTGAGGAGGGTAGGTTCCTCGGCGCCTCTCGATCATACTCATGCTAAGCATGCTCGAGGTGCCTTGTGGAGACATCTGGCCAATGAGGGTCAAGGATGATTCTTGGGCCGCGTTGTCGAGGAGCCCCAAGTGTCGAGCCAATCGTGTCACATAGGGGTCAATGGAGATGACCCCCTTCCTATGCCACTCCGTCTGGTGCTGAATCGCGAGGGAGATGATATAGGTAAGGTCGATGGCGTACCCGTGCGACATACACCATAAAAAGTAGGCGTGGTGAGTCTTGACGACCCTAGTGCTCTCTCACATTCTTGTAATCGTGTGAGCCAAAATAGCATGTAGGTACCTCAGGGAAGGTGGGAGAACTAATGCCTTGGAGCGGCTAGGATTATAGGAGGCCGCGTCAGGGGCCAAAATGTGCCAGCACTTCGAGGGAGAGAAGTGTATGTGACGAGTGAGAGCATGTAGGTCATTCTCCTCCTTGAACTCCTCCGTATATAAGCCCAGTGCAGCACCGAACTCTGGGACGCTTAGCTTGCGGATTAATCCGCCTAGGAAAAATTAGACCATGCCAGGATCATCATAGTTCATCATTACGGTCTGAAGATGGAATGTTGAGCATAGTTCCATCGTGAGCTCGAGGTATGTTGGCTCGATGATACCAAAGAACAACTCCCAAGGGTCGGTGGTTAGGAGGGCCCGAATCGCATCAGCCAATTGAACTTGTTCTACTATAGCCCAGTCGATGCAGCGGCCCGCAATTAAAGGTCGGGCTCGAAGTATTTGGAAAATTTCTTCTTGGGTCCACGGGGGAACTGTAGGAGAGGGTGACGAATTTTCGCGGTCGGACCCGCGGAAGATGACGCTCCCTTTCGTTTCTTGGAAGCAGTTTTGGCAGTTTTCTTTCCTCGTGAAGACGACATTGTATACCTACAAGTGGAAACATCAATTCATCTTTGATGAGTAGACAAGAAATAATAATAATAAAAATGTGACTAAATTCGAAAAGGAAAATGCATAAATATGTTCAGCCACAACTACTAAATTTAATTAAAACAATAAGTTCCATGACCTATTTTTGTGGCATTAGCATGGTGGTATAAGTAAAAATGGCAAAGAATGGAATGCAACATACTATATGAATGAAAAGAAATGTTAACGCAAAATGCATGATTATTTCAACTATCCTAGCCATGAATATTCACTTCTAACTAATTAAATGGAGTGAAGGAATCATATAATGAGTAAGATTTTAAACATGAGAAAGATGATAACTTGTTTTATAAATGAAATTTGCGTGATAGAAAGAGGAAAATAACATGAAAAATATAGATTACTATGATAAATAGCATTCTAAATTAGTGAAATAAAAGAGAAAGGAATAAACAAACGCTAAAGGAAAGAGATTGGGCATCGAGAATGGAGTTGGAGGTGGCGCACGGGTGTGGCAGGGAGGCCGTGTGGATTTACAATGGCTAGGGTTAAGGTTTTTGAATGGGGAAGAAAGTGAATAGTGCAAGGTATTTATAGATTTTGGGCCACACGGCCAAGGAACAAGCCCGTGTTCCCCAATTTGTGCCCATGTGTTTCGCGTTTTTCCTATTTGGGCGTATTTGAAATTCATCCCACGCCTGTGTATCTTGGGCGTGTGGGTGCACACGGCTGTGTCGAACGATCGTGTCTAGCTTCGTTCGCTTCTCCCACACCCGTGTATGCAAGGTCTACGCCTAGGTTAATTTAACAGGTTTGACCATGGGTACTAGACACGGGCATGTCGCACGCCCGTGCTTTTTAACAGGTTCACCCACGGTTCTTCCACACGGGCGTGTCGCACGCCCATGTTGTTTTGGTAGGTTCGACCACGACCATGTCGCACGGTCGTGGTGTTTTATCATAGCCTGTGTTAGGGAAATCTTTTGCCCTATTTTCACACGGCCCTAAGCACGCCCGTGTGCTTGGCCGTGTCTTTGTGGAAAAACCTGTATTCAAGATTTCTATTAGTAAGTTAGGTGTTAAATACTAAAATTTAAGGAAATTAATATTTTTAGTGCTCGGGTTGCCTCCCGAAAAGCACTTATTTATAGTCTAAGCTCGACTTACCTCTCCATTGAATGGTCATAGTGGTTCGAGGAGTTTATACTCCTCATTCCTGCTATCAATCTCATCAAAATAAGGTTTTAAACTGGTGTTGTTTACCTTAAAAATGCCAAACTTAGGGTGACTTACCTCAACTGTACCGAATGGAAAAATACTAAGTACCGTAAGAGAGATTTCTTCATCTGGTCTAGTAGTGACAATGTGAGGATTTGCGGCATCCAATAAGACTTTATCGCCAACCTTAAGTTGATTTGGAAAGGTATTGAGCTCGTTCTAGCATAGTTTTGGTTTATTGTGTGTTCTCGATTTATGTGTTCGCCATTCATCTAGCTCCTCTATTTGCAGTCTTCATTCTTCATAAGTAGGTCCTCTATGATTGCTTGAGAATGACTCATGTGCTTCCTTCAGGCTTATTTCCGATGTGTTGCCAGAGTTGTGAGCTTGAAAGGTGATTGTTTCGTCTCCCACGCAGAGTGTGAGTTCACCTGTGCTAACATCAATAATTGTTTTAGCAGTTGCTAAAAAGGGCCTTCCTAGAATTAAAGGAGTGTTGCTATCCTCCTCTATGTCTAGAACAATGAAGTTAACGGGAAATATAAATTTATCAATTTTAACTAGCACATATTCAATAATATCTCTAGGGAATCTTATAGTTTTATCTGCTAATTGAATGCTCATCCTAGTCTGTTTGGGTTTCCCGAGACCTAGTTGCTTAAACATTTTGTAAGGCATGACGTTGATACTAGCCCCTAAATCAGCTAATGCATTATTAACATCTAAACTATCAATTAAGCAAGGAATTGTAAAACTCCCTGGATCTTTTAGTTTGTTGGGTAATTTATTCTGGAGAATAGCTGAGCAAACTGCGTTTAGCTCAACATGCAATGCCTCGTCCAACTTCCACTTATTTGCTAAAAGCTCCTTTAAAAATTTCGTTGCCTTTGGCATCTGCGATAGAGCTTCAATAAACTGTAAGTTAATATGTAATTTTTTAGGAGTTTAAGGAATTTACCCAATTGTTCATCTGAGCGGTCTTTCCTTGTCGCGTTAGGGTATGGCACACGAGATTTATATTCGACAGTCACTGGTTTGTTTTTATTATAATCTACCTCACCTTTACCTTTGCTTACCACCGTTTCTTGCCTCGGTTCTGGCTCAGGCTCAACAAATCCTTCTTCATTTTGAACATTAATCGCGTTGAGCTGTTCCCTTGGGTTAGGTTCAGTATTACTTGGAAAGCTACCATGTGGTCGTTCGGAGATTAGTTTAGAGAGCTAGCCTATCTGAGTTTCGAGCACTTGGACTCACACTTGTTGATTTTTAAGTGTTGTTTCGGTGTTCTGAAAATGGGTTTCTAATACCGAGATAAACTTTGTGAGCATCTCTTCAAGGTTTGATTTCTTTTCCTGTTGATAGGGTGGCTGTTGGTAGCCTGGAGGTGGTCCTTGATTTCCTTGGCCTCCCTATGAGAAATTGGAGTGGTTCCTCAAACCTGCATTATAAGTGTTACTATATGGATTGTTTTGAGGTCGAGAGTTATTGTTACCCATATATTGGACTTATTCCTCCTCGATGCTAGGATTTAAGGGTTGATACTCTATGCATGCTCCTCCTCCATTCGTCTCGCACCTCATTACTGGATGAACCTGTGAAGAACTAAGAAAACCATCAATTTTCTTGTTCAAGAGTTCTACCTGATTAGAGAGCATGGTGACCGAATCCACGTTATAAACACTGGCTATTTTTGTTGGCTTTGTCCTCATGACTTGCCACTGATAGTTATTCAATGACATCTCCTCTATGAACTCAAAAGCATCTTCAGGTGTTTTATTATTGATGGTTCCGCCAGCAACCGCGTCAACCATTTGTCAAGTTGAAGGATTCAGGCCATTATGGAACGTTTGAACCTAGAGCCAAAGCGGTAACCCATGGTGAGGGCACCTTCTCAAAAGGTCCTTCTATCTCTCCCATGCATCGTAGAGTGTTTCTAAATCCATCTGCACAAAAGAAGAGATATCATTACGTAATTTAGCCGTTTTAGCCGACGGAAAATATTTTAGTAAAAATTTTTCGGTTATTTGTTCCCAAGTAGTAATTGACCCTCGTGGTAACGAGATCAACCACTGTTTAGCTTTGTTCCTCAATGAGAAAGGGAATAACCGAAGACGAATGGCATCGTCAGAAACGCCATTAATTTTAAATGTATTGCATAGTTCCAAAAAGTTTGCTAAGTGAGCGTTGGGATCTTCATCCTACAAACCATCAAACTGAACAAACTGTTGTATCATTTGAATTGTGTTAGGTTTTAGTTCAAAAGTATTTGCAGCTATAGTAGGTCTAACTATACTTGATTCAGTTCCTGTTAAAGAAGGTTTAGCATAATCATACATAGTGCGTGGAGCAGGATTTTGATTAGCCGCAATTGCAGGAGGTAGCTGGTTGTCTTGGTTTTCAGCCATCTCTTCGATTGGGGGTTGAGTATCATTTTCTTGCTTGTTCTCTGTGTATCTTAGGCTTCACCTTATTTCTCTTTAGTTTCTGCAAACTGTACGATCGATTTCTTCGTCAAAAAGTAGTGGTCCTAACGGGTTTCTTCTAGTCATAAACTATAAAAAGACCTGCCAGATGAAAGAAAAAGAAAATTAGTAAATTAGAATAAAATTAAAAATAAAATTAGATCGTAAGAAAAATAAATGGCTAAAGTAATAAAAATGGAGTGTTCCTAATATTTTAGTTCCCCGGCAACGGCGCCAAAAACTAGATCGCGTGATTTCATGATAGATTTTAAATATTTATAATTAATCGTCGTTGAAACTAACTATTATCGCGATGTAGGCAAGTGTACCTATTGAGCAGTAGTATAGGTTTAGCAAGACCGGATTGTCAAACCCAAAGGAACTAAAAGTATTAGTAATGATTGTCTTTTTATTATTTAGCCTAAGAATAAAGAGGTTTTGTTTTAACTAACTAATTATCTAAACTAAGAATCCACAGAAAATAGAATTGGAGAATTACTTTTGGGAAAATCGATTGAATTAAGACAATACCTAAGGAAAAATCCACCTAGACTGTACTTGTTATTCTGGCTCCGAATCAGACAATTTATTCATTTAACTAGTTCCGTAGAGATCCCTAAGTTATGTTATTATCCCTATTCAAGACTAATAACGTCTAATCCCTAGGTTGAATAATTGAGACCTTTGTCTAATTAACACCCTAGGGTTGCATTAACTTGATCTATGGATCCCCTTATTAGGTTTCACCCTAATCTGGCAAAATCTTGTCACCCTATGTCTAGGCGCGCAATCAACTCCGCTTAATTATGACAAATGTACCCTTAGACAGGGTCTATTCCTCCTCTGAACAAGTGCTTATCTTGAATCAGTATCCTGGGATATCAAAACAAGAATTAAGAACACATAATTAAGAACAAGTTAAATATTTATCATACAATTCGGAAAATAATAACAAGATTTGTCTTAAGTTTCATTCCCCTTAGGTATTTAGAGGATTTAGTTCATAACTAAATAAGAAAACATCTCAGAATAATAATGAATACAAAACATAAAGAAAACCCAAAACTCTTGAAGGGGAAATTGAGGAGAGATCTTCAGTCTTGATAATGAATCCGACTTCTTAGATGGATCAATCGGCTTTCTTGGAGTAATTCCTTACCCCCTATTCTGTATGTCCCCTTTCTTCCTCCTCTAGGGTGTATTCATAGGCTTTGGAATTCCTAAGAGCCCTCAAAATTAGCCTTTTCGAAATTGGACTCAACTTGGTCTCGGCAGGGTCACGCCCATGTGCAATTACTTTAGGTCGTGCTCGAGCCTGTCATATTGACACGGCTGTGTGGTCTGCCCGTGTGAGGAGGTCCAGGCCGTGTTGATTTCATACTTTGGCCCATTTTCTCCGTTTTTAGCCCGTTTCTCGTTCCTTTCGCTCTCCTATGCTCTCCTAAGTATAAAGCATGAAATTAAAGCATTAGGAGCATCGAATTCACCAATTCTAATGGGAAATCATCCATAAAATGCGTTAAACATGGGGTAAAAATATGTATAAATTACGGTTTATCAATTCATTTTGTTCTTTGACTGAAACCTAAGAAAAGAAAAGAAGAAAGAATAAAAGCTAAGGTTCAGCCTATTTGGAGCTCAATCAAGGTTCGTTTTTTTGTCGGTTTTTAATAATTTCTACGTTTTTGAGATTGTTACTTAGTAATCATCAAAACCCAAGCTTTAATTTTTTATTTTGATGAATATTTCGAGTTGTGACATTGTTGATAGCTTGTGATTTTTTTTTTGATGATGAAAAATGAAAGATATGTTTTAGATTAACATATTTTATATTAGAATTTTTGATTATTTTGAGTAATTAGGACTTAATTGCAAAAATAATAATTTGAGCGACTAAAATGTGAAATTGATAAAATATGCAGACTTGTATGAGAATGGGGGCTATTCAGCCTAACATGGGTGTTGTGAAATTTTGTGTATTTTGTGTTTTGTGCAATAGGGACTAAATTGTAAAAGTTATAAATGTTAGGGGTAAAATGGTAATTTACCTATTTATGTGTTTTTGGGCTAAATTGAATGAAAATATGTTTGAATGAGCTTAATTTTAATATGTTTAGATCAAGAACCAAAGAAATCGAATTTGGACCAGGGAAAAACGAAAGTTGTCGACTAACAGCCCCGTCGCATTTTACGACATTCGATGTAAGTTTATAAGCAAATAGAGGTGTTTATTGATAACTTTAACGTTATGTTTACATGCTGTTAAGAAATGTTAAGTTAAAATTATGGTATGGTCGAATGTGATTGAATATGGTTACCACACTTCTGAGTGTGATTCGACTAAAATACGACGTCTGAAAGCCCCGTATGAACCTTAGGAATAGCTAGGATACATATGTCATGACATAGGATTCTGATATATGTGTGCGAGTAAGACCATGGCATCGATTTGTGGTTTTTGACATGTGTTTACGAGTAAGACCCTGTCCGGGACAGTGGCATCATTTTGTGGCCACATGTAAGACCACGTCTGGGACATTGGCGTTGTACGATTTATGTGATTATCCGAGTGTCATCTAATTCCGAATGGTTCATCAGGCAAAGGTAATCGTGTACAGATTGTATGATATGAGCTAATGGTCAGGTATGAGTTAGTTCGATAATTAACAAAAATAATGTAAGTGTATTCGGCCTATTGCACATTATTGAATAAGTGTAAATTTAGTATATGTGTATTTATGAGTATCCGATCATGTGACTAATATAAGTACTTAAGACTATATTAGAATCTATGAGTTTATGTATGTATGGGTATGTGAACTAAATAATGATTTGTAACTTTTGATCATACAAGCATTCAGGTAAAGTGATGATTTAACTGTGTATAAATGCATATGATTATATATAAGTAACATGGATGTATTCGTGCCTAGAATCGAATGTAAATTGATGTAATAATTCTAGTTTAAATTAGTTAAGTCGAATAAATCATTGAGTAGTTGATTTGCTTATAACTTACTAAGCTTTGAGAGCTTATTCCTTGTGTTTTGTCTACTTTGTTTTATAGATTTTGAAGTCAAGCTACAAGCTCGGGAGCAGTCAGCCAAGTTCATCACACTATCTACTATTTTGGTACCTTCAAACTAAATTTAAGTTATGGCATGTATAGGCTGGTTTTGGAGTTAGTTATTTTGGAAATGAATGTATATTTAAGCCATGCAAAAATGGCTAAATCCTTAAGTTAGTCTTGAATGTGTTTTGGTTGTGGTTATTGCTCTCTATATGAATTCGGTTATGCGTGATCATGGAATGAGCTCATTAGGGTTAACATGTTGTGAGTGAATTAACTTTAATTAAGATTATGTGTGTTTTACGTATCACAATAATTGATGAATTGGGCAGCATCTTTGGTTAATCCGATCATAGTTTTTGCGTGAGTATGAACATATATATGGAAGCAGTAGTTATATTTTGTTAAGGTGTTGTTATATGCATTGGTACAGGGAATATTCGGCTATGTTTTATTGTGAATTGGATTGATTTTGTTACAGGTTTTATATGATATGTATGGTTGCTTGGCATGGCTCATTAATGATTTATATTTTGATAAATCATTTTTCATGAGTTGAATTAAAAATAATGTCTAGGTTGATTTATATTCGGCCTTGATACTTAAAATGTCTTGGGTATTTTGTTATATGTTTATGAGGTAATTATAATGGATAATGTACGTGCATGGTCGGCTATAAGACAAGAGTGAATGAGATGGTTGTAACCAACTTGATTATAGGTATAAGTTTATGTATTTATCTGCGCATAGGATGGATTAACTTATCCATGATATGGTAGTTGTCTGTGCTATTACATTTGGTAAATAATGCGGTTAGAAGTATGCATGAATGTAATAATATGAAGCCTATGTGAATTTTAATTGCCATATCGACATTATAAGGTGTATATTTTTGCCACGCGAGTTGGCTTAAATTTAGTAATAAAAAAGTGCATTTATACTCGACTAGGAAAAGAACAAACATACACACATGCAATGATATAACGTTTGTGGTTCAGTGATTAAGTGTTTATATATGTATGCATATTCGAATGGGTGAATTTACCTATATTAATGCATGAAACATGTAAACTCATGTCAACTATGAAATCATGCTGCATAAATGATATATATATTGAAAATTTGTATTGTCTAACATGTAAAGTAGCACTTATGCAATTCTTTTATATTAAAAGGATATAATAGGTCTGATGTTTAATTAATAAAGTTGTTGGTTAGTTATTTATATTCCGTATACATAAATAGTTTGCTTTGACATATATTGGATTATGTTTTAATTATGTTGTAATATGATCTATATGATTTTAAGTCTAATAACAGATTAAGTTATGAATAATAATGTTATTTTAGATTTTGAATTGAAATTTGTGATGTATAATTATATGAACTGTGATACGATCAATAATGCCTCATAGTTCTACTCCGACGACGGATACAGGTTAGGGGTGTTACAATATAATACAAATTAATTCGACACATATAATACATTTACATTTCAATTTAACAACATTTATTTACTTATGACTTACCTAGTATAGACGTGAAAAAACCGAAACTACTATTTAATAATTTTCTATTTTCCCCGATCCAGATCCAGTTTCCACTTTTCTTGATCGAATTCAATACAAATTTGGCTTGTTTAATAACATTTTCATTCAATTTCATTCAAAAACACATAAATAGGAAATTTACACTTTAGCCCCTAACATTTTACATTTTCTCAATTTAGTCCCTATTTCAAAATAACACAAATTACTCAAAATTTCCACAAACCCATGTTCGGTCGAATATTACTTATGTTCCTAGAAACCCATTTATTTCATTCATTTCACATTTTAACCCCCTCAATATACAAAATTCACAATTTAATCTGAAATAGGCATTTTTACTAAAAATCACTTAATTAAACAAGATAATCTATCAACATATAATTATTTTTCATCATCAAACCACAAAAAAAACAAGGTCTCATCAATGGAAAATCACAAAATACACAACCAATTCAAAAATTCAAGCATGGGTCAGCTAGTATTCGAAGCAACGATCTCAAAAACATTAAAATTATCGAAAACGTATCAAAAATCATACCTCAATTCTCCATGATTAGTGTCAAACCCTTAAGTCTATTTTTATTTCTTTTTCCTTTGTATTTTCAGCTAAATAGGATGAACATCCATAATTTTTATGCTTTGTTTTTTTAATATAACATTTATTAATCAATTTCCATTTTTAACCGTTAATTCCATTAAAAACTACTCCAAATTGATAGAAACTACAAGAAATATTAAAAAATCCAAGAGAAAAATCTAAAAGTAAACTCTTCTTTTAATTCTTTAGCTACCTTCCAGTATACATGCTTAGAGTATTTATATACTAAGGAATGATCTAACTGCTGAAAACAACCTGTAACAATAAAACTAATTCCATAACCACTTTACTAATATTTAACACGTGCATATTTACACACTATAACATTCACCTAACTTCCTCGAATGGTTTGACGCGAAGAAGATTTCGAAACCGAGTAAAGAGAGAAGCAGTCAATGGTTTGGTCAGTATATCCGCCACCTGATCACAAGCAGGAACTTCGTCGACAACCAATTCCCCGCTAGCAACCTTCTCACGAACAAAGAACAAATCAAGCTCGACATGTTTAAATTTTGAGTGCAGAACCGGATTAGCTACAATAGCTACTGTACTAGAGTTATCACACCATATCATTGGGGAATCAATCGAACTAATTTTGAGTTCTGTTAATAAGGACACAAGCTAGGCAATATCACTTACAACTGCAGCTACACTTCGATATTCAGCTTCTGCGGTAGACCGAGAAACAACTTGCTGTTTTTTAGACGACCAAGATATAGGTGTATGACCAAAGTATACACAGTATCCTGTCGTGGACCGACGATCATCAAAATCAAGACCCCAGTTTGCATCTGCATATCCTACCAAGGACAGACGATCAGAACGACAAAACATCAGGCCATGAGAAAGAGTACCACGTAAATATCTCAAGATACGCTTTAATGCCACCATATGCACGGTAGTAGGCGCATGCATGAACTGGCAAACCCGATTAACCGCATAAGCAATATCTGGGCGTGTTAAAACAACATATTGAAGTGCTCTAGCCAGACTGCGATACTCAGTTGGATCAGCAAGAGGTTCACCCTCATCTTTAAATAACATGGATGAACTCACCATAGGCGTATGCACACCTGTAGCATTAGTCATAGAACTCCGATCAAGAAGCTCGCGGACATATTTTTGGTGACATAAATGAAGACTGCCAGATGAAGATCGACTAACTTCAATGCCCAAAAAATAATGGAGGTCGCCCATATCCTTTAAGGCAAACTGATTGTGTAATTGCTGAATAAAACGGTTTATTTTGTCAATAGCACTACCACTAATAACAATGTCATTCACATAGACAAGAACATAGAGAGTAAATGTAGAAGTAACTTTGACAAATAACGATGCATCAGATTTTGATAGAACAAACCCAGTAGACACTAGAAACTCCTTTAACTTGTTGAACCAGGCACGCGGAGCTTGCCGTAGACCATACAAAGCTTTTTTCAGACAACACACCAATTTTTCACCATTCGAACCATGTTGAACAAAGCCAGGAGGCTGCTGCATAAAAACCTCATCAGTCAAATCACCGTTTAAAAAAGCATTATTGATATCAACTTGCCGAAGATGCCAGCCACGTGACACCGCAATTGACAGAATGAGTCGTATAGTGGTAGGTTTGACCACTGGACTGAAGGTCTCTTGAAAATCACAACTGGGTACCTGTGAACAACCCTTGGCAACCAAACGTGCCTTTCGTCGTTCAATTGTTCCATCAGGATTTTTCTTTACCTTAAACAACCATTTGCATCCAATCAACTTTCGACCAGGAGGAAGAGGACTTAGTTCCCACGTAGAATTAGCAAGCAAAGCATCGTATTCAGCCTGAACAGCAAGCTTCCAATCCGGATGAGCAAGATCCTCGTCAATAGATACTGACTCAAAATCATGTGTAGTGACGGTCAGAGCTTTAGGTTTAAAAACTCCAGCCTTAGATCGAGTGACCATGGCATGAGTACTGGTAGTAGATACATGAGGATTAGCTGCAACAGGAGGTGCAAGAGGAGGATCAGAGGAAGTAGAAGGTGATGACTCTCGACCACCAATCGGAAAATCAGTCCGAATGTCAACAGTAGTAGATTGTAATGGATTAGAGGTAGATGAGGGAAGATGCAATGAGTTACAAGAATTGCTAGGCAAAAATTCTGACTCAGAAGGTTGTCGAGTCACCGTAGTAGGAAAGGAGCAACCCACAGGAACATAGGAGGAAGTACATGCCGGAAACTGAACAGTGGTAGGAGCAGACGTAGGAAACAAAAACCGATATTCATCAAAAACAACATGCCGAGAAACAATGATCTTGCCACTAGGCGTTAAGCAATAATAACCTTTATGCTGCGAGCTATACCCGAGAAAAGTAGAAGGTTGAGATCGAAAATTAAGCTTATGCTTATTAAACGGTCGTAGGTACGGGAAACAACAACATCCAAAAACCCGAAGATGATCATATGTCGGTATACTACCAAAAAAACATTGATAGGGTGTCTTACTGTGCAACACTGAAGTAGGCAGACGATTAATGAGATGTATCGCACTGCAAAAAGCATAACCCCAGTAAATCATAGGGAGATTTTCCTGAGCCAAGAGAGTGAGACCAGTTTCCACAATATGCCGATGTTTACGTTCAGCAACATCATTTTGTTCAGAAGTATAGGGACACGAAACACGATGAAGAATCCCATAACGAGCGAGAACAGACGCAAAAGCACGAAACTCGCCACCCCAATCACTTTGAAATTTCCTAATACGCTTTCCAAACTGCGTAGAGACCATCTGCTGAAACTGTAGAAAACAATCCACGGCTTGAGACTTGCGTTGTATCAAATACACCCACGTAAACCTACTACACATGTCAATGAACGACACATAATACAAATTTCCTTCACATGAAATAGAAGCCGAGCCCCACAAATCAGATACAACTAGCTCAAACAATTCATTATATTCAGTAGTAGAATTAGAAAAGGGCAATTTATGTGATTTCCCTTGTTGACAAGCAATACAGATATTATCAAAAGATCTTTTATTTGTAACAATCTGACAAGTATCAAGAACAGTTTTTACAACAGTGGAAGAAGGATGACCAAGCCGTCTATGCCACAAAGTAAAAGTATCGCCCGTAGATCGTTCTTGAACGTCAGTGTTGTGTGCAGAAGCGGACGAAAATGCTGAAGCAACAGAAAACTGATAGAGCCCATCACGAACTTGGCCCCGCATTAAGATTTCCTGTGTCTGAATGTCCTTAATCACACAATAAGACGGATGAAATTCAAAGAAGACATTGTTGTCAGTAGCAAATTGAGACACAGACAATAAATTTTTCCGAATACTTGGTACACATAAGACATTCGACAGATGTAATAACTTCTTCGTTGTAGGTAAAACAGTACTCCCGATAGACGAAATCTTAGTGGGTACCCCATTACCCATTAAAAGAGAAGACTCACCAGTATATGGAGAGGATGCATGTAGATCGGACGCATTTTGACACACATGATGAGTAGCACCTGAATCGGGGCACCAAGAAGTGCTACCTACCGGTAGTGGAACATACGAGTCAGTACGATTAACATTTGAGTCATATGCCGTGGCATCAGAAAAATCAGACGCATTAAAATCAGGAAGCTGAGGTATGCCAATAAATTGTGACGAGTCGTATGAAGATGAGTTAACATCAAAAACACGGGCTCGCGGTTTTGTCCGCCATGGAACTGCAGAAACATTAACACAATTAACATTGGGTTCAGAAAAATTCTGCTCATCATTGAGACGAGGTCGGACAGATCCACTAGGCCCAGAACCTGTCTCAACACCGTGTGGCCCACGCGCCCTCGCACTATAAGCATGATCGGCACCTGAATGCTGACCCATATAATAGGGAGAAATGCGCCCAGCACCATTATCAACAGCATGCAACCCAGGAGTAGAGAATCGATTCCCAGGTGCAACAAATGCATGTGGCCCACGTGGGGAAATAGCCCCCACATTTGACCAAAAATAGTGAACAGGAGCCTCAGTAGCAGAAACCCCCAAATTTTGACCAGGAAGCATCCAAGTTTGACCACGCCCATAACCACTCCTATTTGCGCCAAGCCAAGCATCTACAGTTGGTACAGAAGCACGCCCGCCTTGAAAGACCATCGGAGCAACGGTTTGAGATGGCTCATCACGATGATACCGATAGCAACAGCATTGAGCAAGATGCCCATACCGAGCACAAATCTGACACTGGATTCGGCTACGAAACCCCCGTCCACGACCACGCACTGGGGGCCGTCCACCACGAGAAGCCACATCCACCACTGGTGGCGAAGAACCGTCGACAAAGTTCGCAGCAACCAACACGTCAGACACCGATTGCATCTGCCGAGCCTCACATTCAAGAAGCGTATCAACAAGACATTGAAACGGCAATGGAGTAGAAGAGAGAGATGTAGTCGAAACAATAGCATCAAATTCGGAAGATAAGCCAGTGAGTAAAATAGCCGTCCTCTCTGCCTCCGAGATCGGTGAACCGGAAGCTGCAAGCAGAGCACACAGACTTTTGATTTTATCAACATAAGCACGAATGGAAAGGCTACCTTTCTTGAGGGAGTGCAGTTCGTGACGCAGATGTGACTATTTTGCGCTAGTATCGGCTGCAAACAGACTGCTAGCCATCATCCACACATCACATGCGGATCGAACATCAGTAAATGACGACAAAAAAGAGGAACTGATCGTAGACAATAACCACGAGGTGAGAAGATTATCTTGCTGAGTGAAGATCGTGGCAGATGGATTCGCAACAAGGGAGCCATCGGTATCATGAACATATCTCGCCGGAGCAGATAAAGTCCCGTCAAGAAACCCAAACAAGTCATAACCAGTAAGAATAAATCGTACCTGCTGCTGCCATTGAAGAAAGGTGCCCTCATCAAGCTTCACCACATCATGCCTAGGGAAGGAAGTAACAATCCGATCACCAGTAAACACCGAGCCACCAGGTTCAACAGAGTCAGAATCCGGAGAATGCGTGATAGCCATGCCCACGGATCACCGAGCGATTGAAAACATGATAGAAACTACAAGAAATGTTAAACAATCCAAGAGAAATATCTAAAAGTAAACTCTTCTTTTAATTCTTTAGCTACCTTCTAGTATACATGCTTAGAGTATTTATATACTAAGGAAAGATCTAACTGCTGAAAACAACCTGTAACAATAAAACTAATTCCATAACCACTTTACTAATATTTAACACGTGCATATTTACACACTATAACACAAATGCCATGCCACTAACTCCCACTATCATAAAAATGGGTTAATATCAACATAAGTACCTTAAATTTAATAAACCATGACAATTTAGCACTTTTACAAGTAGAACGCAACTTTAACAACTTATGCGATTTAGTCCTTTTCTCAAATTAACCACTTAAACGATAAAATTATCACACCAAATTTTCACACATATCAATTCACATATAATAAGCACGAAAAATAATATTAATATAATTTTACAACCTCAAATTTGTGGTTCCGAAATCACTACTCCGACTAGGGTCTAAAACGGGCTGTTACAACTTGCAGACATTGAAATTGCGCACAGTGGGCCGATTGGACCTGTAGTATCACAATGTTCGAATGTGAAGCCTAAAATTAGTGGCAAACAAAATCCAGCTGCATGTTTCATCCCTATCCCAGCAAAACGTACCCTGGCCGCTTAATCAATAGTGTAGGTATAAATTTTTTTGATGATGTTGTAACTCCTATAATTATATTTATTTTGCAAAAAAAAAAATCGTTTTGTTTTACATTCTATGTTATTAAGAATATTTTTCTTAAACTTAATTATTTTTAAAAATACACTTCAACAAAAAATATTGCAATGTGATAACATTTTATGCATTTAGGCTTACGATATAATTATTTTTAGAATACTACTGAGCCAAATAATATTTAATTATTTTGTTTTTTGTTTATATAAATTTTTTTTTATTTATAAAATTGGCATAATAAAAATTTTAATAATCAATATATAAACATTGTATCAATTTTGATTTTAAAAATAACCTTTAACTTTTACACCTTGTATAATATGATTTTTTTTTAGTTTTGTTTTTTTATGACTCTTTCACCTTAAAAGCTAAAAATATATATATCAATTAAATTTGATCCAACATATATTAAAATTAAAAATCTAAAAATTTAATATAACAATTTTATCTTTTTTTTATTGTTTTAAATTTAACCTTGAATGTTACAAATAAAAGCAAAACGGTAAAAAATCCAAAATTGCATATATAAATGTTAGGGAGTTGAATTTTTTAGAATCAAGATTAAATTGACACAATGTATAAACGATGAGAGCTAAAATTACTATTACGCCATTATTAAAAGTTGTCAAAGTTTTATAAAATGTTTGGTGATGGAATCCATCAAATTGGTTGAATAAAAAAATCGATGGTTTAACCTGTTCAACCAGTTCTTCAATTATTGACACTGAATGTAATCATCGCTTGAAAATTTATATAAATTTTTTAAATTTTAAATGATAATACCTTACATTCAAAGACCGAAAGGAATTTAATTGTCAAATTCAAGTGACAAAGTGGATAAAAAAATTAAACCTAGTAGCCAAGTTTTTTAATGATAACACGATTGTCCAAGTACTTTTTGGGACAAGGTTGCCAGCAATTATTGGAGGTTCTTATGCTTATGTTATCCCAATAGCCTATATAATAAATGACCCGTCATTGCAACGAATTAGTGACTCCTCCTCTGGCTTACGTACTAAGTCGTGGCATTGGCTAGCAAGTACGACAGTTTAACATAAATATCAATCAAACAAGCCCTTCTCGATGAAAAACCGAGAAAAAGTTACCCAAAAACCATCGTATAACCGAAGAAAATCCTCCCTAGATTAAACACAAACATTATGAAACTCCAACTTAAGGCCTCGTTTGCATTACAATAAGGACAAATCCCTCATTGGTGATATCATAGTTATGTTTTGAGGAAAACGTCAGACTCCTAGGATTAACCGGAGTTGGAAGTCACTGAGTTGATCAGATAACTGCTGGCTTCATGATGTTTTTCTCTATATTTGGTATATGTCCAACATTGATACACTCAATCTTTATATATATATATATATGAACAATCATACTTATACTCATATCTGAATATGTGTTGAAAAGAAATAAAAATTTAGGTAATATAAAGGGTTAAATTACATTTTGAGATCTAAACTTGACAAATTTTCCCATATTATGGAACCCTAAACCTTAAATTTGACAATTGATTCTACTTTGAGGCTTGGATTTTTTTTGTCTAAATTAAACCTTGAATTTTGTAGTTGTTCTCACAATGGGGTTTGAATTTTTTTTTGTCCAAGTTAGTCCTTAAAAACCCTAGATTTTATGCCCAAATGTGGGAATAAGTCAAGTTCAAGGACTAACTTGGACAAAAAAAAAGTTCAAGCCCCAAAGTGGGAACGATTACCTAATTCAAGTCTCAATGCGAAAACAATTCACTAAGCTCAGAACCTAACTTTGGCAAAAAAAAGTTCATACTCCAATGTAAAAAATTTATTAAATTAGATCCAAATAGTGATTTAATCTTAACATATATGATAGTTTGTGAGGGAAAATTTGGAGCAATGCTTGCATCCATACCTTTCCACATCTTTGCAGCACTTTATTTTATACTTTTCGGCCTTGTAGGTATGTATTAATTTTAACCATACCTACCTATTTTTATCCCAACCTTAGATTTTCACATCCTAGAAACCAGACCAATGGTATTGACATTAAATTATAGATTAAAATAGAGTAAATAGAAATCATGTCAGTAATTAGGACTAAATAGGAATAATAGCAAAGTAGAGAACTTAAATAGGTAAATTAGGACTAATGGTTAGTGAGGGATTTATTAAAACAAGGGTAGAATTAGCCGGGATCTATAGGATAAATAAACCAAGTTTATAAATGAATTTGGATATATAAGCTGCTCATTTGCTTCTCATGTTTTAATTTTCTTTTTTATTATTTTCTTTCTTTTTACACTTTCTTCATTTCAAAAGCTGTTGCATTTGGTAGTTAATTTTTCTTCAAAATTTTATTGCGCATTACATTTTCTAAGAAACCAAGCACCATTTTCTTCTTTAAATTCTCAAGTAAAACACCAAATTTTTTTAAAAAAAACTTTGGTTCGGATATTGAGCAGACCCCTCGAAAGTCACGAAGGATAGCAACACTGAAGGTAAAAAATATATTTTAATATCAAATATGCATGAAATGATTTTGACTAAAGTATCTACAATTTAGTTAGAAAATATAAATAATCTTTGTTTTTTTATGATTTGGCTTCATGAAAATGGTGGATTGAAGCTGGCGAAGCTAAGAAATCTTATTTAAAATGGTTTTGTTCTTGAGGAAGACGATGAACAATGACTGATTCTTAAAGGAAAGAGTTAGGTGAGATTAACATTTAATTAACAATCTAGATCTACAAATATATGTACGTTAAAAGGGTTAAAAGTTAGGAAATAGGGTAAGTATTAGAACAATAAAAATCTACAAGTAATAACATAAGTAGTGGGTTGTTGTTAAATAGAGAATGAATCAAATTGTTTTAGACAATGTGATGTGTATTTTTTCATACGAAGCTTAAAATACTGGAGGAGCATCGACTAGTAGAGACAAAGAGAAGGGAAAGGTCACATAATCGACATTGTGGTGAACAAGGTGAGTACACTATATACTTCATTTGAAGACAAGGTCACACTCTACTGAAAGCAAGTAAGACGTGCAAACCCTATTTTCATGTTGTGAATTGAACATGTGCATGTGCGAACCTCTTCCATGCATTGTGCAAACCTCATCTATGCGTTGTGCGAACTCTTAGCATGAATCTATGTCTGTGTGTTTTTACATGCTATGTGGACCTTGAGTAAAATGTATACATGCATCTAGGGTTAGGTTAAATATATAATATATATATAGGCCTCAAAAGTTTGTTATATAATATAATTTGTGTGTACTGTTATATATTATATATAGGTTTTTGGCTTTTAATTTATGTAATATATATACATTGATGTAAAAGGGAATTGTTATAAATAATGAATGTATGCACAAAGGTTATTATAAATAATATATGTACAAAGCTTTGCATTAAAAGGGTTTTGTATTATATGTATGCATGAGTGGGTTTTAATATAAAAGATATATTTACATACCTTTGCATTAAAAATTTTTGTTCTATCTATTATATATAAATGTATATATATGCGGTGCGTGAACCCTAAGTCTACTATGTTGTTGTTTTATGCTTAATGTTCTGTTTTGCAAGCTATTCTATGATGTATTGTGGTATTGTGAGCTCTATTAAAAATTGTTAGCCTCAAATGACAGGATCTATAAATGTCTATTACTAGATATGTTGGCATTGTGAATTTTTGAAACTTAGATATAGTTGGCATGTCATAGAATTGTGAGTGCTCACCTATGTAATGTGATAGGGCTTTGTGGCCCAATGATTTGATGGAGAAACAAATGAATGTCGAGTAATGCTTCATTCATCGAGTATCATAAAGGTGTGTTTTTTGGAGAGTGTGAGCATTCGTGCTACACTTATATGGCAATTTGAGTGATTCTATGAGTCTTAGGGTGTGTTTTAGGAGAACTGTTTATCCAATGAATATATTATTTAATTATGTTTCATTTTCATGAATTTCTAATATATCACTAAACTAAATGGGGTTGATTATATGTGAATTAATACCATACAAACCGATTGCATGCAAACCACCTACGTGTAAAACTGTTTATGTGCGAACTGTTTTATGCGATATGTCTATAAGTGAGTTATTTAGTATGTGAATTATTGATGTGTTTTCTTGTGTTGTGTACATGTGTATTCATGGAGCTTTCACAAGCTCATCTCTTTTAGCAGTGGAAAAGTGATAATAGTATGTATTTTTAATAAAAACTAGGGGTTTATACTTAACTATATAGTGACATCCTTAAATTCTATTTATGTGCCATGCAATATAAAAAACAAAACCTAAACCCTAAATTCCATGCCATAGTTCAAAATAAAATATATTCAAACCTTGAATAATTAAATAAATTGAATAATAAGCATAAATAATTCAATAAATAAAATCCAAGCCAAGACCCTCTGGATGTCGCGTCCACGTTTTAACTTGGTGGGTTATCTCTAAGGATGAAAATAAATATGGGATTGAGCTATGACGTTTAGTGTGAGTCACTTCATAAGAAAATCAGTGCAAACAGTCATTAAGACATATTAAATAAAAACACATAGAATAATCGCATTCAACTAACAATTCCAAGTATCGATTTTTCAAATTAACCATCAATAGTACCACAAATTTCATATTAGCAATTTCAAAATATCAATATCACAGTTTACTCATCCTTATATATATATATGTATTTAAGTCATCTCAGACATTCCAGTTGAGTACGCACATGCTTTCATAAATGTCATACATTTTCGATTTTAACATAAAAGATCCTGCCCTACCGCTACACACCACAATGGAAGTTCCCCAAAACTCCACCACAAACACATTAGATTGTGGATTAACCACCAATGGTTTGCAGAATAACCGCCAATGGCTGTGGACACACAAAAAAAACACAGTAGATGAAATCTGCCTATGGCTGTGGGTAAACAGCAAAATGATATAGGTAAAATCTGCTAATGGCCATGGACGCACAACATGTTTGTAGGTAACAGTTGCCAAAGGGTTGTGGATGCACAACAAAAATGTTGCAGGTGGAATCTGTCTATGGCTGTGAGTACACAACAAAATAAATATAGATAAACTGTCAATACTTCCTTTGTTCATAACGTCCCACCCCATGCAATGTAATATGGCATACTCTAATAATTAATACAATATCCTTTAATATGCTTTTAGCAGAACAATACAGTAGCAAACAATATGCTCATAATGATTTGATTTAGTAGTAATTAATATGCTTGTGACAGATCAAATCAGTAGCAAAAATTATAATATTTATGTGTTCGTTTTAAAGGTGACATACGTCATACTATACATACAATCACAAACTCTGAAAAATAAACATACGTATTGTTCATAATTCATGCAAATATATATAGATATCATGTTAAATTTGTCCACCAAATCATTGATTCTAACATAATTCATACTATTAGGGGCTCAATTGAATAAATTAAAGTACTGAGAATAGTTCAAAAATAATTCAGGGACTAAATTAATCAAATCTTAAAATTTTTGGGCAAAACATTTGAATCTGAGAAACAAGGGACACACGACCATGTGGAAAACCCTGGACCATGTGGCTAGGCCATGTAACAAACTGTGGTTATGTGATATTTGCAAAATCAACCTACAGGGGAGACACAACAATGTGAATGGCCATTTGGAAGGTCCTAAGCTGTGTGAGAATCAAAATAACAAAGGGGATATGGCTGTATGGTCTACACATATGGCCTACACGCCAGTATGGAAATCCGTATGCCCTATCATAGGTATGGTTTTACCCCAATTCACTTGTAGAATAACACACACCAATCACTAAGATCTTGAGCAACGTTCCTCATGTTCAAATCTAATCCGAGGTACCTAAATGGGTCCTTCAAACAAAATTTATATAGTAATTAATAATGAATTTCAAGATTCTTCAATATTATCAAGAGTTTTGAGGAAAAATTGAGAAAGGTCATTTAATAGATCGTAAGATTATCAATAGATAGAAAATCTATAAAGTTTGTAGATCAACTTTGGGATTTAAAGCATACTTACCTCTTCTGGTGAAGATTGGGGATTTCTAACAATGATTATGATTCCGGTTGAAAACAAGTTGAAATTAGGGACTGATCTTGATTCGAGAACAAAGTAAATTTAAACAATGGGGAAAAAATTTTGCAAAGAAGAGAATGGAAAGGAAAGAGGATAGAAATAGGGGGAAGGGAAAAAGAATTCCAAATAGGGTTTGGAAAGACATAAAAAAACTATGTCTAATTAAGAAAGATTGAGCTAAATATCTATCTAGGCTTTACAACCCTTAAAGAGGGCGCATGGTAATTTACCTATGCTACCAAAATTAAAAGAAAAATGAAGATTGGCGTGACTTGAACTTAGGAATATAAGGGGGAAATGCAAAGACTTAACCATTGGGCTTCTACCCGTACTTTTTAAGATTTTGCTCCAATTAATATTTATTTTAGAGTGTTTCATCCTAGTTTGCTAAAAATAAAAAGAAAAGAAATGAGAGAGGAGTGGATAGAACCAAAGATCTCTAGGGAGTGCATTAACTACATAACCACCAAGACTAAGTCATTTCTTTCTTATTTATTTCATCCAACCCTATATATTTTGGGGTGTTACAGTCCTCAAATTTTACCTGGTTTGAATAGGTAAGGATATTATTGACAAAATATGACTTCCGATTCTCATGTGGTGTCCTCTGTGTTATGGTTTCACCATAGTACTTTCTCAAGAGGGATTCGTTTCCTTCCTAGAATCTTTACATCACGATCTAGAATTTGCACAGGTTCCACCTCAAATGAAAAATCTGGTCATACCTCATTCTCATCGATTAGAATAATGTAGGAAGGGTCAGATATATATTGTCTCAACATGGAGACATGGAAAACGTCATGAATTTGATCCAGTTCTGGAGGTAATTCTAAATGATACTAACTGAACTGACTCTTTTAAGGATTTTAAAAGGTCCTATGAACCTAGGACTTAACTTTCCCTTTCTTTAGAATCTTAGCACCCTTTTCCATGGGGCCACTTTCAAGAAGACTTGATCGCCGACACAGTACTCAATTTCTTTCCTTTTAAATCTGCGTATGATTTCTGTCTATCTTAAACCACTTTTAGTCTATCCTAAATCATTTTGATTTTTCCTTTAGACTCTTGCACTAACTCAGGACCCAAAACTTTCCTTTCACCTAGTTCGGTCTAACATAGAGGTGTTTGGCATTTACTACCATACAAGGCCTCATAAGGTGCCATAAGGATACTCGATTAGAAGCTATTATTGTAGGAAAATTCAGCTAAAGTCAAATGCTTTTCCTAACTGCCTCGAAATTTGATAATGTAGCCTCTTAACATATCTTTAAATATTTGTATAACAAATTTGAATTGCCTATTAGTTTGCGAGTGGAAAGCCGTACTAAAATCCAAAAGAGTACCTAGTGACTCTTATAGCTTATTCAAGAATCGAGATGTAAAATAGGGCTCTTGATCAGAGATAATCGATATGGGCAACCCATGCAACCTCACTATCTCAGAAATATAGAACTTAACCAGGTTTTTCAATGAGTAATCTTTACGGATAGGAAAGAAGTGTGTTGACTTAGTCAATCGGTCTACTATTACTCAAATTGAATCTTTCTTAGTGGGTGTTAAGGGTAACCCACTAACAAAGCCCATCGTTATTCGCTTCTAGTTCCACTAAGGTATTTTAATAGGTTGTAACAACCCAGAAGGGAACTGGTGTTCTGATAACCAATCCATACCTATAATTAAATCAAACTCCATAAAAGGTAACTCCATAAGGTCTACTAGAAGCACTTACCCTTAAACCTCCAATGGACATCTCCTATAGACTTTATTTAAAATAACTAACTATCCTAAGGGGCTTACTATGGTTACATCAATAATGGTTTCCTCTGCCACAACACCTAATTTATCAGACATATTATATACAACATATGAATAGGTGGATCTTATTTCAATTAAGGCAAAGTATGAGGTTGAATTAATGGTAAAAATACTTGATAAGGTTGAATTAATGGTAAAAATACTTGTGATGACAACAGATGCATCCCTCTCCTCACAACCCCTAACAATGTTAAACAAGGGTTGGTTGCCTAGCCTCAGTTCTAATCGTGCTTGTTGCTACAGTATTTGTAGCCCTATTTTGCCAACGGCCCCTCATAAGTGGCTAGCTCGCTCCCTGATTTTGGGTCGAAGTTTGTGCTTGATTACTCGAGCGAGAACAATCTTTCATCAAATGCTTCATTAATTCGCATTTCGAACAAGCACCCATTGTCTTCCAACAATCTCTAGGTGGCACTTTCCACAATATTTATAGTGGTAAACCTTACCCCTAGAGTTAGCTATCATGCCCCTTGTCTACGGTCTACCCTCTCTAGCTCATTTTATAGGATAAGAGTTTGAACTACTGGAACCCAAATCTCTTTTAATCGGGACCTTACGTTTCTCCCGTTGTTCATGATTCACTAGTTTAATCTCTTCCACTATTTTGGCTTTCTCCAATACGGTCTAAAACAATCGTTCTTATTGTGGAGAACTTGAATCTTGAGGTCGAAACGCATCCCATTTTCGAACCTCAAGCATTTATCCTACTTCATGGTTACCATATCTTGAGCATATCTGCTGAGTCTCAGGAATTCAGCCTCATATTCTGCCACAAACTTGTCTCCTTGTTTTAGCTCGATAAATTTGAGCCTATGAGCCTCTGCATACCTAGTGCCTACATATTTTTTTCTGGAAGGCCTCTTAAAAGTATTCTCAATTTATGCGGTCTATTTGCATACCACTTACAACAAACTACCACCAACGATATACCTCCTTTCTTTGCGAGGACATAGTGCTCTTCAACTCTTACTCTAAAGTACAGTCTAAATCCTTGATCTCTCCATTGACTCCGTCCAGTACTCAGCCACCGTTGGATTTGTTCCAGCAACGCCTTCGAACATTTCTAACCTATTCGTTCGGAGCCTCTTCACAACGAATCCTCGGCTCCCTGATCTAGTTTAGGCTCCAGCAACCCTTTGTAAAATCCTCAACATCACTTGGGTCATCGTGTTGTCACTGTTTTCATTCTCAACATAGTCTTCCTCTGGTATTTGGTTTTCTCCCTAGACAATGGGTAACTCTATAGGTGCAACCCTACATGGCCTACCCCTACCACATCTGCCTTGGGTGTTCATAGTGATCTTTCAAAAGTTTTAAATCTAAAGTATACTTACAATTTTCAAACAAAAGTTGAAGCATTATTTATCCTCCTAAATGTTCACAATCTAAAGTTTACAATTTCTCTAAATTTTTAACAGTAATCCTGGATTTAATTTCTTACAAAAAAATAAAATTTTCAAAAAATCTTGTGGCATGGTTTTTCCCAACATACCCCTTTTTGATGCATGCATGCAAACATATTTCAATATTTCACGGTACAAATTTAGAAAAACTAGATACTGATGCCACCAAATGTAACGTCCCCAACCCGACCTAGACGTTAGACTTGAATTTGAAAGATTACATTAGCCACTAAAATGGCCTAGTAAGCTATCGAAGTTTTGAAAATAAATATTTTTAAACATTTGTTTAGATTTAGAAGAAAACTTAGTTTATTATCTATTTATTTATTACTCAAAATTTTAGTATTGTTTAGTATGTGAACTATTGATGTGTGTCTTCCTGTGTTGTGTACATGTGTATTCACGGAGCTTTCCTAAGCTCATCTCTATGCTTTCTTCTCCCTTCACAATAAGTAGTGCGCGGGATAATGAGGAGGGCAGCAGTTCAATGATCCATCGCACAAACTTTCTTTCTACAGTATGTGCACCAAGCTTATAAAACCCCAAGAAGGAAATCTAGGACATTTCTAGGCTAGAGACTTGGAATGGGACATAGATAATTTTAGACAATTTAAAAATAATTTTTTTGAGGGTTGTAATTGGATTTTTTGGTCTATTTTAAATTTTGGGACTTTTTTATCGCCGTGTTTGTTTGTTTGGCTGAATTTGCTATTTGAATTATATGATACTGCCCATATGAACTAACGAGACATTTTGCAGCTAGTAGAGCTTGCCAAAATCCAGGTACGTCTTATTCCGTTTATTATATGACTTTATAGTTTGATTTAGAAAAGCATGCTCTTATGAGTAAATGCTTCTATGAAATATTTTGTATATGTATGGTGAGTATGGATGGTTGGTGTGATTTGTGGTAGTTTTTCGAAGAATCACCTTGGTGGCTAATGTGTAGCTCAAATTTCAAGTTGGATTGTCCCGGCCAAGTTTGGGGTGTCAATAGAACTTGATAACTTTTCTCAATTTAATCCTTAAATTTAGATTCCATTAAAGTATACCAAAATGATATTATTAAATTCTGCTATGCCATCACCTGATTTTTTAATTAATATTTTAATATATTTCTTGTAATTTTTAGATTTTAAAATTTTAGGTGATGGCGTCATAAATTAGAAGTGTTACATCATCCAAATCCAAGTTCATGACAAAATTTCCCAATTTTTTCAAAGATAAATGTGGACCAAGATGAAAAAAATCATTTCATTTAGGACTAAATATTGGTTTATCCAATCTTAGTAACCTTAATGAAAATTTTGTTGCTTTGTTTGTTGCAGGTTCTGTTAGATTAGCGTGTCTACAATTCAGAAGCATGAATTGTACAAGAAACCTTATCATAACAAGATTATCACTCTTCTTAGGGATTTCCATCCCTCAATTCTTCAACCAATATTGGAACCCATCCCATCATGGCCTCGCTCACACCGATGCAGCCTGAGTAAGTGTTTTTATTTTTTATTTTTTAAAAACTCCAATCCCATAATCATTAATGATAAAAGAGGGAAAAACTCTCCAATCCCATAATCATTAAAGATAAAAGAGGGAAAAACAAAGTGAATGATTTTTGCAGTTCAATGCATTCGTGAACACCGTGTGCTCACTGCTGATAATGGTGGGATTGACAGTGGCGGTGATCCTAGACAACACGATAGAAGTGGAGAAATCGAAGAAAGATAGAGGGATGCCATGGTGGGTTAAGTTTAGATCATTTAGAGGAGATAATAGGATTGAAGAATTTTATACTTTTCCTTTTAATCTTAAAAGGTTTTATCCACCAACCTAAATTTCCCAAAATTTGGCTTGGTAATTGCATATATTTTACCCCTTTTTCCTTTGATAAATTTGGGTAGTAGGAGGCGACAATTCGTGAAATTTTTCAAAATAATTTATGAATTTTTTATTAATTTATATTATTTGAATTATTATTGTTTTATAAATATTTTTGTATTAGTGGCAAGAGTAATTTAAATATGAATTTTTAAAGTTGTCAACATTGTTATTAAAGTAAGGCCTTAATCTTTCAGCTGGTAGTGTGGTAGTTGACAATTATATGGCTGAAAATTAACCCTTCCTTCCCCTTTATCTTCCTTCTCATTGAATTTTGTATTAGCCGGCATAGTACTGGCCTGTGGACGCCAATGAGATACGAATGAGCATCCTCTTTTCCGACATAATAATGCATTGCTTGGCTCCTCTGCTAAGGGTTCGAATTCCCATTTTTGGGAGCTCTCGAGCAGCTTTAGTTTGTCTATTTTCACTTGAGCTTTTCGCATTTATTGGGTGCTTGAGGTGTGTCCATTGTAACAGCAGTGAAGGCATAACAAAACTCTACACATCAAGGTCTAACCTTCTCAGTCCTAATGGCTAAACATAACATATGATAGAGTTTTCAACTTGATTCAAACAAAGTATAATGTTCTTTTGTAATTCATTTTTTATTTATATCTTATTTTGTACATTTATTCGAGATTTGATCCTCACTTCTAATTTTTTTTGTTGAATGGATTTTTTTAAAAAAAAAAAACCTTACCATTAAATTGAAATAAAATAAAAGCATACTTGCATATTATGCTTATTCTTTAGAAAAAAAAAACAAAGATACTTAGTAGCATTATAACTACACTTGTATATCATTGTTGATACATGAAATAATTATATGAAATTGCAATGAGACTTTGAATTAAAGTAATCTACCCAACAGAGTTGGTGCCCGTTGGCTTGTGATACAAACTCAATCAAGGCAGGCTCTGTTTATTTCATTGAAAATAGTTTCCGAAAAATATTTTCTACATTTTCCTGTGTTTGTTTCATGGAAAATAGTTTGGTCAATGGAAAATAACTTACAAGTCAACAAAAAATAAGCCTTTTTTTTCCCTCTAGTATGACTTACCCTTTATGGGTGATTTTATTTTAATATAAAACTTAACTGAAGTCAAGCTTAATATTATTATATTATTAATAAATTTTTATTTTTAAAAATATTTAAAATTAATAAAATATTATAATTTTCAATATTATTAAACATACATATTTAATTATCTACATCTAACCATATAATAAACTATTAATATAATATAGAAAAGAACTTAATAATGGATAATTTTATTCATCGTTTTTTTATACAATGCCTAGAACTACTCAAAACTCCTCACCAACCCGTAATATATGAGAGCATTAATGGCCTTCAACATGCCCGAACCCACGATCTCCTGCATGTGCAACATTGTCGATGCCAATCGGGCTAAGTCGACAATTTTATTCATCATCTTCATTTATATATAGAAACCTTAAATAGTTATATTAAGTCACGTGTTAGTTAATTTTTTTTACTATATCAAGTTTGTTGGCAAATTAACGAGTTAATTCCTTCCAAAAAGAAAAAGAAGTGCTAATTATAGTAAGTAAAACTCAGTCATATTATTTAACCACGCTAATTAAAATAGAAAATGTTTTGTTGGTTAAAACAAAACAAAAGAAATCATTCTCTCTTTGAAGTAAATAAAAATAAAGTATGGCTATTCAACTTAATTTTGTTTCATCCATGTTAATACTAGTACTTTTGTCCATATCATCCGTTGAAGGTCAAGGAGGAGGTGGTGGTGTTCTGTTGCGAAGTTTGGTGAAAAGGCAAACAAGAAAACAGATTTGAGTAAGATAAGCAAAATATCATATAACTTTATAGTTAGCAGATCAAAGTATGCATAACTATTTTCCAAATCTCTTATCTTTATATGTATCTTTTTTATTTTTTTATTTGGTTTTAGCCATTGTTGGATGCTTGCCTCGACATCTTCGCAAAAAATTGTGATTCCTAAAGGGATATATTTTTTTAAGTACAGCTACCTTAGATGGTCCTTGCAAGGCTCCTATTGAGCTTCAAGTTGAAGGCACTGTGAAGGCTCCGGCAGACCCTTTGCTTCCAATAAGCCTAAATGGATTGCCTTCAATAGAATTGAAAATCTCAAATTGTCTAGTGGAGGACTTTTCGACGGCCAGAGAACCATTGCTTATAAAAAGGAAGGTTGCAAAGGTCATGATTATTGTGGTTCACTTCCTATTGTAAGTCATTTTCTTATTGTGAAGTTATGATTTTTATTTTTATAAATAGAATTAAGTAATAATTATTTTTTGTTTCATTCTAGAAATAAACAAAACCTAAGGTTTGATTTTTTAACCAACGCAATGATACAAGATATAATTACCAAAAACAGCAAGTAGTTCCATGTTAATGTTCTAGGATACAAAAACATTACTTTCGAACATTTCACCATATCTGCACGTGACGAAAGCCCAAACCCAGATGGGATTCACTTTGGGAGATCAAATGGGGTCAATGTTCTTAACTCGGAGATAAAAACTAGTGATGACTGTGTTTCAATTGGGGATGGTTCCAAAATTTTGGTTATCAATGGAGTAACTTGTGGACCAGGACATGGTATCAGTATTGCCAGTCTCGGATTGTTTGAAAATGAAAAACTCGTTGATGGATTTACAGTAAAAACTGCACCATGACTAATACTTCCAATGGTGCTAGAATCAAAAGTTGGGCAGGTGCTGAACCTGGCACTTGTTCGAATATTCACTTTGAGGATATTACCATGACCAATGTCAGTTCTACTATTATAATTGATCAGAAATATTGCCTATGGAAGAAATGCAAAATAAATGTATGTACATGTTTATCAAAATCATAAGAGAGCAAAAAGAGTTAATCGGTCATTGAATCATTATTTTGTTAATGCAGGAAGAATCAATAGTTAAACTAAGCAACATTAGTTTCAAAAACATTCAAGGCACTTCTGCGCGTCCAAAAGCTGTCAAGATTATTTGTAGTGCTACTTTGCCTTGTGAAAATGTGGAATTTGTAGACATTGAAATTATGCACTGTGGACCGACTGGACCTGCAGTATCACAATGTTTGAATGTGAAGCCTAAAGTTAGTGGCAAACAAAATCCAGCTGCATGTCCCACCCCTATCCCAGCAAAACCTACCTCAGTTGCTTAATCATTAGCATAGGTATAAATTTTTTTGATGACGTTGTAACTCCTATAATTATATTTATTTTGCAAACAAATTTTGTTTTTTTTATATTCTATGTTATTAAGAATATTTTTCTTAAACTTAATTATTTTTAAAAATACACTTCAACAAAAAATATTGCAATGTGATAACATTTTATGCATTTAGGCTTACGATATAATTATTTTTAGAATACTATTGAACCAGATACTATTTAATTATTTTTTTATATAAATTTTTTGTTTTTTATTTATAAAATTGGCATAATAAAAATTTTAATAATCAATATTTATACATTGTATCAATTTAGTTTTGACTCTAAAAATAACCTTTAACTTTTACATATTGTATAATTTGATTTTTTTTGTTATGACTCTTTCACCTTAAAAGCTAAAAAAATAAATTTATCTATTAAATTTGATCCAAACTATATTAAAATTAAAAAATCTAAAAATTTAATATAATAATTTTATAAAAATCTAAAAATTTAATATAATAATTTTATCTTTTTTTATTGTTTTAAATTTAACCTTGAATGTTACAAATAAAAACAAAACTGTAATTGCACTATATAAATGTTAGGGAATTGAATTTTTTTTGAATCAAGATTAAATTGACACAATGTATAAATGATGAGAGCTAAAATTACTATTATGTCAATATTAAAAGCTGTCAAAGTTTTATAAAATGTTTGGCGATGGAATCCGTCAAACTGGTTGAATCAAAAATCGATGGTTTCACCTATTCAACTAGTTCTTTAATTATTGACAGTGAATGTAATCGTCGCTTGAAAATTTATATAAAATTTTTAAATTTTAAATGATAATACCTTAAATTCAAAGACCGAAAGGAATTTAATTTTCAAATTCAAGTGACAATGTGGATAAAAACATAAACCTAACAGCCAAATTTTTAAATGATAACACGATTGTCCAAGCACTTTTTGGGACAAGGTTGCCAATAGTTATAGGAGGTTCTTATGCTTATGTTATCCAAATAGCCTATATAATAAACGATGTAATGCCCCAAAATTTGATAAATTTGTTTCTGTAAATAGTTGATATAATTGTGTAACTGCTTTAGCGGTCAAGTTTTCTGGGTATGTGTGTGAGGTCCCAAGTTCAAGCCACAACTTGGGTAAATTTTTGGTATTTTTATGAATAAAGCCTAACTCTTGTTCAGTAGGCTTAAGTTTAATTAATTGTAAGAATATGTTAGAATGGGCTTGTTAGTCATGTGGGTAAGTGGAGTGTTAAGTTGCTTGAGGTCCGGTGTTCGTAACCTTGTGTGGGAAAATGGCGGATAATTTTTGCTACCTGTTCGGCAAGAGTTGGTTTTGACCAGGTTTTTGAGTAGTGGTGGTGTGGTTCCACTCTCTGATTTTCTGACACCTTTTCCTTTTCTTTTTCCTCTCTGGTAGCCGCCATTTTTTCCCCTTTCCATTACCCCTTTTTGCTACCAAGTTGGTACTGAAATTTTAGCCGTTCCCTGCTTGCCTTTATATTTAATCCATCTTTTCCTCTGATTCTTTTCTGTTATCGCAAATCGCGCATTCAATATATGTGTAAGTAATGTGTTGGTTTTGGGACTGTAGAATCATTATTTAATAAGTTTAGTTTGTGTTTAGGAGGAAGCTGTGAGATTGGAAGTCACACTTCTTTAACCTGAATCGGGATTGAGTTCATTTGTTATTGGTAATTTGTTTATGCATTTTTTGGGGATTCTCCATTTCAATTCAGTTTTAATGCGTATCAAGTGTTTAATTTGGTATTTATCGGTCAATAATAGGTTCTAGAGTGCTTGGGGTTGTTTTAGTTTCGAATGGATACTAGGTGTGTACCCAGACACACAAAAAATTAGAATCGATGAAAGCCAAAAAATGATTTTGTTGACGCCACACGGCCGTGTGGTAGGTCGTGTGGTAAGCCGTATGTAAGGTTGTGAGCCACAACACGGCTGTGTGACTGATGAGGTCAGGCCATACGCGAAGGACACCGCCGTATGATGGCGAGATGAGGTCGTATGCAACACACGGGCTCGACCTATTGGGTCGTGTAGGCCACACGGGCGTATGGGCTCACATGGATGAACCACATGGGCGTGTGGGATTTTTGGGCCAGACCATGTGATCCACATGGCTAATGCCAATTTAGGTCATGTGGCCACACGTGCGTGTGGGCCCACACGGACAGGCCACAGGGCATGTAAGCCTATTTTTTTGAAATGATTTGTACAGTTGCACGGGTCACCCAAGTCGACTGTGGACCTACTGTAGGGTCAATAAGCATTACTTAGACTCCTAAATGAGTCTGACTGTCTGATTTCTGTATTGGGCATGAACTGTGATATCTAAATTGATTATAAGATCTGATAAATTGCATATTTTATGTTGCATTGCATCGAGGTTGGGTTGACATTTTGGAGGAAGTATTCTGAAAGGCTCTTAAGCCTGAAATCTGGCAGCTCAGCTGCAATTATCTGATTATGTGCCACAAGTCAGTACAGTATGGTGTGTAGGGATGGGTGGGTCGATTTTATCCCTACATGGAGGGTTGGACGGAGTTGATGTGTAGAGGCTCGTGGGTAAGACTCTGTTATTATGTTTTGTTCTGCATGTTATATCTGAGATGGGTTAAGGCCCTAATTTTTATCTGATTTTGTATATAAGTGGGCTAAGGTCCACACTGATTCTGTAAAGGCCCGAACTATATATAAATATATGATTGATTTCGGATATTATGCTGTGTGTAAATTTTCTTTGGGGATTACACACTGAGTTTGCTAAAACTCATCCTTTTCTATTTAATCTGTTCAGGTAATCCCCAGCATTAGGCGGATCGGCGTAGCAGAGGACTCGACAGTGACCACTGCTACTACCTCACGTTAGATTTATGGTTTATACTTATCATGGTTTTAATTTTTATTTGGGAAATTTTAATGTAATTATGGCCATTACGTATTTTTTTAAATTTAGGATTTGCAATGTTTATGGTTTTACTACTATTAGTAAGAAAACTTGAGTTTTCAATACGAACAAACATTTCATCAAAATACACACAAATTCACAAATTATTTTAAAAGCTTACGCAAAGTATAATGTTTTGAAAATGGATAATGATTGGAAACAAATGATATGTTTTTGAAGTTAGTATAAGATAATGAAAAGTGGAACAAACAGAGAAATGGTCTTAACATCATTGCGATTTCTAAAGCCCTATCATGTGACATCGCCAAATTCAGCCATAACGTCTAGGCTGGGTTTGGGGTGTTACAAACCACTCGTCATTGCAATGAATTAGTGAATCCTCCTATGGCTTACGTACTAAGCTATGGCATTGGCTGGCAGGTACGACAGTTTAACATAACTATTAATCAAACAAGCCCTTCTCGAGGAAAAACTGAGAACAAGTTACCCAAAAACCATTGTATAACCGAAGAAAATCCTCCATAGATTAGACTCAAACATTATGAAACTCCAACTTAAGGCTTCGCTGGCTTTACAATAAGGACCAATCCCTCATTGGTGATATCATAGTTATTCTTTTAGGGAAAACATCAAACTCCTAGGACTAACCCGAGTTGGAAGTCACCAAGTTGATCAGATTACTGTTGGCTTCATGATGTTTTTCTCTATATTGGGTATATGTTCAACATTGATACGCGCAATCTCTCTCTCTCTATATATATATTTGAACAATCATACTTATATTCATATCTAAAAATATGTTGAAAAGAAATAAAATTTAGGTAATACAAAGGGTTAAATTACTTTTTGAGATCTGAACTTGACAAATTTTCCCATATTGCGGAACCTTAAACCTTAAATTTGACAATTGATTCTACTTTGGAGCTTGGATTTTTTTATCTAAATTAAACCTTGAATTTTGCAGTTGTTCTCACAATGGGGTTTGAAATTTTTTTGGTTCAAGTTAGTCCTTAAAAACCCTAGAGTTTAGGCCCCAATGTGGGAAAAATTTTCAAGTTCAATGACTAACTTGGACAAAAACAAGTTCAAGCCCAAAGTAGGAACGATTACCTAATTCAAGTCTCAATGCGAGAACAATTTACTAAGCTCAAAACCTAACTTTGGAAAAAAAAGTTCATACTCCAATGTAAAATAGTTATTAAATTAGATCCAAATAGTGATTTAATCTTAACATATATGATATTTTGTGCAGGAAAATTTGGAGCAGTGTTTGCATCCATACCTTTCCCTATCTTTGCAGCACTTTAATTTATACTTTTCAGCCTTGTAGGTATGTATTAATTTTAATCATACCTACCCATTTTTATCCCAACCTTAGATTGTCACATCCTGGAAACCGTACCGATGGTATTGACATTAAATTATAGATTAAAAAAAGAGTAAATAGAAATTACATTAGTAATTAGGACTAAATAGGAATAATATCAAAGTAGAGAACTTAAATAGGTAAAATAGGACTAATGGTTAGTGGGGGATTTATTAAAACAATGGTAGAATTAGGAGGGATCTATAGGATAAATAAACCAAGTATATAAATTAATTTGGCTATAAAAGCTGTCACTGCTCATTTGCTTCTCGTGTTTTAATTTCCTTTTTTATCATTTTCTTTCTTTTTAAACTTTCTTCATTTCAAAAGTTGTTGCATTTGGTAGTTAATTTTCCTTCAAAATTTTATTGTGCATTACATTTTCTAAGTAACAAAGCACCATTTTCTTCTTTAAATTCTCAAGTAAAACACCAACTTTTTCTTCTTAAACTTTGGTTCGGTTATTGAGCGGACCTCTCAAAAGTCACGAAGGATAGTAAGATCGAAGGTAAACAATCTATTTTCATATAAAATATGCATGAAATGCTTTTGACTAAAGTATCTATGATTTAGTTAGAAAATATAAATAATCCTTGTTTTTTTTATGATTTGGCTTCATAAAAATGGTAGATTGAAGCTGGTGAAGCTATGAAATGTTGTTTAAAATGGTTTTGTTCTTGAGGAAGATAATGAACAGTGACTGATTCTTAAAGGAAATATTTAGGTGAGATTAACATTTCATTAACAGTCTAGATCTACAAATATATGCATGTTAGAAGGGTTAAAAGTTAGGAAATGGGGTAAGTATTAGAATAATAAAAATCTGCAAGAGGTAACGTAAGTAGTGGACTGTTGTTGAATAGAGAATGAATTAAATTGTTTTAGATGATATGTGGTGTGTATTTTTTCATGTGAAGATGAAAATACCGAAGGAGCATCGACTAGCAGAGACAAAAGGGAGGAAAAGGTCACATAATCGACATTATGGTGAACAAGGTGAGTACACTATATGCTATATTTGAAAACGAGGTCACACTCTACTGAAAGCAAGTAAAACGTGTGAACCCTATCTTCATGTGGCAAATTGAGCATGTGTATGTGCGAACCTCTTCTATGCATTGTGTAAACCTCATCTATGCGTTGTGCGAACTCTTAGCATGAATCTATGTCTGTGTGTTGTTACATGCTATGCGAACCTTGAGTAAAATGTATACTGGCGTCCAAGGTTAGGTTAAATATGTAATATATATTAGCCTCTAAAGTTTGTTATATAATATATATAGGTTTGTGGCTTTTAATTTATGTAATATATATACATTGATGTAAAAGGGAATTATTATATATAATGAATGCATGCGCAAAGGTTATTATAAATAATATATGTACATAACTTTGCATTAAAAGGGTTTTGTATTATATGTATGCATGTGTGGGTTTCAATATAAAAAATATATTTATATACCTTTGCATTAAAAATTTTTGTTCTATCTATTATATATAAATGTATATATATGCGGTGTGCGAACCCTAAGTCTACTATGCTATTGTTTTATGCTTAATGTTTTATTTTGCAAGCTATTCTATGACGTGTTGTGGTACTGTGAGCTCTATTAAAAATTGTTAGCCTATAATGACGTGATCTGTAAATGTGTATTACTTCAATATGTTGGCATTGTAAATTTTTGGAACCATTAGATATAGTTGGTGTAACACCCCAAACCCAGCCTGGACGTTATTTTGTGAGACTGAGTTTTTCTCCCTAGGGTGCTCCAGTGTTATTTGTAAAGAAGAAAGACCGATCCATTACCGTCAGCTCAACAAGGTGAGTATAAAGAACAAGTATCCTTTACCGAGGATTGATGACTTGTTTGATCAGTTGAGAGGAGCAACAGTATTCTTGAAGATTGATTTAAGATCTGGCTACTATCAGTTGAGAGTCAAAGAGTTGGATATGCCAAAAACCGCTTTTAGGACAAGGTATGGGCACTATGAATTTCTTGTTATGCCTTTCAGACTGACTAATGTACCTGCTGTTTTTATGGACTTGATGAATAGAATCTTCTGACCATATTTAGATAAGTTTGTGGTTGTGTTCATCGATGATATCCTGATTTATTCTCGAGACGAGTCTGAGCATGGTGAGCACTTGAGAACAGTATTGCAGATTCAAGAGATAAGCAGTTGTTTGCTAAATTCAGTAAAAGTGAGTTTTGGCTCCAAGAAGTCAAATTTTTGGGACATATTGTTTCAGGCGATGGTATTCAGGTTGATCCAAATAAGATCTCAGCAATTGTTGATTGGAAACCACCGAGAAATGCATCTAAAGTTAGAAGCTTTTTGGGCTTAGCCAGATATTACTGACGTTTTGTCAAAGGATTTTTTATGATTGCTATTCCTCTGACGAATTTGTTGCAAAAAGATGTTAAGTTTGAATAGTCCAAAAAATGTCAGCAAAGTTTTGAGAAGTTGAAATCATTATTGACTGAGGCGCCGGTTTTAGTACAACTTGAACCAAGAAAAGAATTCGTAATTTATAGTGACGCGTCACTAAATGGATTAGGATGTGTGTTGATGCAAGAGGGCAAAGTGATAGCTTATGTCTCGAGACAGTTGAAACTGCAAGAGAATAATTATTCGACGTATGATTTGGAATTAGCCGCCATTGTATTTGCTTTAAAAATTTGGAGACATCATTTGTATAGTAAGAAATGTCATATCTTTACTGATCATAAGAGTTTAAAATACTTGATGACTCAAAAGATTTAAACTTGTGGTAATGGAGATGGCTTGAGTTACTGAAAGATTATGAGCTAGTAATTGATTACCACTCGAGTAAGGCAAATGTGGTCGCAGATGCATTGAGTAGAAAGACTTTGTTTTCTTTAAGAGTGATGAATACACGGTTGACTTTGTCCGATAATGGTTCGATTCTAGCTGAGTTGAGAGTTAGACCATTATTTCTTCAACAAATTTGTGAAGCTCAGAAATGTGACAGTGATTTGCAAGCTAAAAGAGTTTATTGTGAATCGGGAAGTGATTCATATTTTCATATCGATCTGATGATTGTTTGATGTTCTGAGGCAGAGTTTGTGTACCGAAAAATGATGAACTTATTCAGAAAATTCTTCATGAAGCACATAATGGTTTTTTATTTATGCATCCGGGTAGTATGAAAATGTATAATGATTTGAAGAAATTGTATTGGTGGTCAGGAATGAAACGAGATATTTCAGATTTTGTTTCGAAGTGTTTGGTTTGTCAAAAAGTAAAAGTCGAACACTAAGTGCCTTCAGGTTTACTTCAGCTAGTGATGGTGCCCGAGTGGAAATGGGATAAGATTACTATGGACTTTGTAACTGGGTTGCCTTTGACTCTGAAAAAGAAAGATGTCATCTAGGTTGTTGTTGGTAGATTAAGGAAATTTACTTACTTTATTCTGGTACGTATTGACTACTCACTTGATAAGTTAGCCGAATTGTACATTTCTGAGATTGTGAGATTGCACGAGGTGCTTATGTCTATTATTTCGGATAGAGATCCAAGTTTCACTTCGAGATTTTGGAAGAAGTTATAAGAGGCTTTGGGTACAAAGTTGAACTTTAGTACTACATTTCATCCACAAACTGACGGTCGGTCTGAAAGAACGATTCAAGTACTCGAAGATATGCTCCGTTGTTGTGTTTTATAATTCAAGGGTAGTTGGGAAAAGTATCTACAATTAGTCGAGTTTGCTTACAAAAACAGTTTTCAATCGAGTATTAAGTTGGCACCTTATGAGGCATTGTATGGCCACAAGTGCCGAACACCCTTGTATTAGACCGAGCTTAGTGAGAAATAGATTCACGAGGTTGACTTGGTTAGGGAAACTAAAGAAAAAGTAAAGGTAATCTGTAATTGCTTGAAAACAGCTGCAGATCGACAAAAGTCATACACAAATTTGAAAAGAAAAGAGATCGAATATCAGGTCGATGATAAAGAATTTTTGAAAGTATCTCTGTGGAAGAAGATTCTAAGATTTGGTCGTAAATGCAAGTTAAGTCCACATTTCATTGGGCTGTACGAAGTCGTTGAAAGAGTAAGGTCAGTAGCATATTGGATAGTTTTACCGACAGAGTTGGAAAGGATCCATAATGTGTTTCACGTGTCGATGTTGCGATGATATCGTTCTAATCCTTCACATGTGATTTCTCTAACAGAGATTGAGATTCGACCGGATATGACGTATGGTGAAGAACCTATCAAGATTTTAGTTCGGAAAGTTAAAAGTTGAGAAATAAGAGTATAGCCCCAGTGAAAGCTTTATAGCAATGACATGGAGTCAAAGAGGCTATGTGGGAACCCAAGAAGGCTATGAGAAAATAGTACCCAAACCTATTGTCTGGTAAGATTTTCGGGGATGAAAATCCCTAAAGGGGGGAGAATTGTAACAACCCGATTTAGGGCCTAGTCAGAACAATGGTTTTGGGACCATAAATCTGATATAGTAAAACTTTTTTTATTACATTTTTATGGTCTACAGTTTTATGGAATGATTTCGTGAAAATTTCGTTTGAAAATTTTGACGTTTGATCACTCAATTTAGCAAAAATGGCTAAATTGTAAAAAGTGCAAAAGTTGAGTTCTACATGCTAGAGGTGTCTAATTGTTATGAAATTTTAAATTGAAGGTCCTTAGATGGTAATTAGACCATTTGTTAAGTTAGTAGACAAAAATGGACATGAAGTAAGAGAAATTTTCTGTTTTAAGTTAGGAGCATTTTGGTCATTTGGTTTATAAATGAATTAAAAAATCAAATTAAAAGCTAGTTTTTGTCCATTTTCTTCCCATGGCCGAAATTCTCAAGGGGGAACCATAGCTAGGGTTTTTTCATCTTCCAAGATCAATTGTAAGTCCGTTCTAGCCCCATTTTTAATGATTTTTATATTTTTCAGATTCTTGTAACCTAATCTAGCTATTTCAAAGACTAATTTGAAAGAAAATCAAAGTCTAAAATTTTACCCATGATGAATATTTGTGCATTTTGATGTCTAATGGTAGGAAATGTATGTTAGATGTAAGATAAACAACTTTTGCTAGGTGATTTTTGATGAAAATGTCAAAAAGGACCTATTTGTAAAAAGTCACAAAATGGGTAGTAAAAGTGTGATTAAATGAAAAATATGGGCTGATATAAGCATGAAAGAGCTTCGGCTAGGCTTAAGAGTCGAAGAAATTGAATCTATTTCAATTTACAAGCCTAGGGACCAAAGTGTAAAAATGTCAAAGTTTAGGCACAAAATTGTAATTTAGCCCTAATGTGATTTTGAACTGAATTGAGTAATGTGAATAATAAATGAGTTAAATTTTCTATTATAGATCAAGAGAAATGAGGTTCGGACCTAGATCAGGGGAAAAAGAAAGTGTTTAATGATTAGGTCACATTTCTACTATTTTTGTACCGAGGTAAGTTCTTATGTAAATAATGCATTGTTTTAATTATGTTTTAAACGCTTTATTATTGTATAAATTATGATTGACTCATGGACATATTTGACAAATTTACTACAAGCATGAAATCTCAGTTGAACCTTAGCAATATATAGGATACAAATGTCATGGGATTAGGGTTACTAAGACTACATGTAAGACCATATCTAGGATATGACATCAATATGAGACTTTGTGTAAGACCATATCTAGGATACAGAATCGATGTAAGATTTCATGTAAGACCATAGCTGGGCTATTGGCATCGATACGAGATTACATGTAAGACCATATCTGGGATATGGTATTGGTACGATTCTGTGTGTACGGGACTCCCGAGAATCCTTTAGTATTCCAAGTGGTTCAACGGGTAATTTTGGGTACCATTGAATTTGACGTTTTGAGTTATGGCATGTATAGAGACTTCGTTATTTTATTATGTGTCATAATTGAATTGGCCTAATGTGTTGGCCTATATTGGTTGATAATTCATTTTGTAAATGACCATTGAAATTGGCTAATATTGGTTTAAGTATATATGCATCTGATGATGTTTTCATGGATGTGGAATTTTGCATGGTTTAAGTTGATAAGTATGTGATGCTTGTATGTGGCAAATGGTAGCATGTGAATGATGTGTGGATGTCTTGATTGTGGCTGAATTGGTTAAATGTAATTGCTTGGATTGGTGTTATGTTTTGTTGTGTAGGTGTGTGCATAAAAGGGGTAACAAAATGGCTGGGTAAATAGCCTTGTTTTTGTCCACACGGGTAGACACACGGGCGTGAGTCTAGGCTGTGTGTGACACACGGCTTGCCCCATGGGCGTGTGTTCTGGCCATGTGTCCCCTGCACCTTAATTGTTGCAAAACAGAATGCTCAGAATTGAACACACGGGCAGAAACATGGTGTGTGTCTCAGCCATGTGGATGACAAGGCCTCAAGCACGGGCGTGTGCCCTGGGCGTGTGAAGTCTGCACCTATTTTATGAAAAATCATAAATTTTAAATCGACCACACGGCCTTGTACACGGGAGTTTGACTTGGCCATGTGTCTTCAATTTGTTCTTGGGTGACAAACAGAGAGTTACACGGGTTAAGGACACTGGCGTATGTGACCACACGACCTGCCCACACGGGCTTGTCCCTAGCCACACTGGCATGTGGCTATTAAAACATGAAAAATTTTCTAAGTGTTGTGAAATTTTCTAAAGTTCTCGATTTAGCCCCTTACCGCTTTCAATGTATGTTTTGGACCTTGTAGGTTCGTTTTAGGGACATTACGAATGTTTGTGAAAAGTTTTAAATTTGGATGAAAATTTTTGCCTCGATTTTGAAGGGATTGCTTGTGTATAAGTCCGGTAATGCCTCGTACCTTATTCCGGCATCGATTACAGGTAAGGGATGTTACAACATTGATAAAAATCCTTTAATTGACTCTCAAATCATGTAAAAGTGTTTCTAATCATCATAAAAACAAATTTAGGATTGAATATTGATTCGCTCTAAATTTGTTGATTGAAAATCTTGATTCAAGAACTTGAGAAAATTCAGAATATTTTTGGCTACTTTTGAGAATAATTTCAGGTGAATTGAGAGAGTATTTTAAGAACCAAATTGGTTGGATATATTCTCTGATGATAGATCTTTAAAATCATGCAAAGAAAATGAATTTTAAAGCTCTCTAATATGATGTAAAATGTGTGAAAAATGAGCTAGATATATTAGTTTTAAAGATGAAACCACTCGCCAGAAATTTAAAAATTGGGAATTTTGCCTAATGGCCACTCCTACATTTCCCTTTCCTTACCATTTATTCCTTTCCCTCCAAAATTTTGAATTTTAAGGTTTATTTGTCATATGAATACTCTAAATTTTCCCTTGTTTTACAATTAAATCCTATTTAATTAATATTTAAAATTTACTCAAATTACCCCCAATAAAAAATATTTTAAAATTCTTTTTCAACCCAAATTGATTATTTTCACTAATAATTATTTACAATCTTTAAAATTAATTTTTTGAAAATATTTTTAAAATTTTTCGGATTATTGTTTAATTGATTTTAGATGAAATTAACCTCCTAAATTAAATTAAAAATTACTAGAAACCCTATAAATACCTAGTTTCACACTCAAAACACAAAAAATATATATCCAAAACCACTAGACCTAGTTTAAGGATATTACAATTAAATCATCAGGTAATGTATTTTCATAGGATTAGGGTATTTGCGTGTATTAAGATTTATGTTGAGGAGATGGGTTTCAAGTGTTTTTGGTTTTAATTTTATCGTTTGCGTGTTATTAAGAGAAGAACGATATGTGACTGGTGCTCTTCCGACGAACTAAGTCGGTGATAAGTTGCTATTTTTGCAAGGTAAGTGTTGGTATATTAGTTTAGAGACTGATTTTGCTAAGTTGTGTGCATCAAATTCAAGCTTTAATGTTAGTATTGGGTTAATTCATGTCTGTTAATTGATGCGTTTTAATGTCATATGTAGGATTTAGAAGTGCTCGTTTGTGTGGTTAATCAGAATAATAATGAGGTGTGTGATTCTAACCTGAAACGTCATTTAGGGCTCGAAAAACTCGAGAAAATAGAGGTTGTTTCAAGACTGTTGTTCATCACACAGTCGTGTGGCTGGCAATATGGAGCACACAGGCATGTGCAATTATACGAGCAACTTGGGTAGGCCGTGCGGGGCACACTGGCATGTGGGCCCATTTTTTAGAAATTTTACACTTAGGCCCATTTGACTTATAAATGCATAATTAGATCTTTCGTGGGGTCCATTTGGCTTAAATAAGACTCGAAACGTGATAGTTGTCAATATGTGTCTGTAAGTGATGTGGTTAAGGTACGTGAAAAATGTAAATACGATCTATGTTCTGATAGTATAAGAAATAAGATATGATACAATATGTATAAGTTATGTGTTGTATTATGCTCTGTAAAACATGTGTTTAGGTATGCATGGCATACCACCTATCTGTTATGTATGTAAGTTAATATGATTTTGCATTTGCATTAGGATGGTTTTTGATATGATGGAGGAAATGTTTTCTGGTAGTATTACTGCAAGTTTGGCGGTTAAAACATAATATCTATCTGACAGATCAGCTGCACTATTATGAGTGGCATACCACCACAACCCGATGTGATTGGATGGATGGACTCTTGTAGTCCTATTTGGTGTGATTGGTTGGATGAAGTTGGTGTGTAGCAGATGGGGGTAGGATTTACTCTATTCTAATATGATATTATGATCCGATAGATAAATATAAATTTCTAAAAATTATGACTGTCCGAAAAGATATATGCTTCTGGATCTGTTATGACATTTTGATATGCTATTTGCATATATGTACGTTAGGAGTAAGAATTTGTTTCGATATTGGTGTCTACACTTGTATATGATTATAAATATATATATCCGGTTATATATGTGAGTATATGTCAAATTTGTAACTGTTAACGTATCTGTTATTTATGTACATTTTGTGGGTCGGATCACACTCTGGGCTTCTAGCTCACTCGTTTGTTTAATTCGTTTCCGGTGTACTTCTGACTTAGAACTTTGCAATGACTTTGGAGCTTGATTCACTCAAGTTGGTAAAAGTTGATTTGGTTTTTAATTTTAGACTTTACGGTCTTTTGGATTTTAATTTGTTTTGGAATGTTATATTCTTGGTTTTGGTGTTTGTTTTTACAGATGTTTTATTTAAAACTCGTAAACACACCCAAGATGACATAACTAATGAATCTTATAATTTTAATAAATAAGAATTTTAAAAGTATTTTTCCGCTACAAGGCTTTGAAATTAATTACGACTTTTTACAACTCAATTGGTTAAACATTTGGTATTGTTTTTATAAAATAATAAAATAAGATTTTCGTTTAACTGTTTACATGCGTTCTTCTGAAAACTTGTGTTTTTGATAAATTAAATAACTTTATTACTCTGGAATTAAAACTAAGTGTTTGCGTAAGTTAATCGACAATGTTTTTATGAGCGTTGTAACCTCCATAATCTGACATTAACATCTAGGCCGGGTTTGGGTGTTACAATTTTTTACTTTTTTATTTTAAATTAGACCCAAAAAATCTCTAAGGTAGGAAGTAGATGTTAAGGTTGCAAATCTAAAATGAATAAATCATGAGGTTTTTTTAATAATAATAATAAAAGAAAATATGGAGTCAGAGATGAACTGATGAGGCAATGACCGGTGCATATAGGGACAATCAATGGTGCATATTGCAGTTTTCAAAATTGGCTTTTTTGGGTTCTTGATTGAAAAATAATAGAAATATTAGGAATATGGAGAGGGAATGGGATGTAACACCCTTATCTCGTTTATGTTGCCAAAATAGGATACAAGATGTTACTAGCCAAGTTGGAACAGTTAATAACAATTAATATTCAATATTCAATTCTGTAACGCCCCCGTACCCGATACCATCGCCGGAGTCGAGTACGAGGTGTTAACGGACTTAATTCATTAATTAAACAGCTCAAACAATTTATTTTTAAAATTTCCAAACAAGCTGGCCAACTGCGTCACAGTCACTTAAAAATTCATATCTCGAGTTTCGAAACTCAAAATTAAGATCCGTAAATTTTCCTGAAACTACACTTATATATATATCTATTAAGTTTTTTCTAGAATTTTTGGTCAGGCCAATTAATACAGTTTATTAGTTAAAGTCTACCCTATTTTAGGGTTTGGCTACTCTGACCCCTGTGCACTACTAATCAAATTTCTTTCTGTACAGAAATCCAATGACTATGCCATTTATTTCAATTAAAACTAGACTAAATAAGGAATCCATACATATAAATTTTGAGTCCTAATTATGTTTACACAAAGTATGGTGAATTTCTAAAGTCAGAACAGGGAATCCAGAAATTGCTCTGACCCTATTTCACCAAAACGTTAATATCTCATAAAATACAACTCTTTTACCTATTTTGTTTCTTCCACATGAAAATAGATTCATTAAGCTTAAATTCCATATTTTATTCATCATCTAATTCTATCTCTACTATTTTTAGTGATTTTTCAAACTCACATCATTGCTGCTGTGTGATTCTGTTTTATAGCCAATTTCACCATTTTATGGATTTCCATAGATTAGTTAGCACATAAAGCATACGTGTTATCAAATATAATCTCGATTAGCCACTCCAATAGCTAATCATTCTCAAAAATTTTCATGTCATCCATGAGCTATATCATAAGATTATATACACAAAAAGGTTATAATGTTATACATGCCATATTCCCAAAATATGCAAGCCACCATACTGAGATGGTCCGTTGATAGTGTGAGCGTGCCTCCGACCGTCTTGATCTCCAAATCGGCTTGTCAAAACTACAAGGAATGGAAGGGAAGGAGTAAGCATAAATGCTTAGTAAGTTCACATGCAAATAACAAATAACTTAATAAAGCAATTATACCAACCAACATTAGCATAATATCACCAAAACATATATCACATTTCTATTCATCATTCATCGTCTTACTACATTATTGTTGTCGTATCAAGTCTCAACCCGAGGGTTAAGTACATACATGTCCAAAGTGCCCATTCCACAACACTTACCAATACGTCACTTGCATCTTGAGTATTCTTCCATTTCACTAGAATTTTACCTGTTGAACACATCGGAATATAACTCGGATACATGGAAAGTTTGCACATAAGTGCCACATATGTAGCCAAGCTACCATGTAACCCACCTATAAGCGAACTTGGACTCAACTCAACGAGCTCAGGCGTTCGCATCCATAAGTGAACTCGGACTCAACTCAACGAGCTCGGATGCCTAGTTACATCTCACGAACTCGGACTCAACTCAACGAGTTCGGACGTTCGCATCCATAAGTGAACTCGGACTCAACTCAATGAGCTCGGATGCCTAGTTACATCTCACGAACTCGGACTCAACTCAACTAGTTCGGACGTTCGCATCCATAAGTGAACTCAGACTCAACTCAACGAGTTCGGATGCCCAAATATCCGAACCTATTCCTAAGGTTCAACGGGAATTTCCTCGTTCGTACTCCTTTACCATTCTCCTTGGAATACCCATGACGATACTTCAGTAGTCTTTCACATTTTTCACATAATTCATAAAATTTTTGCATGTTGTCCAACAATGACCACAAAGTATAGAATTGCATGATAACAATCATAATATCGTATAAATAGCATTAAATGATTTAAAATAATGGTTATATTACAATATTTACATTTGAACTTACCTCGTATGCGAAAATGGCCATTTTTACCATTTTGTCCACAACTTGGTATTTGCTAATTTTAGCCCGAATTTTGATTTTCCTTGCTCTATCATTTCAAATATAGCCTAATTAGGACTCATATTATTCAAATCAACCCAAAATCATATTTTTAAATAATTACAATTTTGCCCCTAAACTTTCACATATTTACACTTTTGACCCAAATCTCGTAAATTAAACTTCATCCTATTTTCTTATGTTTTATGATATGCTGATCATTTTTCCCTTCTACAGAAACATCCAATTCTCACTCTAACATGTACTTATGAACATTAGGTATTTTTACCAATTATGTCATTTTAGTAGTTTTTACATAAAATCACTTAGCAAAAGTTGTTTAACACAATCTCAAGCTTCATATTCTACCATAAAACATCAAAATTCATGCATATCATTCATGGTTAAATTTTTAAATATAAACCCTAGCTCAAAATATTGGTAGAAACAGGTAAACCGAGCTACGAGGATTTCAAAAATGTAAAGAACATTAAAAACGGGCATAGAAATCACTTACAATCAAGGCTTAAAAGTGTTGAAACCCTAGCTATGGTGGAGAGAAAATTTTGGCAGCAACTTATGGAGAAGATGATCATTTTTGTGTTATTTTTTCCATTTTATTTCATTTAATATCAAAATGACCAAAATGCCCTTCCTTATTAAACTTTCAAAAATTCCATCCATGTCCAATTTTTGTCCATAAACTTAGAAATTGGTCAAATTTCTATTTAAGACCTCCTAATTAATATTTCAAAGCAATTTCATACTAGAAACTTCTAGAATACAAGTTTTGTAACTTATTCAATTTAGTCCCTAACTTCAAATTAAGCACTTTATGCATAGAATTTCTTCACGAAATTTTCACACAATCATGAAATCATATCATAGACCTCAAAATAATCATAAAATAATTATTTCTATCTCAGATTTATGGTCTCGAAACCACTATTCCTATTAGGCCCTAATTCGAGATATCACAAATTCAATCCCATAATCACAAGTAATATTCAATAAGAAAGAGACCATTCATTTTAGGCCTTAGATCGAGCTTTTGAAACTCTAACAATAAATTATGGACATTTAGGGACCAATTCGGAACAAATCAGAATATTTAGGAAGAAATTGAAAAATTTCAAGTCAGGGGTCATACAGCCGTGTGCCCAGGCCGTGTGAGAGCCCAACCTGTGTGGCTATCCCACACGCCCGTGTGTATGGACCGTGTAACTCTCTGATTTGGATCACATAGCTAAGTCGTAGGCCATGTGTCAGGCCCTGTGAAAATTGCACCTATATTGGTTTTAAAAACGCTCTAGGCACACGCCTGCGTGGGTTACCTATGTGCTTCACACGGTCGTGTGACAGCCAGTGTCCCAGACTGTGTATGCACAAAAATGACTAATTCCTTGCTCAAATTTTACCCTTTCTCTTGGGTACCTAATACACTCAATTACATAATTTCATAGGTCAAAATCCATATCCAAACACACTTAAACATGCCAATAAATTCAACCTATATATATCAAACCAATGTGCCCTCATTGACACCACAAAATATTTCATGACATTTCAACTTCAAAATGACATATACAAAGTATAGTTATTCATCAACAACACCTATTTCACTTTATATCATATCCACATCTAATGTCAATATTATATCATTCATGATTAACACTTAACTTAAGGTAAACAAACATGCTTCTTTTGTTACCATCAATGTAACAGCCCGATTTAGACCCTAATCGGAATGATGGTTTCGGTACCACGAATCTGAGTCAAAAAAATATTTAAAAATTATTTTCTGTGTTTATTATGTGTGAATTAATAACTGTGAAATTTTCGTGATTTAATTTTGTTGTTTGAGTGTTCGATTTAATAAAAAGGGCTTAAATCGTAAAATGAAAATTTGATGGTTAAATGTGAAAGGACCAAATTGTTGTTCTCTTTTTAAATTGAGGTATTTAAGTTGCAATATTACCATAGTTAAATGTGATAAACGGTTGTGACATTATAACATAGTGGTTTTATATTTTAGTTTAAAGGTTAATTTAGTAAAATATATAATAACATGTATATAATAAAACATCAAGTTAAAAGCCATTTTTTCATCTTCCTTATTATGACCAAATAACAAAAATAAAGAAAGAAAAACAAAGCTTTAAGGGTTTGGCCAAAGACTAGCTTATTAAGGTATGTAACTAGCTCGGTTTTTTATAATTTTTACGTTTTTGAGATCGTAGTAGTGTAATGTACAAAGCCCATGCTTGAATTTCTGATTTTTATGAATATTTTAAGTTATGTCATTGATGAATAATTGAGCTTTGTGATGTTAGTTGATGAATTATGAAAGATATGTTTTGGATTAATATGTTTTGTATTGGAATTTTTGATGAAATTGAGTAATTAGGGCTAAATTGTAAAAATAATAAATTGAGGGACTAAAATGTGAAATAAATGAAAGTGTGGACTTGCATGAACATGGGTAGTATTCGGCCTAAGCATGGTATGTGCAAATTTTGCATGTTTTGTGTTTTGAGCAATTTGGACTAAATTGTAAAAAGTGTAAAATGTTAGGGATAAAATGGTAATTTTCCCATTTAAGTGTTTTTGGACTAAATTGAGTAAAAATATGTTTGAATGAGTTTAATTTGAATTTGTTTAGATCAAGAACCAAAGAAATCGAATTTGGACCGGGGGAAAACTAAAGTTGTCGATTAGCCGTCCGGTTTTGATTACTGTTGTCTGAGGTAAGTTTATAAGCAAAGAGATGTTGTTTATTTTATATAAATACGAGCTTATTATGCTGAAATGAATTATGCGAAGTGTATATGTTGTTAGCTGGAATGTGTTTATGCTAGGGAGCTATATTTACAAATTTCGTTTCGACCGAGTTATGACGTCCGAAAGCCCTGTATGAACCTTAGGAATAGTTAGGATACATATGTCATGACATAGAATTCTGATATGTGATGTGCGAGTAAGACCATGGCATTGATATATGTGTGTGAGTAAGACTACGTTTAATACATTGGCATCGATATGTGATTCTGTTATATGTGTGCGAGTAAGACCACATTTAATACGTTGGCATCGATATGTGATTTTGTTATATGTGTGTGAGTAAGACCTTATCTGGGACAATGGCATCGATATGTGATTACATGTAAGACCACGTCTGGGACGTTGGCATTGTACGATATGTGTGATTATTTGAGTATCCTATTAAATTCTGAATGGTTCAATGGGCAATATCGAGTTAAGATCCAATGTGAAATCGAGCTAAAATGTCAGGTATGTGTTAAGTTAAATGACTTGAAAGATAGGGTAAGTATATACTTAAGATAAACATACGAAATATGCACTATGAAAGTAAGAATTATATATGCTTAAGAATATATGTGTATTCGACCAAGTTAATATAATTAGATATTGTTTATGTGATGGTATATGAGTTTCAAACATGAAAAATCTGTAATTAATTAAAGATTATTCGATTTGGTTTAATTGATTTAATATACTAATGTTCATTTGATTATTATTGCTTATGACTTACTAAGCTATGATAGCTTATTGTGTGTGTTTATGTTTGTTTCTATTTTATAGATTTTGGAGTCTAGTTACGAGCTCGGGGATCATCAGCAAAGTCTATCACACTATCGACTGTTTCAGTATTTTTATAAAGTTGAACTTAAACCTATGGCATGTATAGGGTAGCTTAAGTTTATATATATATATTTGATTTGGGTTATGTAATTATTAGCAATGCCAAAATGACTTATTATTTTGTTAAGTTTGGATTTTATGTTTTGATCAAATTATGGTTATGTTTGGTTGTGGTTTTGGTGGTCAGGTTATGGTTTATAAATAGATAAATATATGTGAATTTGGTTGATATGTTCGGTTAAGGTTTTGCTATGTGAGTTGGTATTTGGCTATAAGGTTTGATTTGATTAATAGGTTAATTAATGATTTAGCAATTTGAAATGAGATAATTATATTTTTGTGAATATGATCATTTGGTCTATATGTTTGTGATGTTTAGTTAAATAATTCAGCAATAAAAATGTAAGTATAAGGTATAATAGGTTTAATAGTTAGTTCATTTTGGATGGTGAATGATGGTAAATTTTAGCTTAGTATTGAGATAAAATAATGGATATATATATTTGAATCAATATTGGCTTATTATGTTCGGGAGCTAAATGGTAAGTAACGAATATGTTATATAATTGTTTTGATTAATTATATGTGGTATTATTTATGTATATTCGTTTATGTTTAGTTCTAATGTGGGAATTATGTTTCATGGTATACATATGATGTTTTAATATGTAATTTTAAGCATAGTAATAAGCATATGAAATAAGTGTACTTCTTGGTTATTCTTTGTACCAAAATGACTGGTTTAATTATGTTAAGTTTGGTTTTTAAGTTTGACTATACTATGGATATACTCGATTTGTGGTTTGATGTTTTGGCCATTATAAATGTTTATACGTGAGCCATGATTAATATATATATGTTAATGTTGATGAAATTATGCCAAAGTATATGTGTTTGGTATCATTAGTACGATGTAAAATTGTGGTTGAATATTTTGTTGAGTGATAAGTTTAATATATAAGTCGAACATATTAAGTAAATGGCTATGATTTGAAGTATGAATATTCGGTTATGTAATGAAGTAGATACAAATAATATTTGTATGTTTTGTATCATTGATTGTAAATATGATTTTAGGTGTAAAGAATAGCTTGTGAAATGATCATGATTTGATTTGGCAAAAAGGTGAATTAATTTTTTATGAATGTTAGATAATTGGTGTGATAAATATTTGATATTAAAGTTTAATTATTTTGGTTACATGGATATATATAGCCGAATATGTGATTATTGAATTAGTTTTGAATATGACTTTTGTTATTTTGTTTGATAAGTGATAATAGCATGTTAAAATTCAGTTTTGGTATGCTAAAAATGTTGGATGAATAATTATTATGTATTGGACCTATATATATAATTGGTATGTTGGTATGAAAATTATAATAATATGTTTGATTATTTGGTTTGGTTCTTGGAGATATTTTATGCGTATAAAGTGATAGAGCATAACGGAAGTTGATATCATATAAGGCATATGTATTTAGGATGTTATATATATACTAGGCTAAAGTTTTAGTAAATGACCATATGAATAGTAACTTAGGTTTTTAATAAGTAAGTTGGTTTAGATAAAATTTATAATAAGGTTGCATGTATGTTTGGTCTTAAGTAATGAGTAATGAGACATTTTAATCCATATGCTTATATCCGGCCATTTGATAACGATTATGGTTGAATGTTATTTAATTTATGTGTAACCTGTAATATTTGGTTTGATTTAGTATATGTTCAAATGTAGTGTATTAAATGATTAATTTCTTTGTGTATCCATGAAAGTCCGGATGTTGTGTTTCGTTTGATAATACCCCGTAACCTTTTTCCGGCGACAGATACGGGTTAAGGGTGTTACAATCAAATAGCGCAACTTAAGTATACTTGCTCCACTAGGATTTAATATCAAACATACAAAAGAAATCCTAGTATATGCCATATATACCAAATTAAGACAAAATCTACCAAAGATCTCCTGGATAGTGTGATTTCTGGTGTTGAGATCCTCTAAGCCTTCAAAACATAATCTAAAAAATGAACCAAATATAGGTAAGCTTGGATATAGCTTGGTAAGTTCCTTTTATAAATGAGAAACCTTTCCAATTAGCCATAGTAATTGAGTTAGAGCAAATATAGAGGTTTATACCATATGCAACCTTGATCACTGTTTCACAATCAGTGCAGTAGTTTAGTATATTTAATGGATAATACTCGATTGAGCTTACTTAGTATATCAGTAAATAACACTCAGTTTAGCTTTATTCAGTATATTAGTAGATATCACTCGGTTGAGCTTTATTTAGTATATTAGTAGATATCGCTCAGTTGAGCTTTAGTCGGTATATCAGTAGGTAACACTCAGTTGAGTAACACTCAGATAATTAGTGAGCTTTTACTCATTTTAGTATCATACAGTATATTTCAGTAGGGTTGCTTGTTTAAGTGATGATTCAGTATATTCAGTATTTCATTTTTGTTCCTGTAACACCCCAAACCCGGCCCAGACATTATGGTCGAATCTGGCGTGTTACATTGAAGTGTTTTAGCGAAAACCGTGTTTTCATTGAAAACCCTTCTTAAACAAAAGAAACCTTAATTAACTAAAAAAAATAAACACACCTTTCAGTTGCGAAAGCCTTGTTTAAAACATTTGATTTAAGAAAACTTATCATTTAAAAATTAAGTTGCGGAAATGTAGAAAACATACTATAATTTAGGAAACCCATGTTCAACTTCTCGTAATTACAATGAAAATAATAGTAATAATTTATGTAATAATAGCATAATGAAAACTTTATTACAATCTGGTCTGAAACATACTTAGTAAAATAAAACTTATAAGCTAAAAAAAAGTCCAAATTTGTCTTGCTAGCTAGCCACCCAGAGTCCCTCCAAACATCGAACTGTCTACAGAGCATCACCTGAAAATAAAATAAAAGAGGGGGTGAGTTTTCGCAAACTCAATGTGTACAACCCTCGACGGAAAACAAGCATTAAAAAATATCATACATCAAACATGCAATGCAATCCCATTCTTAACATCCATCCGTTACACACCAGCTCCATCCCCCATCACACCATGTGGGGATATGAATATCGACCCACCCAGCCCACACACCAATGGTAGCCCGGTTGCGGAACTACCTTCATTTACATATTGGGCTTTAAAAGCCGTCGGTGGATCCACGATTATCAGGCAACCATGAGATCCTCATATACTTCCTCCGTACCATAATTTCCCACCCCATATGCAATCTTAGCAGAACATCATATGTATGCTTGTCACATCCACAAAACTTACCCTCAACACCGAGGGGTATTTTGGTCATTTTCTCCCTTAGGGGCATTTCGGTAATTTTCCCTTAATTATGGTTACCACTTACCTTGGCCCGTTAACAAGTCCTGCGAGCTAAGATGAACGAATACTATGCACCAGGTAGGATTCCAGAGAAGAGGACGTGGGTTATTAAGACCGCTTAAGTACCAAGCTCTCCCTAGATCCAATCCTAGACATGCATATACCCGTTGCCACACCTTAACCCTATGACTTGTCCACGGTCTCAATTAATTAATTAAGTTTTATGTAGTCATCATATACTAGGCCTAATACCCCTACATACATGCATATGGCCCACTAGGCCCGATCTTATTCAAATGGCCCATCTGGCCCAGTTCATATTCTTATGGCCCACTAGGCCCAATTCACATTCATATGTCCCATTAGGCCCAAATCATATTATATTCATGCTCACATACAAATTCCTATCACATAGCATCAATATTCAGTTTTTGCCTATTATGGGCCCAACAGCCCATCAAGCCCATTTAGCCCATCCTGGCCCGTATGGCCAAATCACAACCCAAGTCCACGAAATTGCCCGTAGGTCTCAGGTAACCTATTGGTCTCCCTCTTACGAGTGTTCGCGCACTCGCAAGACTACCGTAGCCAAACTTTCGGCTTTTCGACATTTTGGCTTTTCGGCATTTCGGCATTTTGGCTTTTATCGATTCATAGTGTGTGTGTAGTGTATGTACACACCTGGTAAGCAAGCGTGCCACGATTCTCTTAGTCACCAACCTACAATGATAACACTCTTCCATTAATCGTATGTTTAATCCATATTCTACCCAAAAACTGAAACCTTACCTTAACCTTACCTTGAACACCAATCCTTAATAACTTTCCTTGATCACGTACTCCCTAGATCTGCATTAATCTTACTTGTTAAAACCAGAATAATAGATGACTCGTATCCAGCACAAGTCCCCCTTACCTTAACTATGAACATTCGGCCACCTTAGCCAATGGGAGAGGAATACTTACCAATACCGCAACACCTAAGGAGCAATTCGGCAATAAGCTAAGATTTGAGATCCGATACTAATTCCCTACCATAGTTGATTAGAAAGAGTGAGGGAAGAACAACGTAATAGATTCTTAGCAAAACCAATTATGAGAACAAAGCACTTACTGTAACACCCCTCACCCGTACCCGACGTCGGGATAGGGTTCGAGGCATTACTAGGACTTTACATTTTGAAACGTACCAATTTGGGTCACCAAGTTTTACTCAAATTTTAAGCTTTCCATCCATGAACAACTCGTCTCTTATATAGGCCTTTGAGGCCTATAACATACCTAGAGGCAGTGCGGGACAAATTCGAGTACATTCGATAAACCTTGGGCTCCTTAGCAAAATTTTTCTTATCATAAATTGTCACACGCCCGTGTAGATGGGCCGTGTGGACTCACATGCCCGTGTGACTTGGGGCACGCCCATGCCCTTCAGCCGTGGGCAACACTGACTTGTCACCAAGGCCATGGCACACACCCGTGCTGCCTGTCCGTGGACGACACTGTCTTTTTAACACGGCCATGGTGCACGCCTGTGTGGCCTACCCGCGTACAACTTTGAGCCAAACTTTTAAGTGTAGGGGACACACGGCCATAGCACACGCCCATGGGAGGAAACTGTGTGTCACACACAGCCTAGATACACGCTCATGTATCTAACCATGTGGACTCTAATAGGCTATTTTCCAAGCCTTTTGTCACCCCTTTCTACTACTTATGTTTAGTGGTTACTAAATTCAAAGTAAAACACAATTATACACTTGTAAATAATCTTGATTAAACTATATGTATGGAAGCCTCGTCTCATTGGTTTCACACATGATAGGTTATTTCCCATGTCACCTTAATTCACCCAAAATTGGCTCGTTCATGTGACTCATTGCCAATTGGTAATGACCCATCACTTGTAAATAAAACCATGCATAAATTCGTAGGTCATAGCCTACTTCAATTAAGCCAATTTTCGTGTCCATATACAAAGAGATAAACATATTCTTACATGCCTTCATTTAGAAAATCAAATGACAGATATAACAAAATACTCAAAAATACTATACATGCAATTGAACAAAACAAACAAAGTCTTTATACCAAAGCTTGTCTAGTGGATAGTGTGTTGACTCTTCAATCGTCTTCCAATCCTTTCGAGTCCTCGAGCTCTGTGAGACAAGGAAAACAGTGAGGGGTAAGCATTTACATACTTAGTAAGCTCGAATAACCGGAAAGTAAACTTACCGAGTAATTAGCATACATCCATATTTAAATCATGAAATCATCAATGATGAAACGATTCCCTATCACATACACTCAATCAATGAGTTAGTTACATGACAAAGCATCATGTAATTTATGTAGATGAGCTCATCATTCATCATCTTATTGACATACATCATATTAATCCCGTTGAGTTTCTAGGAAATCTCGATGGAATACTTATTATCCATTAATTCTTACGAATGATCATTTCACATATATGCACGCCCGCGAACTTGACATCTTATGGCAGGATTACCAGCCCAGGCTAAATCCCCCGTATCATGAACTCATAAGGTGACGTTGGGATTACCAGTCCAGGCTAAATCCCTTATAACGACAAACAACCTTAATGAGCTCGGATCTGAATTACCAGTCCAGTCTAAATTCAGACCCTAATCAGATTACCCATCCGGGCTAAATCCATAATGCACACATATTCTTCGGGAGGCTTGATCATTCAAGGAACACCCGTCCGGGCTAGATCCTTTTCATACTTGAGATCACAGACCCGTTCGGGCTAAATCCTTCTGCAACACATGCAGGATCTCTTTACACATATCAATGAGGGTTTACCCATCGAATTTCTCTTTGTCAACCTCATCCGAGACATTTTTCACATGTTACCATCAAATTTGCATTTCTATGATATTTCATGCAAATAATAAATGCAATCGTCATGCATTCATAAATCATTCAATTATGCATTTTAGGGGTTTACTTTAAGTTATCCGAACTTACCTGGTATTCTTTTCGAAATTGTATTTCGGTTATTTCGAAACCTTGCGTTTACCTCGATCGACCTCCAAAATTTGTTCCTCGCGGTTATTGAGCTTGAAATGTTTGAAAACCCTAGCTATGGTGACAAGAGAATTTCAGTAGCTATAGGGAAGAAGATGGCTGATTTTGGCTTGATTTTTCCCATTTTATTTCATTAAAAAGCCAAATGACCAAAATGCCCTCCTGCCCTTTCTTTAAAATTTCATCCATGCAAGCCCATTTTTGTCCAAAAATTTAGAAATTGGGCAAATTACTCTCCAAGACCTTCTAATTCATAACCCAAAGCAATTTCATACAAATTGCTTCTAGAATTCAAGTTTTGCAATTTATTCAATTTAGTCCCTAATTTCCAATTGAACACCTTACTCAAAGAATTTCTTCATGGAACTTTAACACATGCATATACTCATATTCTAGGCCTCATAATAATCATAAAGTAAATATTTAGATGTCGGATTTGTGGTCCCGAAACCACCATTCCGACTAGGCCCTATTTCAGGATGTTACATTTCTCCCCCTTAGGGACTTTCATCCTCAAAAGTCTTACCAGAAAACAAATTCGGATAATGACTTCTCATGGTTTCTTCCGGCTCCCATGTAGCCTCTTCTACACCATGTCGATGCCATAAAACTTTTACTAGAGCCACATCTTTATTTCTCAATTGTTTAACTTCACAAGCTAATATCTTAACCGGTTCTTTTCCATAAGTCATGTCCGGTCGAATTTCAATCTCAGTCAGTGAACTTACATGAGAGGGATCTGATCGGTATCTCCTTAACATGGATACATGGAACACATCATGAATCTTTTCCAGCTCAGGTGGCAATGCCAAACGATAGGCTAACAGTCCAACTCTTTTGGTGATCTCGTACGATCCGATAAATCGTGGACTCAGTTTACCTTTCTGACCAAATCTCAATACCTTTTTCCATGGAGATACTTTCAAGAATACTCTATCTCCAACTTGAAACTCAATTTATTTTCTTTTTAGATCAGTATAAGACTTTTACCTATTTGATGCCACTTTTAAACAATCCCGTATCACTTTAACTTTTTCTTTAGTTTCTTTAATCAGATCAACTCCATGAATCCGATTTTTCTTGAGTTCTACCCAGTACAATGGAGTTCAGTACTTCCTGCCATACAAGGCCTCATAAGGAGCCATATTCAAACTTGTTTGGAAACTATTGTTGTAGGCAAATTCTACCAATGGCGGGTATTTTTCCCAGCTACCCTGAAATTTGAGAATGCAACAACGCAACATGTCCTCGAGAATCTGAATCATCCGTTCAGACTGGCTATCGGTCTAAGGGTGAAAAGCTATGCTAAAGCTCAACTTTGTACCCAAGGCTTCTTGCAACTTCTTCTAGAATCTCGAAGTGAACCTCGGGTCTCTGTCCGAAATAATTGACAGTGGTACTCCGTGCAATCTTACTATCTTAAAAATGAACAAATCAACCAATCTATCAAGAGAATAATTCATCCTTACCAGGATGAAATAAGCCAACTTTGTCAATTTGTCCACTATAACCCATATGGCATCTTTCTTTTTCAGAGTTAAAGGTAATCCTGTCACGAACTCCATGGTAACTTTGTCCCACTTCCATTCGGGGATCATTACAGGCTGTAACAAACCTGAAGGCACTTTATGTTCAGCTTTAACTTGCTGACATACCAAGCATTTTGATACAAATTCAGAAACATCTCTTTTCATGCCGTTCCATCAGTACATCTTCTTTAAATCGTTGTACATCTTGATACTTCCTGAGTGAACAGACAGACGACTGTTATGTGCTTCTTGCAAAATCTTCCAAACAAGTTCATTGTCTTTGGGTACACAAACCCTATCTCTAAACATTAAGCATCCATCAGGACTAATTCGGAAATCTGACTCAACACCAGACTCACATTGAGCTCTTTTTGCTTGCAAGTCATCATCATTAAGCTGAGCATCATCAATTTCCTGCAAAAATATTGGCCTAGCCTCCAACTCAGCCAGAACTAAACCATCATTAAGCAATGTCAAACGAGTATCCATGGCTCTCAAAGCATACAGGGATTTTCTACTCAATGCATCAGCGACGACATTCGCCTTTCCCGGGTGATAGTCGATAATCAGATCATAATCCTTAATTAATTCTAATCATCTTCGCTGTCTCAAATTTAATTCTTTCTGAGTCATCAAGTATTTGAAACTCTTGTGGTCCGTGAATATACGGAATGTAACACCCCAAACCCGGCCCAGACGTTATGGCCAGATCCGACATGCCACATCGAAGCATTCAAAACATTTTATATTGTTGTTACTTAGTGTTTTAAAAGATAATTTCATTATAGGTTAAAGTGAATGGAAGTAGTGCACCAGGTAGGAAATCGGAAAAAAGGAGGTGAGTCCATCGGACTGCTTAAGTACCAAGCTCCCTTCGGATCCAATCCTAGACATGCATACCGCCATTGCCACACCTTAACGTCATGTATATTTCTAGGAAACCGATGTGATTAAGTCCTTTTTAGGAAAAGTGATTAATTTTGGAAAATACTTTCATTACGGAAGCTTTGCTTGTTATCATGGTATTTTGAAATCAATTGTTGTTTTTGAAAATGCGCCCTAAAGCTTTCCAACTTCAACAGTTAAAATAAGTAATACTTATCTTAGTAACACATATTAAAACCATCAAGAATAATTAAACGGCCTTATTACATTTAAAAAAACCCATAACCTCAAACGTAAATAAAAGGATATCCAGTTCACTAGAAGAAAATCAAACTTTCAGAACGGGTGGCCACTCTGAATTCCCTCACAGCTCCAAGCCCACTATGGTTGGGGATTACCTGCGTGGATGGAAATAAAAGGGGTGAGTTTGGGGAAACTCAGTGTGTAAATTAACCCAACCATAGCCTATATCAGCTCAAACCACAGAAACAGAATAAGTTGGCCTTAGCCCAGAACAGAAATTCAGAATAAAGCCCATAGGCCATAACAGATCAGAACAAATATTACATGTTTATGCAAAAACCCAACCCAGATCCATCCATAACACCCAACCGCTACACACCACAGAAATTTTACAAGATGGCTACTAGATACAGATAATGTGACAGAGTCACCAGATACAGATAATTGTGGCAGAGCCACCAGAACAGATATATGTGGCAGAGCCACCAGATCAGATAATCGTGGCATAGCCACCAGAATAGATATATGTGGCAGAGCCACCAGATCAGATAATTGTGGCATAGCCACCAGGACGCTTCCTCCATAATATAACCCATGTCCCCATGCAACAGATATACAATCATGGCATACATCATACAGAATCAGATCATCATGCTTTTCAGTCAAAAGTAACCCTAGGGGTATAACGGTAATTTTGCACCTAAGGGTATAACAGTAATTTTCCATACATAGCGGCGTTCAAGTAATTTCAATATACTTAAATTTTTCATGCATAACATAGCCATTTTCATACGATCAGAAATACTTACTGCGTTTTCTTACCAATTTGGGCCCGTTGGCCTATTACCCCGTTTTTGGCCCATTAAGCCCAAAAACATCGAAATGCACGGAATCGCGCACTCTGTAGTCTTATCACTTTAATTTACCATATACATCAAACTATTAATCTCAAAATACCGGCTTTTCGGTTTTTGCCGATCTAGTCTATAAGAGGGTGTTAGTTACACACCTGTTTGCGATGATATGCTGACGAGATCCACACACGAATTGCCTACAATTGGATTACTAACACGTTAATCTAACTATTCAAATACGAACTACGTATTAACCCCTTACAATATTCGGCCAACCACACCTACAGATCATAGTAAGCTTATAAGAAATCAATAAGCAACTCATTAACAAATTTTTGTCAATGTTTACCACATAATCATAATTTCACTGCAAGTTGTCTTCCTGAGCAATAGTCACTAAATCATTTATAACTGGAGCTATGAAACTCCAAATCAAGTTTCATTAATTTTCCCTGAAAATAGACTCATATATCTTCTATCCATAAAATTTTCAGAATTTTTGGTTTGGCCAATCAATACCAGATTTTTCTTAAAGTTTCCCATGTTTCACTATTTGACTAATCTGACCACTCTTCATTACGAATCAAATTTCTCATTGTACAGAATTCAAAATATGTTCTCATTTATTTCATTTGAAACTAGACTCATTAAGATTTAATTACATAATTTATTCACCTTCTAACTCATCTCCCATAATTTATGGTGATTTTCCAAAATCACGTTACTACTGCTGTCCCAAGCAGATTTATTACCAAATCACTCTTTCACACATAACTTGCATGCATGTTATTTAAACATGTATATCACCAATCAATCATCACATATCTATGAGTTTACTTAAGTATAATCTCCATTTCATCATTTTAAAGCACAACATGTTAGCCGATTTTTCCCCTTAGCATCTAAGGCACATGCATGCTCATTTGTTTTGCTCAACTTCACCTATCTTCCATTTTTCATCAAAAGAACATGAAACAACAACCATTTCCTTCATTTTAATTCATGACCAAATGCTTACAATACAACCAAAAACCAAAATATGATTCAAGAGTTAAGGTAGAATCAAGAAGAACTCATGAACATCAAAATAGAAGCAAAGTACCAAGAACTTACCTTCAATTTTCCTCCTCCTAGTGACCGAATACTCAAGAGCTTTCTCCTCTCCTTCCTCTTCTCTAACTTTTGGCTATGATGAACAAAGATGGACAAAACTTTGTTCTTTTCATCCTTTTGTTATTTTATTACCCAACATTTTATGACACAAAATAACCTATATTATTTGTGCCATACCTATGCCATAATGTCAATAAAAAAAATGCCCATAATTCTTATCATGCCCATCATGGAACATTTACCTAACCCATTATCAATTTTTTATCAATTTGTACCATAAATTATGGATATCAAGTGCACATATTGTCTTCAACAACATGATGGTCGGCCACTTCTTGTAAAATGGGAGGTTTGACATACAAATCCTCCTATTTTGCACTACTATTTATTTGGCCACTACAAATTAGCCTATAGCATTTTCAAACATTTTCACATAGGTCCTATTTCATAATTTCACTCACATATGACAAAATCAAAGCATGAAATTTTGCCAACATTCACAGAATTCTCGAAAATTGGGGCGTTACACGGAAAGTCTCGCCATAGAAATAATGCCTCCAAATTTTCAAGGCAAAAACAATAGCGGCAAGCTCTAGGTCGTAGGTTGGATAATTCTTCTCGTGAGGCTTCAATTGCTGTGAAGCATAGGCTATCACCTTGCCATCTTGCATAAGTACACAACCCAATCCATTTAAGGATGCATCACTGTAGACCACAAGCTCTTTTCCTGGTTCAGGTAGCACCAAAATAGAAACTTCGATCAGCAATGTCTTTAACTTCTCAAAACTTTGCTGACACTTCTTTGTCCATTCAAACTTAATGTCTTTTTGTAGCAGCTTCGTCATAAGAGTACTATTATGGAAAATCCTTTTACAAACCTTCGATAGTAACCGGCTAAGCCCAAAAAGCTCCTAACTTCGATTACATTCTTAGGCGATTTCCATTCAACAATTGCAAAAATCTTACTTGGATCAACTCGGATGCCTTCACCCGAAACTATATGAACCAAAAATCCAACTTCTCAGAGCCAAAACTCACTCTTGTTAAACTTAGCATGCAGTTGCTTTTCCCGCAAGGTCTGCAACACAATTCTCAGGTGCTTCGCATGCTTTGTCTCATCTTTAGAGTAGATCAAAATGTCGTCAATAAACACAACGGCAAACTTATCCAAATATGGCTGAAAGATCCTATTCATTAGATCCATAAACACAGTCGGTGCATTCATCAGCCCAAACGGCATGACAAGAAATTCATAATGGCCATACCTCGTTCTAAAAGCTATCTTGGGTAAATCTGAGTCTTTAACTCGCAACTGATAATAGCCAGACCTCAAGTCTATCTTGGAGAATACGGTGGCTCCTCTCAACTGGTCAAACAAATCATTGATCCTTGGAAAAGGATACTTATTCTTGATAGTCACCTTGTTCGGTTGCCGATAATCAATACATAACCTCATCGAACCATCTTTCTTCTTTACAAAAACATGGGGGCACCCCAAGGTGAAAAACTTGGCCTAGCGAATCCTTTATCTGTCAACTCTTGCAACTGTGCTTTTAACTCCTTCAGCTCGGTATGTGCCATTCTGTACGGGGTAATAGAAATGGGAGATGTCCCTGGCACCAGTTCAACACCAAACTCTATCTCCCTTTCAGGAGGTAATTCGGGTAATTCCTCTAGAAACACATCTGGGTACTCACATACTATTGGCACGGACTCGATTTTCAACTCTGTTTCCTTAATGTTTAGTACAAATGCAAGGTAGGCTTTATATCGTTTCTTCATATATCTCTGGGCAACCATTGCCGTGATTACAACCAGCGACGAACCCAATTCTCTTGATTCGACCCGTAGAATCTTACCATCCGGGTATTTTAACTTAATATACTTGCTACCACAATTCATTGTTACATCATTAAGGGCTAACCAATCCATACCAAGTATTACATCAAATTCATCAAATGGTAACAACAGAAGGTTAGCCGGGAAACAACGACCTTGAATCGTCAAAGGACAATTCTTACAGACTTTATCAACTAGAACTGATCTGCCTAGTGGGTTCGACACTCTAATAATATCTTCCGTGTGTTCAACAGGGATGCTCATACTACACGCCAATCTCATGCAGATATATGAATGCATCGACCCCGGGTCAATTAAAGCAACAACACTTATATTAAAAAGAGAGAAAGTACCTATAATAACATCAAGAGCAGCGGCTTCCTCTCGAGCACGTATCACATACATTCTTTTCGGGGCTCAAACTTCTAATTTTGCAGCGTTTTTAGTCACGACTCAACTGCCACTAGCACCTTAGGGTATCTCGGAGGGTATCTCGGAGGCCTACCTCGTAGAACGGGAGTACTCAACTTTGGAGCTATTTTCACTTCCTTTTCGGCTCGTTCCGGGCAGTCTCTAAGAAAGTGATCAAGAAAATCACATCTAAAACACGCGCCACTCTTCATTCGGCACTCTCCGAAGTGAAATTTGTTACAGCTCTTACACTTTGGTTTTTGATCATCTACACTCCCCACACTAGTCACCATCAGGGAGGAAGACTTTTGACCTCATCATTTAGAGCTTCTTGATCTACCTGAATATCCCACTGACAGAGTGGAGAGTTCATGCAGGCTCCTGGCTTTCTTCGTGGAGAACGAGAGTGTTTTACTGCTAGACCTCTTGCTCGCAACTCGAGCCTCTCTCTTAGCTTATTTTCTTTCATTATTAAGTTCTTCGGCCTTCTTGGCTCAATCGGCCAATGCGGCAAACTCACGTATTTCCAAGATCCTAATCAACAACTTGATATCCTCATTCAGACCTTCCTCGAAGCGTTTACATATTTTCGATTCAGTTTGGACCCATTCAGTTGCGTACTAACTTAGTCGTACGAACTCTCTCTCATATTCTGCTACAGTCTTGTTCCCTTGTTTGAGTTCCAAGAACTCCTTTCGCTTCGAGTCTAAAAACCATTGGCTAATATATTTCTTCGTAAACTCTACTTGGAAGAAGTCCCAAGTAATATTTTCTTTCAGCACTACCGAGGATACGGTCTTCCACCAATTGTATGCAGTGTCCTTCAAAAAAGGGACACAGCACACTTTAAACATTCCTCGGGTGTGCATGACCAACCATCTAGCACCAGTGTAGTATTTTCGAGCCAGAACTCGGCTCTTTCAACGTCATCATCAACTTTATCTCTAAATTCCTCAGCCCCATACTTTCTAAGCTTATCTACAGGGGCTTTACCGATTCTCACCGATGCCATACCTCGTGGCACATCCTCATCAGTTGGGTAGGGGGCGGGGGAGGTCTTGGTATATTGGGGCAATTTCTCAAATAATCCCCAAACCATTCATCCATCATATCAAAGAAGGCAGCTTGGGCCTCTTCTCAACCTTCTGACATCAGCCTTCTAGTACTACTAGATACAGCTTGCTGTACGGAAGCTGGAGCATGGCTCTCAGCTCCCTCAGACTCATCTTCTGCTTGATTGGAAGACATTCACTATATTCAATACAGTTTAAACAATTAGAAGACGTCACACTATCAACATTCGAATTATATCATGTATAGAGAACTTTAACATCCTCTACGGTAGTCCTAGAACCAACTAAACCGTAGCTCTAATGCTAATAAATGTAACACCCCTCACCCGTACTCGACGCCGGGATAGGGTTCGAGGCATTACCAGGACTTTACATTTTGAAACGTACCAAATTGGGTCACCAAGTTTTACTCAAATTTTAAGCTTATCATCCATGAATAATTCGTCTCTTATATAGGCCTTCGAGGCCTATAACATACCTAGTGGCAGTGCGGGACAAATTCGGGTACGTTCGATAAACCTTGGGCTCCTTAGGAAATTTTTCTTAACATAAATTGTCACATGCCCGTGTAGGTGGGCCGTGTGGACTCACACACCCGTGTGACTTGGGACACTCCCATGCCCTTCAGCTGTGGGCAACACTGACTTATCAACAAGGCCATGGCATACACCCGTGCTACCAGCTCATGGACGACACTGTCTTTTTAACACGGCCATGGTGCACGCCCGTGTGGCTTACCCGCGTACAATTTTGAGCCAAACTTTTAAGTGCAGGGGGCACACGGCCATAGCACATGCCCATGGGAGGGAACCGTGTGTCACACACGGCCTAGACACACGCCCGTGTGTCTAACCATGTGGACTCTAATAGGCTATTTTCCAAGCCTTTAGTCACCCCTTTCTACTACTTATGCTTAGTGGTTACTAAATTCAAAGTAAAACACAATTATACACTTGTAAATAATCTTGATTAAACTAGATGTATGGAAACCTCATCTCATTGGTTTCACACATGATAGGTTATTTCCCATGTCACCTTAATTCACCCGAAATTAGCTCGTTCATGTGACTCATTGCCAATTTGTAACGACCCATCACTTGTAAATAAAACCATGCATAAATTCGTAGGTCATAGCCTATTTCAATTAAGCCAATTTTCGTGGCCTTATAGAAAGAGATAAACATATTCTTACATGCCTTCATTTGGTAAATCAAATGACACATATAACAAAATACTCAAAAATACTATACATGCCATTGAACAAAACAAACAAATTCTTTATACCAAAACTTGTCTATTGGATAGTGTGTTGACTCTCCAATCGTCTTCCAATCCTTTCGAGTCCTCGAGCTCTATGAGACAGGGAAAAAGAGAGGGGTAAGAATTTACATACTTAGTAAGCTCAAATAACTGGAAAGCAAACTTACCGAGTAATTAGCATACATCCATATTTAAATCATGAAATCATCAACTATGAAACGATTCCCTATCACATTCACTCAATCAATGAGTTAGTTACATAACAAAGCATAATGTAATTTATGTAGATGAGCTCATCATTCATCATCTTATTGACGTACATCATATTAATCCCGTTGAGTTTCTAAGAAATCTCGATAGAATACATATTATCCGTTAATTCTTATGAATGATCATTTCACATATATGCACTCATGCGAACCTCACATCTTATGGCAGGATTACCAGTCCAGGCTAAATCCCTCATATCATGAACTCATAAGGTGATGTCGGGATTACCAGTCCAAGCTAAATCCCTTATAACGAAAAACACCCTTAATGAGCTCGGATCTAAATTACCAGTCCAGGCTAAATTCAGACCCTAATCAGATTACCCGTCCGGGCTAGATCCTTTTCATACTTGAGATCACATATTAGCCGTCCGGGTTAAATCCTTACTGCAACACATGCAGGATCTCATTACACATATCAATGAGGGTTTATCCATCGAATTTCTCTTTGTCAACCTTATCCGAGACATTTTTCACATGTTACCATCAAATTTGCATTTCTATGATATTTCATGCTAATAATAAATGCAATCGTCATGCATTCATAAATCATTCAATTATGCATTTTAGGAGTTTACTTTAAGTTATCTGAACTTACCTGGTATTCTTTTCGGAATTGTATTTCGGTTATTCTGAAACCTTAGGTTTACCTCGATCGACCTTTGGAATTTGTTCCTCGGGGTTATTGACTTGAAATGTTTGAAAACCCTAGATATGGTGACAAGAGAATTTCGGCAGCTATGGGGAAGAAGATTGGTGATTTTGGCTTGATTTTTCCCATTTTATTTCATTAAAAAGCCAAATGACCAAAATACCCTGTAACGCCCCTTACCCGTGTTCCACATCGAAACAGGGTACGAGGTATTACCAGCTCATAATATATATCATTAAACGAAACCAAAATAGAAATATGTCATCCAAATAGATAATGTATCATTATAACATATGTCTTGAACAATATTAGCCAACTTCAATGGCTTATACAAAATAATTTGGTTAAATATTGTAACCAATATTTTAAACCAAGGCAATTATGACACATAACAAAATAACGAAACCTACTATACATGCCATAATTCAAAAGAAATGTTTAGTTCAAATACCCAAAAGTATTGATAGTGTGGCAGATCTTCAACAATCCTTAACTCCCGAGCAATGCCTGACGACACTATAAGACAAAAGAGAGAAAAGAAAGTAAGCTTATATAGCTTAGTAAGTAAGTATATAAATAATAATTAAAGAATCTAATATGTTTACACATTAACTCAAGTGTATCTACTTTTAATTTCAATATTTACTCCACTTTGATTGAGCTGTCTCTCCTGCGTCATATTCACTAAATAAATCATAACTCGAGTTACAAAGCTCAAAATTCAAATCCGTAAAATTTTCCTGAAACTAGACTCATATAAATTCTTAATAATTTTTTTCTAGAATTTTTGGTCCAGCCAATTAGTACAGTATATTAGTTAAAGTTTCCCCTATTATACAGCTCGACTGATCTGACCTCTGTTCACTACGAGTTGAATTTCTCCCAGTACACAATTCAAATAGCCATGAAACATGTTTCATTTAAAACTAGACTCAACAAGGAATCTAGAAATATAAACTATATTTCTTAATTATTTTTGTACAATTTTTAATGATTTATCAAATTTAGAGTAGGGGATCACATAGTCAATCTGAACAAGTCACACACAAATATAAATATCTCAAAATATAGAGTTCCTTTGCTTGCTCTGTTTCTTTTATATGAAAATAGACTAATTGATATTTAATTTCATATCTCATTCAGCCTCTAATTAAATTTATACTATTTTTGGTGATTTTTCAAAATTATATCACTGCTACTGTCCAAAACAGTATTATTGCAAATTAACTCTTTCACACTTTCTTTGTATTAACCTCACTTAGCATACATATCACAATTCATTTTCACCACATTTCATACATCACAAGTATAATTCCATGTGAAAAATAAAATAAAATAAATAAATAAAATAAAGAACACACAAATTTTACGTGGAAACCCTTTCGGGAAAAAACCACGGGCAGAGGAGAAGAAAATTCACTATGTCGAAAAATTTTAATCAAATACAAGAGGAATAGACTATGTCTATTTATAGGCTTGCAAAGCCATATTCTAGTAAGATTGAAACACCTTATCCTAATCAATATAAAATAGATGGAGTTTAATAAGGTTTAAAAACCTTATTCTAAAATAAAATAAAAGAAATCTAGTTCTATATGGATATTACTTTTATTTTATTTTCCATCGTATTTTATTTAAATAAGAATTTGGGTCACTTAATTCTAATAATCTCCACCTTGACACAAATTCTCAATGAACAAGTTCTTCATCGCGAACTTTCAATAAACAAGTTCTCCACCTCTTCCATAAAACCCCTTAAGGGTTTAACTTCAACAATGAACACCAACCAAGTCTAAGCAATGCTCAAACTTGGTTATAGGAAGTGACTTAGTCATCATATCTGCAAGATTTTCATGAGTACTAATTTTGCTCACAACAATATCACACGAGCAATAATATCATGAACAAAATGATACCGAATATCAATGTGTTTTGTTCTCTCATGAAACATTTGATCTTTTGTAAGAAAGATGGCACTCTGACTATCACAAAATACTGTGCTGATTTGAAGGTCTTCATTGAGTTCACTAAATAGTCCCTTCAACCAAATAGCTTCTTTACAAGCCTCAGTAATCGCCATGTACTCAGCTTCAGTGGTAGACAAAGCGACTGTAGTTTGCAAAGTGGCTTTCCAACTAATTGCACAACCTCCGATTGTAAAGACGTAACCTGTGAGAGATCTTCTTCTATCAAGGTCTCCAGCAAAATCAGCATCAACATACCCTATAACTCCATCTTTAGTTCTTCCAAACTGTAAGCAAACATCAGTAGTGCCTCGTAAGTATCTTAAAATCCACTGAACTGCTTTCCAATGTTCTTTACCGGGATTTGCCATATATCTGCTAACTGCACTGACTGCATATGATAAATCTGGACGTGAACAAACCATAGCATACATGAGAGATCCCACTGCACTAGAGTATGGAACATATGACATGTACTCAATCTCATCATCTGATTGAGGAGACAAGGCCGATGAAAGTATGAAATGGGCTGCTAAAAGAGTACTAACAGGCTTAGCACTCTGCATATTGAACCTACAAAGAACTTTCTCAATGTACCCCTTCTGACTTAGGTACAATTTACTTGCTTTTCTATCTCTGAGAATCTCCATACCAAGTATCTTCTTTGCTGGTCCTAAATCTTTCATCTCAAATTCTTCACTTAGTTGGGCTTTAACCTTTCTTATCTCTCCTTTATCTTTTGCTGCTATCAACATGTCATCAACATAAAGAACTAGATACACAAAAGAACCATCACTGTTTTTCTTAAAGTAAACACAACTGTCTAAACTACTTCTTTTGAAATCATGAGAAGTCATAAAGGAATCAAACCTCTTGTACCACTGTCTTGGTGATTGTTTCAAACCGTAAAGGGACTTTCTCAGCAAGCAAACATAGTCCTCTTTTTCTAAGACTATAAAACCCTCTGGTTGTTGCATGTAAATAGCTTCCTCAAGTTCTCCATGCAGAAATGCAGTTTTTACATCTAACTGCTCAAGCTCCAAATCATGCATGGCCACAATACCAAGCAAAGCTCGAATTGAACTATGCTTAACAACTGGAGAGAACACATCTGTGAAGTCCACTCCTGGAATTTGACTGTAACCCTTTGCAACAAGCCTTGCTTTATATCTGGGTTCTTCAACTCCTAGAGTCCCTTCTTTCTTTTTAAACACCCATTTACAACGAACAACTTTTTTACCTTTAGGAAGTTTCACAAGGTCCCATGTTCTGTTTTTGTGGAGTGATTCCATCTCTTCTTGCATAGCAAACATCCACTTTTCTGAGTCTTCACAGCTAACCGCCTCAGAATAATTAGATGGCTCTTGATTCGCATCTATATCTTCAGCCACATTTAAAGCATAAGCAACTAGATCAACCTCAGCATACTTCTTTGGAGGTTTAATTTCTCTTCTAGTTCTGTTTTTGGCGATAGAGTATTGTGGTGAAGAAGTAACTCTATTCTCAATTTTTGTTCTGGCTTGAGGAGTTGACTCTGTATTAATCTGATGCTCCACCTGCTTTTGATTTTCTTTATTGGAAGAGTCTTTAAGAGATAAGTTAGGTAGCATAGCAATTTCATCAAAAACAACACCTCTGCTAATCACAACTTTTCTATTTTCAGGACACCATAACTTATACCCTTTTACACCAGCTTTATAACCAAGAAAAATGCATTTAATAGATCTCGGTTCCAATTTTCCATTATCAACATGAGCATACGCAGGACACCCAAAAATCTTTAAATCAGAATAATTAGCAGGATTACCAGACCATACCTTTTGTGGAGTCTTTTTCTCAATGGAAACAGATGGAGATCGGTTGATCAAAAAACATGTAGTAGAGGCCGCTTCTGCCCAAAATGCCTTCGGTAAGTTGGCATTTGACAACATACATCGAACCTTCTCCATGATCGTTCTATTCATTCGTTCTGCAACACCGTTTTGCTGTGAGTATGACGAACTGTCAAGTGTCTCATGATCCCTTTTGACTTGCACAATCTATTAAACTCATCAGAACAAAACTCTAAGCCATTGTCTGTGCGGAGGTATTTTATCTATTTTCCCTTCTATTTTTCAATCATAATTTTCCAAGACTTAAATGCGGAAAACACATCGCTTTTCTGCTTCAGGAAAAACACCCAAACTTTTCTGGAAAAATCATCAATAAAGGTTAGCATATAATTAGCTCCACCTCTCGAAGGCACTCTAGATGGCCCCCACAGATCAGAATGAATATACTCCAACGTTCCCTTCGTGTTATGGATTCCTCTAGTGAATCGAACTCTCTTTTGCTTCCCAAAAACACAGTGCTCACAGAAATTCAGTTTGCAAATTCCTTGCCCATTAAGAAGTCCTCTTTTGCTTAATTCTGCCATGCCATTCTCACTCATATGCCCTAGGCGCATATACCAAAGTTTAGTAATATCATCATCTGACAAGGAAGAGGAAGCGACAGCTGCATCACCAGTAACAGTAGAACCCTGTAAAACATATAACTTGGCAATCTTTCTCTGCCCTTTCATCACAACAAGAGACCCTTTGGAAATCTTTAAAACCCCACTTTCAGCTGTGTATCTGTACCCTTTTGAATCAAGAGTACTCAATGAAATTAAATTTCTTTTCAATTCTGGAACATGCCGCACGTCACTAAGTGTTCTGACAACTCCATCAAACATCTTAACTTTAATTGTTCCAACACCTGCGATTTTACATGAAGCATTATTTCCCATCAAAACAACACCTTCAGATACTGTTTCATAAGTTGTAAACCAAACCCGATTGGGACTCATATGGAAGGTGCAGCCTAAATCAAGTATTCACTCCTCGCTTACTTTAGAATTATTACAGAAGCGACTAGAAGTTCACCATCGCTGTAGTCTTCTACAACATCAGCTTCACTGGAATTTTCTGGTTGTTTTCCCTTTTGATTCACAGCCTCCCTTTTAATCTTATTTTGTAGCTTATAGCACTTAGATTTAATGTGCCCTTTCTTCTTGCGGAAGTTGCAAGTTTTACCTCTGTTTGAAGACTTCGATCTACCCTTAGATTTACCACGAGGACTCCGTTCCTGTGTCCTACCACGATCATCATCAGCATTCCGATCTTGTCTCCCACGAACAATGAGACCCTCTCCCTGAGAGTCAGGTTTAACCACAAGATGCTTCATCTTATCATACGAGGTTAAAGAATCATAAACCTCATCAACTGTGAGAGACTCGCGGCTATATGAAATCGTGTCTCTAAAGGTTGAATAAGACGGGGGCAACGAACAAAGTATAATCAACCCTAGATCTTCCTTATCATACTGAACCTCCATGGCCTCCAAGTTTGAGAGAATTTCTTTAAACACTGTTAAGTGTTCGTGTACAGACGCACCTTCCTCCAAACGATGAGCATAAAGACGCTGCTTCATATGCAACTTGCTTGTTAGAGTTTTCGACATACATATTTTTTTAGCCTCTTCCATAATGCAGCGGCAGTTTTCTCTTTCATCACATCCTGTAAAATTTCGTTGGACAAATGCAGATGTAATTGTGTTAATGCCTTTCGATCCTTACGCTTCTTCTCTTCATCTGTTAATGTCGAAGGCATCTTATCTATCCCTAGCAGGGCATCCTCCAGATCTATCTGTGCAAGAACTGCTTGCATCATAATTTGCCACAACGCAAATCTGGTGTTGAGATCCAACAACGAAATTTCATACTTCAAAGACGCCATTACCGTGATCGAGATGAATAACTCGGAAGCTTTGATACCAATTTGTGAAAAATAAAATAAAATAAATAAAATAAAATAAAGAACACACAAATTTTAAATGGAAACCCTTTCGGAAAAAAAACCACGGGCAGAGGAGAAGAAAATTGACTATGTCAAAAAATTTTAATCAAATACAAGAGAAATAGACTATGTCTATTTATAGGCTTGCAAAGCCATATTCTAGTAGGATTGAAACACCTTATCCTAATCCATATAAAATAGATGGAGTTTAATAAGGTTTAAAAACCTTATTCTAAAATAAAATAAAAGAAGTCTAGTTCTATATGGATTTTACCTTTATTTTATTTTCCATCGTATTTTATTTAAATAAGAATTTGGGTCACTAAATTCTAACAGTCCATGATTACAATGCCATCGTAAAATTATCCCGTTAAACAATTCGGATCAATCCTCGATACTTGATGGTTTCAACACACTGCCCCACTATCATATTTCATATAATTCAGCTCTCTTGTACACATGGTGAACACTTAGTACCACCCATGTGACCTAGCCAATTTATCTCGTAGCTCTCTTGTCTACATGATGTCCTTCACTTGGAATCACACATGCGACCTAGCTACATTTACCTCTCCCGTAGCTCTCTTGTCTACATGGGATATATCCCGTATCACACATGTGACCTAGCTACTACATAGTATCTCATAGCTTTCTTGTACACATGATGTGCACTCAGCACCATACATGTGACGTAGCTACGCTCCATCTATATTATTCAATCCTTTCGAATGTTCAACCGGGATTTCTCTCTCTATTACTTATTCTATTCCTCCAATAGTCGATTTATGTTTCAAAATTAGCTAAAAATACATATAATAGGCTGAAATATAAAAATTTAAATGAAGTTAATATATTATTTACATACAAACTTACCTCGGTGCAAAATATAGAAATTTTGCAATTTAGTCCAAAACCTTTTCCTTCCCCGTTCGAGATAGATTCCACACTTTTCTTGATCTATAACAACACATTTAGCTCATTTAACACTCATAATATTTATTTCAATCCAAAAATCACATTATGGGAAAATTACATTTTTACCCACTAACTTTTACAAAATTACGATTTTGCCCCTAGGCTCGGGAATTTAATTTCACCCCTTCTTATTATGTTTTATGACATGCTAATCATTTTTCCCTTCTATGAAAACATCAAATTCTCACTCTAACACATAGTTATGAACAATAGGTATTTTTACCAATTATGCCGTTTTGCTCGTTTTTGCTAAAAATTGCTTAGAAAAGATCGTTCTCCTAACTTCAAACATTCATATTCTACCATCAAACATCAAAATACATGCATATCATTCATGGGTAAAATTTTAAACATAAACCCTAGCTCGAAATAATGGTAGAAATAGGTAGACCGAGCTACGAGGATTTCAAAAATGTAAAGAACATTAAAAACGGGGCTTGAATGCACTTACTATTGAGCTTCCCTAGCTATGGAGAACATGTAAGTTTCGGCCAAGCTTGAATGAAGATGAACACATTTTTGTGTTATTTTTCCCATTTTATTTCTTTTAATATACAAATGACCAAAATGCCCTTACTACTAAACTTTCTTAAAATTCCATCCATGTCCTAATTTTTGTCCATATAAAGTATAATGGTCTAATTGTCATTTAAGGACCTCTACTTAAAACCCCCATTTCAATCAAGTACTTTATGAACTAGAACACACATTTTTTTTTACCTATTTCAATTTAGTCCTAAATATCAAATTAAACACCCAATCGATAAAATTTCGCAACGAAATTTTCACACAATTATGAAATCATAATATAAACACTAAAACTTAATCAAAATAATTTCTTTCAACCTCGGATTCATGGTTTCAAAACCACTATTTTGTTTTGGCCCTAAATCGGGCTGTTACAACTCTCCCCCCCTTTTAGGGATTTTCGTCTCTGAAAATCTTACCGGTAAAGAGATTTGGGTACTGTTTTCTCATGGCTTCCTCCGGTTCCCACGTAGCTTCTTCTACTCCATGTCTTTGCCATAACACTTTCACTAAAGCTATACTTTTCTTTCTCAACTGTTTTACTTCTCGAGCCAAAATCTTAATTGGTTCCTCATCATAGGTCAAGTCCGATAGAATCTCAATTTCTGTTGGAGAAATCACATGTGAAGGATCAAAATGATAACGTCGCAACATTGATACATGAAACACGTTATGAATTCTTTCTAACTCTGCCGGTAAGGCCAACCGATATGCCACTGGTCCAATTCTCTCAGTAATCTTGTACGGCCCAATAAAACGCGGACTCAACTTGCCTTTTCAGCTAAATCTCAGAATCTTCTTCCATGGTGACACCTTCAAGAACACTTTATCACCTACCTGGAATTCAATCTCTTTTCTTTTTAAAGTTGCATATGACTTTTTTCGATCTGAAGCAGCTTTCAAGCAATCACGAATTACTTTTACTTTCTCTTCAGTTTCTTTAACTACGTGAATCTATTTCTCACTAAGTTCCGTCCAATATAAAGGAGTCCGACACTTGCGACCATACAAGGCTTCGTACGGTGCCATCTGTATACTTGACTGAAAACTGTTATTGTAGGCAAACTCAACCAAAGATAGATATTTCTCCCAACTGCCTTCAAATTCTAAAACACAGCATCTAAGCATATCTTCGAGTACTTGGATTACTCTTTCCGACTGACCATCTATTTGTGGATGAAACGCGGTACTAAAGTTCAATTTTGTACCCAAAGCTTCTTGTAACTTTTTCCAGAATCTCGAGGTAAACCTCGGGTCTCTATCTGATATTATAGACATAGGTACCCCGTGCAACCTCACAATTTCAGCAATATATAATTCAGCTAATTTATCAAGTGAGTAATCGGTACGTACCGGTATAAAGTGAGCCGACTTTGTTAACCTATCAACCACTACCCAGACAGCATCCTTCTTTTTAGGAGTCAGAGGCAAACCGGTTACAAAATCCATGGTAATCCTATCCATTTCCACTCAGGCACCATTACCGGTTGGAGTAATCCTGAAGGCACTTGATGCTCAGCTTTTACTTGTTGACAGATCAAACACTTGGTTACAAATTCAGAAATGTCCCTTTTCATGCCTGGCCACCAATATAACTTCTTTAAATCATTATACATTTTTGTGCTACCAGGATGAACTGACAAACAACCACTGTGCACCTCATATAATATTTTCTGAATCAATTCATCATTTTTCGGTACACATATCCTGTCTTGAAACATCAAACAGTCATCCGGTCCAACTCGAAAATCTGAGTCGTAACCCGATTCGCACTGAGTTCTCTTGGTTCGCAACTCACTATCGTTCTTTTGAGCATCAAAAATTAGCTGGAGAAATAACGGTTTAGCCCTCATCTTTGCTAAGATTGACCCATCATCAGACAATGCTAACCCCATATTCATGGCTCTCAAAGTAAAAAGAGATTTCCTGCTCAAAGCGTCAGCAACTACATTCGTTTTTCCCGGATGATAATCGATCATTAACTCATAATCCTTCAATAATTCAAGCCATCTCCGCTGTCGCAGATTCAAATCCTTTTGATTTATCAAATACTTCAAACTTTTGTGATCAGTAAAAATTCGGCATTTTTCACCATACAAATAATGTCGCCAAATCTTCAAGGCAAAGACAATAGCGGCCAATTCCAAATCATGTGTAGGATAGTTCTTCTCATGCGGTTTTAACTGTCTCGAGGCATAAGCTACCACTTTACCTTCTTGCATTAGTACACATCCAAGGCCTATCAATGATGCATCACTATAAATTACGAACTCCTTCCCTGGCTCGAGCTGTACTAAAATTGGTGCTTCAGTCAATCGTGCTTTCAGCTTTTCAAAACTCTGCTGACATTTATCAGTCCATTCAAACTTAACATTCTTTTGCAGCAACTTAGTCATAGGAGAGGCAATCATCGAAAATCCCTCGACAAAATGTCTATAATACCCAGCCAAGCCTAAAAAGCTTCTAACCTTAAATACATTCTTTGGCGGTTTCCAATCAATGATCGCGGAAATCTTGCTCGGATCCACCCGAATACCATCACCTGAGACTATATGTCCCAAAAATCTGACTTCACGAAGCCAGAACTCACTTTTACTAAACTTAGCAAACAATTTCTTTTCTCTCAAGATTTGCAATATGGTTCTCAAGTGTTCGGCATGCTCAGATTCATCCCGAGAAAAAATTAGAATGTCATCTATAAACACTACTACAAACTTATCTAAATATGGCTGAAAGATTCGGTTCATCAAGTCCATAAATATAGCTAGAGCATTTGTTAGGCCGAAAGGCATCACAAGGAACTCATAATGTCCATACCTTGTCCTAAAGGCGATTTTCGGCACATCCGACTCCTTAACTCTCAATTGGTAGTAACCGGACCTCAAATCGATCTTTGAAAACACTGTGGCCTTCTTTAACTGATCGAATAAATCATCAATCCTCGGCAACGGGTACTTGTTCTTTATAGTCACCTTGTTGAGTTGACGGTAATCAATGCAAAGCCTCAATGAGCCATCTTTCTTCTTTACGAACAATACGGGAGCACCCCAGGGAGAGAAACTCAGTCTCACAAATCCCTTGTCTGCTAACTCTTGCAACTGACCCTTCAATTCTTTTAATTCAGTCGGAGCCATTCTATATGGAGCAATCAAGATCGGTGCAGTACCCGGCAACAAATCAATGGCAAACTCTATCTCCCTGTTCGGAGGCAATCCAGGCAATTCCTCTGGAAATACATTTGGAAATTCACAGACTATCGGTACTGATTCAAGCTTCAATTCAACAGCTCAGTATTCATTACATAGGCTAGATAAGCTTCACATCCTTTCCTCATGTATTTCTGTGCAGACATGTGTGAAATCTCCATAGGCAATTTATTTGATTCATCTGTTTCAACCCACAGAGTTTCACCATTTTCACATTTCAACTCTAGTGTTTTCTGTTCACAATCTACCTTGGCATCATACAATGTCAACCAGTCCATTCCCAAAATAATGTCAAACTTATCAAATGCTAACAACATCAGATTAGCCGGAAAACAGTGATCTTGAATCATTAATAGGCAATTCTTGCAAACCTTATCAACTAGCACATATTGGCCTAAGGGGTTCAACACTTTAATTGTAAATTCAGTAAACTCAACAGGCAACTTTTTTTAGATACTAAATTCATACAAACATAGGAATGAGTAGACCTGAGATCAACCAATGCAATAACAATAGCATCATAGAGAGAAAATGTACCAGTAATCACATCGGGAGATGATGCATCCTCTCGGGCACGTATGGCATAAGCTTTAGCAGGCACTCTAGCTTCTGATCTCGCCGCTGAATCTTTCATTACAGTTTTACTGCTAGCTCCACCTCCAGTATTTCTCAGTGGTCTACCTCTGCTAGCAGTAGTACTCTGTCTAGCACTCTGAAATTTTTCTTCTTTAACTTTCTCCGGACAGTCTCTGATAAAATGCTCGCGAGAACCACACTTGAAACAAGTTCGCTCGTTTCCACAACACTCACCAAAATGTTGCCTGCCACATTGCTGACATTCAGGCTTTCTAGATCGCACATTACCCACACTTGCCATTGAAGTAGCTTGAGCTTTAGACCCCGAATATGCCCTACCACGATCTCTGTGTGAATCCCCAGCTGAAATTGTCATTCGAGGGTTTGTCTCTTTGGACCTCTTTGATTGAGATTGAAATGACTTGCTTATCGGCCTCTTTCTGACATCTCGAGCCTCAATAGCAGCTTTTCTTTTTTCTTTGTTCAATTCTTCGGCTTTAAGAGCTTGGTCAACCAATACTACAAATTCTTTCAGCTCCAAAATTCACACAAGCACTTTAATGTCCTCATTTAGCCCATCCTCAAACCTTTTACACATAATGGCCTCGGTGGACACACATTCTTGGGCATACTTGCTAAGCCTTACAAATTCGCGTTCATACTCTGCCACAGACATCTTGCCCTGCTTCAATTCAAGGAACTCATTCTGTTTTTGATCAATAAATCGCTGACTTATGTATTTCTTTCTAAATTCTTCCTGGAAGAAATCCCAAGTAACCCTTTCTTTTGGCACCACTGCTACCAAAGTCTTCCACTAGTGGTAGGCTGAATCTCTCAAAAGTGATACAGCACACTTTAAGCACTCTTCGGGTGTACATGAGAGCTCATCAAATACACGGGTAAAATTTTCAAGCCAGAATTCCGCTTTCTCGGGATCATCATCGATCTTTGCTCTAAACTCTTTGGCCCCTTGTTTTCGAATCTTGTCAACCGGAGGCTTGTTCATTCTTACCAAATCTATGCCTTGAACAGCTACAGGAACCGTCTGAGGTATGGGAGGGGGTGGAGGAGGTTGAGCATTTGGGTTTGCTCGAATAAACTCAGTATACCAATTGTTCATCATTTGGAGAAAGGCATCCCGAGCCTCATCTCCCTATCTCAATGTCTCAGGTCTACTTTCTACAGGCGCGGTCCCTTGTGCGGGAGTCGGCGCATTACTAGCAGCAGCATCAGCCGCAATTCCATCAGGATCCATTACTATATTAAAACAAAACACAGTTTAGAATAATCAGGAGTCACCACACTATCACAGTATATTTATGGCATGTATAGCTAGACTTTTACACACACTATATTAGTCTGAGAACCGACTAAACCATAGCTCTGATACCACTAAATGTAACGCCCCTTACCCGTGTTCTACATCGAAACAGGGTATGAGGTATTACCAGCTCATAATATATATCATTAAACGAAACCAAAAAAGAAATATATCATCCAAATAGATAATGTATCATTATAACATATGTCTTGAACAATATTGCCCAACTTCAATGGCTTATGCAAAATAATTTGGTTAAATAATGTAACCAATATTTTAAACCTAGGCAATTATGACACGTAACAAAATAACGAAGCCTACCACACATGCCATAATTCAAAAGAAATGTTTAGTTCAAATACCCAAAAGTATTGATAGTGTGGCAGATCTTCAACGATCCTTAACTCCTGAGCAATACCGGACGACACTATAAGACAAAAGAGAGAAAAGAAAGTAAGCTTATATAGCTTAGTAAGTAAGTATATAAATAATAATTAAATAATCTAATATGTTTACACATTAACTCAAGTGTATCTACTTTTAATTTCAATATTTACTCCACTTTGATTGAGCTGTCTCTCCTGCGTCATATTCACTAAATAAATCATAACTCGAGTTACAAAACTCAAAATTCAAATCCATAAAATTTTCCTGAAACTAGACTCATATAACTTCTTACTAATTTTTTTTCTAGAATTTTTGGTCCAGCCAATTAGTACAGTATATTAGTTAAAGTTTCCCCTGTTATACAGCTCGACTGATCTGACCTCTGTTCACTACGAGTTGAATTTCTCCCAGTACACAATTCAAATAGCCATGAAACATGTTTCATTTAAAACTAGACTCAATAAGTAATCTATACATATAAACTATATTTCTTAATTATTTTTGTACAATTTTTAATGATTTATCAAAATCAGAATAGGGGATCACATAGTCAATCTGAACAAGTCACACACAAATATAAATATCTCAAAATATAGAGTTCGTTTTCTTTCTCTGTTTCTTTTATATGAAAATAGACTCATTGAGATTTAATTTCATACCTCATTCAGCCTCTAATTAAATTTATACTATTTTTGGTGATTTTTCAAAGTCACGTCACTGCTACTGTTCAAAACAGTATTATTGCAAATTCACTCTTTCACACTTTCTTTGTAGTATTAACCTCACTTAGCATACATATCACAATTCATTTTCACCACATTTCATACATCACAAGTATAAGTCCATGATTACAATGCCAGCGTAAAATTATCCCGTTGAACAATTCGGATCAACCCTCGATACTTGATGGTTTCAGCACACTGCCCCACTATCATATTTCATATAATTCGGCTCTCTTGTACACATGGTGAACACTTAGTACCACCCATGTGACCTAGCCAATTTATCTCGTAGCTCTCTTGTCTACACGGTGTCCTTCACTTGGAATCACACATGCGACCTAGCTACATTTATCTCTCCCGTAGCTCTCTTGTCTACATGGGATACATCCCATATCACACATGTGACCTAGCTACTACATAGTATCTCATAGCTTTCTTGTACACATGATGTGCACTCAGCACCATACATGTGACGTAGCTACGCTCCATCTATATTATTCAATATTTCCGAATGTTCAACCGGGATTTCTCTCTCTATTACTTATTTCCATTCCTCCAATAGTAAATATATGTTTCAAAATTAGCTAAAAATACATATAATAGGCTGAAATATAAAAATGTAAATGAAGTTAATGTATTATTTACATACAAACTTACCTCGATGCAAAATATAGAAATTTTGCAATTTAGTCCAAAACCTTTTCCTTCCCCCGTTCGAGATCGATTCCACACCTTTCTTGATCTATAACAACACATTTAGCTCATTTAACACTCATACTATTTATTTCAATCCAAAAATCACATTATGGAAAAATTACATTTTTACCCCCTAACTTTTACAAAATTACAATTTTGCCCCGAAGCTCGGGAATTTAATTTCGGCCCTTATTATTATGTTTTATGACATGCTTATCATTTTTCCCTTCTATGAAAACATCAAATTCTTACTCTAAGACATAGTTATGAACAATAGGTATTTTTACCGATTATGCCATTTTGCTCGTTTTCGCTAAAAATCGCTTAGAAAATATCATTCTCCTAACTTCAAACATTCATATTCTACTATCAAACATCAAAATACATGCATATCATTCATGGGTAAAATTTTAAACATAAACCCTAGCTCGAAATAATGGTAGAAATAGGTAGACCGAGCTACGAGGATTTCAAAAATGTAAAGAACATTAAAAACGGGGCTTGAATGCACTTACTATTGAGCTTCCCTAGCTATGGATAACATGTAAGTTTCGGCCAAGCTTGAATGAAGATGAACACATTTTTGTGTTATTTTTCCCATTTTATTTCATTTAATATACAAATGACCAAAATGCCCTTACTACTAAACTTTCTTAAAATTCCATCCATGTCCTAATTTTTGTCCATATAAAGTATAATGGTCTAATTGTCATTTAAGGAACTCTACTTAAAACCCCCATTTCAATCAAGTACTTTATGAACTAGAACACACATTTTTTTTACCTATTTCAATTTAGTCCTAAATATCAAATTAAACACCCAATCGATAAAATTTCGCAACGAAATTTTCACACAATTATGAAATCATAATATAAACCCTAAAACTTAATCAAAATAATTTCTTTCAACCTCAAATTCGTGGTTTCAAAACCACTATTCTGTTTTGGCCCTAAATCGGGCTGTTACATGCCCTCATGCCATTTCTTTAAAATTGCATCCATGGAAGCCGATTTTTGTCCACAAATTTAGAAATTGGGCAAATTACTCTCCAAGACTTTCTAATTCATAACTTAATGCAATTTCATACAAATTGCTTCTAGAATTCAAGTTTTACAATTTATTCAATTTAGTCTCTAATTTCCAATTGAACACCTTACTCAAAGAATTACTTCATGGAACTTTAACACATGCATATACTCATATTATAGGCCTCATAATAATCATAAAGTAAATCTTTTGATGTCGGATTTGTGGTCCCGAAACCATCATTCCGACTAGGCCCTATTTTAGGATGTTACACTTACACTAGTCTTAACCGATTAGAAAGGGCACAGGCGGCACCAAGAGTATTTGGCCAAGAAAGTTTCTGCCCTTGCGATTTGTATGGAAAAAGAGAGTTATTCGGCTTCAAGAAAGAAGAAGTCGGCTAAACTAAAAAAAATGAATCAAAAACCTGAGTAGAAGAAGAATAGAAAATCAGCACAAGAAGCGAAAGAAAGAAGCAAGGGTTTTTGGCTTTTTGGATCTTGAAGAGAAAAGGGTTTCCAGTAATAGGGTGACAAAGATTTAGGCATTAGCCTAGCAACCTTGCATTCAGCACCTATTTATAGCTGTTATAGCCGAATTCCTCATGGTTAAATTCCCATTTCGGCTCCATCACTTCCCCCTTCTCATCTCCTCGTTTTTTTCCCTGATAACTTGTAACACCCCTAACCCGAATCTGATCGCCGGATTAAGGCTAAGAGGTATTACCGAACTAAACATTTAATTATCTCATTCACATTGTCAATAAACATAAACAGAGATCGAGCTGAAATACATACTGATATTTAAGTTATACGCCATTTTCGTATGGCCAAAACATTTACAATTTCCAAACATCGTTATCATCAGCCTAACCTATACATGCCATATCGAGTCCAAAATATAACTGTACCAAAAAGATCGATAGTGTGATGAACTGCTGACGATCCCTGAGTCGGTGACCAAAATCAACAATCTATAAAACAGAGAAATAAAGAACAGAGTAAGCTTTCAAAGCTTAGTAAGTTTTAAGCATCACAAACAATTAAGACTTATCGAAAATCGAAACATTCATTTAAATAGACTTATTCTCAATTCAAATTGCTTCATGGCCGAATACACATAAACATAAACATAGATTCTCAGCACATATTTTTCTTTTACTTAAAGTTCATACGATGCATTTAAATTAAATAATCTCATATATTAACAACATTTGACCGAATAGGTCATTATTTTACTCGTAGATATAACAATCATTCACACTTAAGTATCATTCTTTAATACTAATAATTCACAAAATCATTGACTGAATGTACATGAGTACATAAAGTAATTTTAACATATAATTCATATACAAATATACCATGACCGATTAAATCATTCTCATATTCACAAATATAACCATTAATCAAATTTATATATATATTCTTCTTTGATGCCAATGATTCACTTCGAAATCAATTCACCGATGTGTAAGTAATACGAACTTGAACATCTTAAATGTATAGTACTTACTCAACAATGGTTACTGTGAACATTCAATATCGTAATCTTACTTAATTTACTGGCATTAAGCATGTCAGGTCTTAGAACTTGAAACCAATTACCAGCACAAGCCTGCGGGAATTTAAACCCGATATAATACCAGCTCAAAGCCTGCGGGACTTTAGCCCGGACATATTTCCAGCACGTAGCCTGTGGACCTTAAGTCCAAATATAATTCCAGCACATAGCCTACGGACCTTAAGTCCGGATATACATCACTGAATGTCATGCATATTTATTCGCAAGAAAATTCAATCCACATAACATCTCACAATCATAGTTCATTTATTTCATTCGAATAATAGCATAACATGGGCACCATTCATATAACTTTTGGCTCAATAACATACATAAGAATATATGTCCATTTTACTTTCCAAGCTTAACTTCTAATGTCTATTCGGCTTTAAGCCTTAAACATAAATTATTTGTCACTCAACTATATTCGAATAGAATCAATAGATTGCAGTACAATTATCATAAACATATCAAGACATTATTAATTATGTACTAAATGTGACTATTCAAAACTTACCTCGGATATACTTGAACGGTTGCGGAAAGGCTACTCAATTACTTTCTCCTTTCCCCTATCCAACTTCGACCCTCTTTGCTCTTGAGCTTAAATTCAACAATTTCAAACTAGTCATTATTCAACTATTCAAGCATTACTTCAATAATATAATATATATATTTGACTTTCACACATATAGATCATAGTAAGTTTATAAGAGAACATTAAGCAACTCATTAACAAATTTTTATTAATGTTTACCACATAATCACAAATTCACAATAAGTTGTCTTCCTGAACAACAAACACTAAATTATTTATAATTGGAGCTACAAAACTCCAAATCAGTTGCCGTAAAATTTCCCTGAAAATAGACTCATATATCTTTTATCCATAAAATTTTCAGAATTTTTAGTTTGGCCAAACAATACCAGATTTTTCTTAAAGTTTTCCCCTATTTCACTATTTGACTAATCTGGCCATCCTTTACTACGAATCAAATTTCTAATTGTACAGAAGTCAAAATATGTTCTCGTTGATTTCATTTGAAACTAGACTCATTAAGCTTTAATTACATAATTTATTCAGCTTATAACTCCACTCCCACAATTTATGGTGATTTTTCCAAATTCATGTTACAACTGCTGTCCCAAGCAGATTTGCTACAATTTACTCTTTCACAACTCTTTGCGTTCATATTATTTAAACATGTATATCACCAATCAATTTCATCACATATATCTATAATTTCACTTAAGCATAATCTCAATACAACACATCATGCTCAAATCATTATTCAAGTTCAAATTCGGCTAACACACATATAAACACTAGCAACTAAATATTAACATTGCATTTCACCATAATAGCCAATTGCCATTAAACAATTAAGCCACAATTATTCAATTTTACTAAGCTTCAACTTAATTTATAGCTATCTAAATCATTTAAAACATTCAACAACCAATTCTTCTTTAATTAAGCACATATTCGGCAATGACAATGGTAATTTAGCAAACCTTAATTTAACTTATAATTGTTCATAACACATTTAAAGCATCCACTCAATTCCATCATTTTAAAGCACATACATTACTCAATATTATCCAAGTTCACATTCGGCATTTTCACAAATACACATGCCGATTTCATGCACTCATCTCTAATATTAATTAAGAAATGCCGAATGTCACCAACTAAATGGCATACACACACTCACATGCATAAAAGTCAACCACACCTCCTATAGCTGATTTGGCATTCACAAAATCATACCATTAGAATTCATGTACAATACCGAACCTTTAGACATTCAAACATCTACCCTATTCTTTTCAAATCATCTAAACGGCAACACTCACATTCTAGCATTTAAATACAAAACATTTATTCAAGTAACTAAGCAAGTCCAAGTTCGGCTATTACACATATAAATACTATCAAATTAAATTTTGAACTAGATCAAACATCTCTCATCAACATTTATTCATCAAAACATAAAGAAAATAATCAAATCTCTTCATTAACAACCATGGCCGAATGCTCCATTCACCACCCAAATCCAAAATTTTAACATGGGCTAAGTAAGGAACTTAGTAACTAACTTAAAATAAGCTAAAATTTCAAAATCTAACATGAATTACTAACCTTGTTTTAAGCTTAAGATGGCCGAATGCTATATCCCCTTTTCTTCTTTAAAGTTCGGCTACTAAGAAAGAAGATGAAACCAACATTTTGTCTTTCTTTTGTTTTTCTATTATCCTTTCTTATTTTACTTAATTTTTTTTATTTCATAAATTAAACCATTACCATATAATATTATTAAACAACACATATTTTACTTACGATCATTATCATGGCCGGCCACTATAACTAAAGTGGGATATTTGACATGCAAATCCACTTATTTCATACTATAAGTTATTTGGCCACTACAAATTAGCCTATAGCATTTTCAAAAATTTTCACATAAGTCCTATTTAATAATTTCACATACAATTGACGAGATCAAAGCATGAAATTTTCACAGATGAACTTTCACATATAATAAGCATCGAATATAATATCTAATTATTTTTATGACTCGATTTTGTAGTCTCGAAACCACTTTCCGACTGGGGTCAAATTAGGGCTGTCACATAACTCCCTAATCTATTTCCTAACTTTTCTCTTCTAAACACTCCCCTTAGAGTCTACCTTCACACCACTTCTAACCTTCTAGAAGGCCCAAAATTAAATTCCTAAAAATGCTAAGCTAGGATTCAAACCTTGGATCCCTTGCTAGCCACTAACGCCACCTCCCTACACCCTAAGTGGCGTCACTTAGCCACTCCTCCACAAGGCCTTTTTGATGCCATTTTCCCCTATCTTTATTTAAAAGCCCAACTGCTCCCAACCCTAGTTCCTTTAATAATTAAATTAAAATTCCTCCACCACAAAACTCGAACCCAGAACTTCTCCAACATACCTAGACACTTCAAATTCCTTAAACCCTTAAAGCCAACATGTCTTGTGTCATTTTCTTGCTTACTTAAAAATTTTATGAGACCCAAAGCCCAAAGCCCAATTCATATAGGCCCAAAATTCGGGGCGTTACAACTCTACCCCCTAAAAGAAATTTCGTCCTCGAAATTTTACCTGATTCAAATAGTTAAGGATATTGATGTCGCATCACTTAGGTTACACCACTACACTTTTACTGCTCACTCTATTTCTAATTTCAAAATAAATAGATCGCACACTATGGATAAAGTGCGTACCAGTATTTGCTTTTGGAAAATCTTCGTCTTCTCGGCGATGAGCAGTATAAACTAAAGCTGGCTGCCTCCCCTAAGCATGGCCTGCATTTCTGCCTAGTACTCTACGTCCACGTCCATTGCTGTCACCACCCCTGGCCTGCTCACAGCCCCTTGGCGGCAACTGACCACTCACTGGTGGCTGAGCACCACTTTGGCCCACTACTGGCACTCGACCTAGCATTCAGGGGCAATCTTTGATCCTATGATCCACAGACCCACAAGCAAAACAAGCTCCCATTCTCTTCCAACACTCGCCTCTATGGCTTCTCCCACAATCAGCACAAGGTGGAACCTCTGGATTAACAATAGGGGGCCCTACTCTAACTGGCCTATCAACTTTGGCCCTAGCCCTAGGCATTTGTCCAACAATTGGGGTCTCAGCCTCTCTTTTATCCTTACCCCTTTCTTTTTCCCAGTTTAAGCGCTCAGTGCGCTTAACCTCCTCTACTATATTTGCCTTCTCCACCAACTTCAAAAAAACTCGCTCCCTTTGTGGAGCTATCAGTACCCTGAGGCTATCTCTAAGTCCATCCTTAAACCTAACACAACACTCATAGTCCGTTGCCACCATAACCCTTGTATACCTACTAAGATGTAAAAATTATGCTTCATACTTCATCACCGATTTGTTTCCTTGGGTCAAGTTCAGGAACTCCTTCCTTCTAGCATCCACAAAACTCGCTCCTACGTACTTTCCTTGGAATGCAGCTTTAAAGAATTCCCAAGTGACATGCTCAGGTTGAGTGCCCTCTTTCACTGTCAGCCACCACTGGTAAGCCTTTTCCCTTAACAATGACATTGCCCCTTTCAGCTTTTGTTCAGGTGAACAGTCTAGATCCTCCATTATCCTTTCAATGACCTCCAACCAATATTCAGCTACATTTAGAGCCACACCAGCTACGCCCTTAAAGACCTCAGTCCCATTTGATCGAAGTCGCTCTAGAATGGACCCCGATTCCCCGTGCCATTATTGGGCTCAGTGACCCTCTCCAAAATCTTTAGCATTGCCTACGACAATGCATCATCCCCCGCGACCCGATCGTGCTGTCCATTCTCAGCCACAGATGAGGCTGGAGCCTCTTCCACTCTAACATTGGGCACATGGTCCGATGTCGATGATTCAGCCCTCACACTTTGGCGGCCTCGGCCACGGCCTCTCACACCTCTTCTAGCGCTCATCGTCGATTCACGTATTCTCTGGATTAAAATTTTATGGAGTTTTAGTTAGTTTAATAATTAAACCAATGTTTTATGAAAGTGTTTAAAAAGAATATTATTTTCGAAAATCCTCTACAGTTTCAAGATCCTACGGGCTTCGGTTCCACTATTACAAAATCATCTAAAGTAGCCCTCTAACTATCTACTGTATAATAATTTAAACAAGCTTAAGAACAGAAGAACTTACTTGGTTCGACGTCAGAGACTCGGTGTGCCGCTCAGCAAGACTTCCTCTTTTCCAAATCATTGTAATTTTTTTAAAAAAATACAAAAAGAAATCAAATAATAAGGCCCAATTCACAGCCCGAGTTTTGCAACCTGGGCTCTGATACCACTAAATGTAACACCCCAAACTCGGCCTAGACGTTATGCCGAATCTAGAGTGTTACATTGAAGTATTTTAGTGAAAACCGTGTTTTCACTAAAAACCCTTCTTAAACAAAACAAACCTTAATTAACTAAAAAAAACACGCCTTTTAGTTGCAAAAGCCTTGTTTAAAACATTTGATTTAAGAAAACTTATCATTTAAAAATTAAATTGTGGAAACGTAGAAAACATACTATAATTTAGGAAACCCATGTTCAACTTCTCGTAATTATAATGAAAATAATAATAATAATTCATGTAATAACAGCATAATGAAACCTTATTACAATCTGGTTGAAACATACTTAGTAAAATAAAACTTATAAGCTAAAAAAAAAGTCCAAATTTGTCTTGCTAGCTGGCCACCCAGAGTCTCTCCAAAAATCAAATCGTCTACTGAGCATCACCTGAAAATAAAATAAATGAGGGGATGAGTTTTCGCAAACTTAGTGTGTACAACCCTCGACGGAAAACAAGCATTCAAAAATATCATACATCAAACATGCAACGCAATCCCATTCTTATTATCCATCCGCTACACACCAGCTCTGTCCATGTGGGGAATAAATATCGACCCACTCAGCCCACACACCAATGGTAGCCTGGCTGCGGAACTACCTTCATTTACATAATGAGCTTTAAAAGCCGTCGGTGGATCCACGATTGTCAAGCAATCATGCGATCCTCATCTACTTCCTCCGTACCATAATTTCCCACCCCATATGCAACCTAAGCAGAACATCATATGTATGCATGTCACATCCACAAAACTTACCTTCAACACCTAGGGGTATTTTGGTCATTTTCTCCTATAGGGGCATTTTGATAATTTTTCCTTAATTATGGTTACCACTTACCTTGGCCCGTTAACAAGTCCTACGAGCTAAGATAAACGAATACTATACACCAGGTAGGATTCCAGAGAAGAGGAGGTGGGTTAGTAAGACCGCTTAAGTACCAAGCTCTCCCTAGATCCAATCCTAGACATGCATGTACCCATTGCCACACTTTAGCCCTATGACTTGTCCACGGTCTCAATTAATTAATTAAGTTTTATGTAGTCATCATATACTAGGCCCAATACCCCTACATACATGCATATGGCCCACTAGGCCCAATCTTATTCAAATGGCCCATCTGGCCCAATTCATATTCTTATGGCCCACTAGGCCCAATTCACATTCATATGGCCCATTAGGCCCAAATCATATTATATTCATGCTCACATACAAATTCCTATCACATAGCATCAATATTTAGTTTTTGCCTATTATGGGTCCAACAGCCCATCGGGCCCATTTAACCCATTCTGACCCATATGGTCAAATCACAACCCAAGTCCACAGAATCACCCTTGGGTCTCAGGCAACCTATTGGTCTCCCCCTTACAAGTTTTCGTGCACTCGCAAGACTATCGCAGCCAAACTTTCAGCTTTTCAGCATTTCGACTTTTTGGCATTTCGGCTTTTATCGATTCATAGTGTGTGTGTAGTGTATGTACAAACCTGGTAAGCAAGCGTGCCGCGATTCCCTTAGTCACCAAACTACAATGAGATCACCGTTCCATTAATCGTATGTTTAATCCATATTCTACACAAAAACCGAAACCTCACCTTAACCTTACATTGAACACCAATCCTTAATAGCTTTCCTTGATCACCTACTCCCTAGATTTGCATTAATCTTACTCATTAAAACCAGAATAATAGATGACTCGTATCCAACACAAGTCCCCCTTACCTTAACTGTGAACATTCGGCCACCTTAGCAAATAGGAGAGGAATACTTACCAATACCACAACACCTAAGGAGCAATTCGGCAATGAGCTAAGATTCGAGATCCGATACTAATTCCCTACCATAGTTGATTAGAAAGAGTGAGGGAAGAATAGCGTAATAGATTCTTAGTAAAACTAATTATGAGAACAAATCACTTACACTAGGCTTGACCGATTAGAAAGGGCATTGGCGGCATCAAGAGTATTCGGCCAAGAAAGTTTCTGCCCTTGCGATTTGTATGGCAAAAGAGAGTTATTCGGCTTCAAGAAAGAAGAAGTCGGCTAAACTAAAAAAAACTGAATAAAAAACCTGAGTAGAAGAAGAATAAAAAATAGGCACAAGAAGAGAAAGAAAGAAGCAAGGGTTTTCGGCTTTTTGGATCTTGAAGAGAAAAGGGTTTCCAGTAACAGGGTGACAAAGATTTCGGTATTAGCCTGGCAACCTTGCATTAGGCACCTATTTATAGCCCCTATAGCCGAATTCCTCATGGTTAATTCCTATTTCGGCTCCATCACTTCCCCCTTCTCATCTCCTCGTTTTTCTCCGTGATAACTCCCTAATCTATTGCCTAACTTTTCTCTTCTAAACACTCCCCTTAGAGTCCATCTTCACACCACTTCCAACCTTCTAGAAGGCCCAAAATTAAACTCCTAAAAATGTTAAGCTAGGATTAGAGCCTTGGATCCCTTGCTAGCCACTAACGCCACCTCCCTACACCCTAAGTGGCGTCACTTAGCCACTCCTCCACAATGCCTTTTTGATGCCATTTTCTCATATCTTTATTTAAAAGCCCAACTGCTCCCAACCTTGATTTGTTTAATAATTAAATTAAAATTCCTCCACCACAAGACTCGAACCCAGAATTTCTCCAACATACTTAGACACTTCAAATTCCTTAAACCCTTAAAGCCAAAATGTCATGTGTCATTTTCTTGCTCACTTAAAAATTTTATAAGACCCAAAGGCCAAAGCCCAATTCATCTAGGCCCAAAATTCGGGGCGTTACAGTTCCATGATAACATAAATATTTGATATAACATTTAATAAGACTACATTTACATAGAATATAAAAATCATTAGTGGTTTGAGTAAGTATACGAACTTACAGAACTAATTTGAAGAATTTTCCAAAGTATAAGGACTACTCTGTAATTTTCCTTTTCCTGCAATCGTCCACGCGTTCTCGATCTAACACAATAGTTTTATTCAATTAACTAATTCAACAGTAAAAAAATAAATCACTTATTGCAATTAAGTCTTTTTTAACAATTTACACAATTACCCATAAATTTTCACCTTTACTCAATCTAGTCCTTAAGCTCTAATCATGTAAATTAACCATTTTTCTTTAAACCCAATTTCAACTAAACATTCCATGGTCTTCTAACAGTCCTTATCTACTATTATTTCACACTAAATACAAACAATTTTATCATTTTATCAATTTAATCCTTAAATATTAAAATCACTAAAAATCACTTTTTAAAATAATTCACCCATACAATAAAACTTCATAATCCTTCCTAAACTTCAAAGAATAACTCAACTCATCAATGACAACATTTGTTTAACAGTTTCGTAAATTAGTCCTTGTAATAGCTAGATTAAGGTAATACAAGTTCAAAAACATAAAAAATACTAAAAACGGGCATTTAATCACTTACCAATCAAGGCTTTGAATAAAAAAGAACCAAAATCCTAACTTTGCTAGGTTTTGCCGTGGAGAAGATGAGAGAATTAGCCAAAATTTCTTTTAATTTTAGTTTTAACTTAATATATATACTGTAACACCCCGAACCCGAGACCGTCACCGGAGTCGAACACGAGGTGTTAACAGACTATTAAAAATTTTCCAGACACTGCCAATCTGCGTAATAGTCGCTTTAAAAATCATATCTTGCGTTTCACAACTCGAAAATTTGTTTCGTGATTTTTCCCTGAAACTAGACTCATATGCCCATCTACATAATTTTTTTCTAGAATTTTTGGTCGGGCCAATTAGTACAGTTTATTAGTCAAAGTCTCCCATGTTACAGGGATCGACTACCCTGACCTTTGCGCATTACGACTTGGATATCTCCTTGTACAAGGCTCCAATACTGATACCGTTTGTTTCTAATGAAACTAGACTCAAAGGGGAATCCACACATATAAGGCATGACTTCTAATTATCTCTGGATAATTTATGGTGAATTATCAAAGTCGAAACAGGAGATCCAGAAACCGTTCTGGCCCTGTTTCACGAGAACTTTAATATCTCTTAATATACTGGCCATATGATTTTTTCGTTACTTTCATATGAAAATAGATTCATCAAGGTTCGATTACATAATTTATTCACTATTTAACTCCATTCCTACAAATTTTTGTGATTTTTCAAATCCACACCACTGCTGCTGTCAGCATCTGTTTTCAAGGTAAACTTTACCTGTTCCGTGGTTACCATGGACCAACTAGGGATTCGTCATACATGGGTCCACATATGATCATATTTAGCCATTCCAATGGCTGATCATTTGCCCAACACTTCCATTCCAAACCATAGTCACATCATGAAACCATATAAACATACATAAACACAAATGGTCTAATGCCATACTCCACTTCTACAAGCCATTTTCGCATGGCTGTACACACATACATCACAAAAAGGACTTAAAACAACAAGGGGTAGTCCTATACATGCCATATCCAGAGTTCAACAAAAAGAGTACCAAAAGAGCTTTGATAGTGTGGATGACTTCGACTTCGTTGATCCCGAATCCGATAGCTAACGAACAAAATCTATAAAACAGAGAGCCAAAGCAACCGGGTAAGCAATTTAAGCTTAGTAAGTTTCAAGTAATGAAATCGGCTTTGACTAAAGTATTACATTCACATAGCTAACTGAATCACTTTATTGATACACATTCTCATAATCATACTTACTTCACACTTCATCAACATATATACACACAAGGTATCAACCTATCTAAAAGCCGAAAGTTCGTTAGCCGATTGCACGAATACTATTTAAAACGAATCGACTTTTCCGAAGCACATGCAAACATACCTTATCGTTCGGGTTAGTCGAGCGTATTAATTGAATTAGTTACAGCACAAAACGCTCACATTCAAACCCAAGTCTCTTCGAAATTTAGCCGGATATAACCGCAAGCACAATTGCCTTCGGGTCTTAACCCGGGTATAGCAACTCGCACGAATGCCTTCGGGTCTTAGCCCGGATATATCAACTTGCATAATTGCCTTCGGGTCTTAGCCCGGATATATCAACTCGCACAAATGCCTTCGGGTTTTAGCCCGGATATATCAACTCGCACAAATGCCTTCGGGTCTTAGCCCGGATATATCAACTCGCACAAATGCCTTCGGGTCTTAGCCCGGATATATCAAATGCTCATGCACACATATATCTATAATCTTAACACATCCATATCTTATTTTCGTTACTAAGGCTCAAACACAAATCATTTATTAAACCTTTCAAATTTCGGCTCAATAGCCACTCACAAAGAGCATGATTTCGATTGGCTTTATAACTTAGTCTCTATGCACATTCGACTATCCGTCATAGTATGACTAATCATTTCAATATAATTCAAGTAGGGTCATTACTCGAAGACTTACCTCGGATACTTTGAATAGTTGTGGATAGACTACTCGATCACTTTTTCCTTTCCATTATCAGATTTTGACCCTCTTGGCTCTTGAGCTTGATTCAACAAGTAGATTTTATTAAATAACTTATCAATTTAGCGATTCGATTTAATACATGTATACCATACAACTAAGTACAAAAGATGTTATTAACTAAATATTAAACATCAAACATATACTCTACTCATGTACCAACGAACATGATACTAGCTCAATACCATGCATAATCGAATTTATTTAGCATCATTTAGTTTTATATAAATACACATATCATCCCAACTCGACACAAGAGTCAAATTCATCACTCAAACATTCACACCAATCTATTTGAATATCTTGGCCGAAACCCTCAATTGGCTAACATAGCCTTAATATTTCAATATAAACATGTATACATCAAAGGCAATTTAAAACACTTAGCCCTTATACTCAATAATGAAACCAAACCGTATACCTAATTATTTAACACATCACCTCCAAATGCATGTATTAACTAACATATACACATGCCAAGTTACCATGAATAAATTAAACTTATATATATTGATAACCTTTCATACCCTTGTATCTAGTGTCATGAGAATAGCCGAATGTCCAAATTAACCAAGCTTAAAGATTTAACCTTCAACACTTTAATGATCCACAACCTATTCTTCAAGGCTTCAATTATAAAGTAATTAACATTTATACTCTTGTGCCGAATTAGCTAACACTTATAGTCCATAGCCGAACCTCTTGATGATTAAGCCTTCAATTATTCATTTCAATTACCCTTATATTTTTACTTATCAAAGCCGAAACCCATACATGACATTACTCATATCATTCAAACTCACCTTCTAAAAAAAAATCATGAACAATGCCGAATCCTTAAGTGTTCAAACCCCTAATTTACTCAACACATTCTTCATCAAAACTTAAAGGAAATAATCAAATTCCTTCTTTAATAACCATAGCCGAATGCTCCATCCATCCATCAAAAATTCCAAGTTTTCAAATGGGCTAATATGGAGCTAGCTAAATGACTTAAACTAAGCTTAAAATTTCAAAACTAACAAAATTTTACTAACCTTCTCAAGCTTCAAGTGACCGAATGCTACCCTCCTATCTTCCTCTCTACAATCGGCCAAGAAGAACAAGGTGATAACCTCCCTCTTTCTTTTTTTTTCTTTTAGTATCCTTAGTATTTCTTTTATTATTTCTTTTCTTTTACTTAAAATAATGACCACTTCATGGAAATTTACCACATAGTATAATATATGCTCCATCATGGCCGGCCACTATGCATACAAAAGGAGTATTTGACATGCAAAGCCAATATTTTCACTACATGCTTAAATAGGTCCTTATAAATTAACCTATCGCATTTCAAAAGTGTCACACATAAGTCCTATTAACTAGGTTCACATGCAATCGACTAAATCGAAGTTTAAAACTTTCGCACATTCATATTCACATATTCTAGACAATAATTATCACATCCAAATACTTCGGTGACTCGCTTAGCGGTCCCGAAACCACTTCCCGACTAGGGTCAAATTTAGGGCTGTCACATATACCATGGCAATTTTATAATTTTTACAACTTTCATAATTAACTTTAGTTAATCAAGGTTAAGCTTAATTTAACCATCCACTATGCATAATACCATCTAATCCCACTAACTTAACGTTTTTATGGTTAAATTGTTCATTTAGCCCCTTTAATTTAATTACTCAACTTTGCAGCTTTTATAATTCAGTCATTTTTACTCATTAAACTATCCAAACAATAAAATTTCCTAACCAAAATTTAATACGACTTTATAGTCCTCATAAATATCAATTGAATAATATTTATGAATTATTACGTCATAATTATGGTTTCAAAACCACTATTTCTGACACCACTGAAAATCAAGTTATTGCATGGGAATAAAAACAAGCTAGAGAGAAGAGAAATAGAGAAAAAAATGGAGGATCAGAATGGCAAGTGAGAACAGGCTTTTCTAGAACCTTTGAATGACTCTATTCCATTAATGAAATTTGATGGTTGAGAAAAAAAAACAGAAATTTGAGGAAGATGGAGAGGAAATTGGCAAGGGAAGAGAGCATTGAAAAAAGAAAATGAAAGAATAAACGGGGAAGGAGAGAATTGAAAAAAGATAATTGAGTAGTAAATGGGGATAATACGTAAAAGAAATAATCTATTATAATTTATAGTATTGAATTATTAATATTTTAATATATTACATCATTAAATATAATATTTTAAATATTTAATATAATTTAATATAAAAATAATTATATTTTAATATGATTAAATTATTTACTATTATTTTTATTAAAGTATATTTAATAATAATCCTATTAATTGTTAAGGGTAATTTAATTATTTCAACATTTTTCCTTATGCTATTATAATATTTATTCTATTCAACCAAACACAAAAATATTATTACAATTCTATTCCATTCCATTCAATCAAACAATTGAATTAATGATTACAAATCTATTCCATTACAAATCTATTCGATTTCAATCAACTCTATTTCATTCCAGTTAACCAAATATGTGGTAAATAATAATCATTGTAATTTAACAACACGGGATAATAAACTTTTGACCATTTTACTAAGAAAGGCTCATTTCCTACTTTATTTATGAAAATGAGCCACTTTATTTAGTATTTATCGGAATGGGCCAAAAATACAAAAACGCGTCCACGTAGAAGCGTTTTAAGGGAAAATTTCAGGAAAATGCATCCTTGAGGGAGCGCTTTTGCCATGTCTACGATCTTTGGGGAGCCATATGCTACGATCTTTTGGATGTGATCTTGGATAATATTTACGGAGGTCGAATCGAGATGGGCTGGTTATGAGACACATTCTTGGAGCTAGAGGATGATCAAATAAAGTAAAAAGAATATGATATGCTTGGGCATACATCCTTGAGATAATTGGAGGTTATCTGATGCCGGATTTGTCACAAAACCTCGTACATCTGAGGTGGCTGTTGAAACTTGTTGATTTTAGAGCAGCTGGCGAACATAGTTGGGAGCCTACCGTGTTGGCAACATTGTATCGAGAGAAGTGCGAGGCGACAAAACCAAATAAAGTCAAAATCAGAGGTTGCCTATCACTACTACAATCATTGGCTCAGTTTTACTTTCTATTTTTATGTCCTTGACCACCCATATACATTCCTATTCATAATGAGGTAAAATTTATATTAGATTTTACAATTATTACATAGATTTAAAATATAATTTTATGCTAAAAATTTATTTAATTAGGTGGAAATATTCGGCGAGTTATGTTGGAATACCTACCACTCTTGAAGGTATATGGCTTCTATTAGACCAACGGTTAGAAGTGCATGTAAATATTAAATGAAATATATATACATAACATAGTCATTTCGTATTTATTATTTAGTATTACGTATATAACTAATATTTTTATCACGCTCATATAGTTTCAATGGACACCATATGAGGATTCGTAATTCGAGCAGTAATTACGGATGAATTCTTTCAAAATCCGAATATCTGGCATGTTAAGGCCTTATTGATCAACTATGCTACTATTGAGATGCACTAGACGGATAGAATGCTGCATCAATTTAGATTCTGACAACCGATTCTCGTAACAACTGAGGTGCTCGATGAAGAGCACAAAATCACTTACGGCGATCGAATACATATTGGCCACTATTCTTCTTAGAATATATCGAAATATGGAAAAATCAGTATAATTATATACCTACTCATGAACCAATTATTTATCTAGAGCTAACGTGTGCGCCGGATTGCATGCCATGGTTTAGGATCCATGGCTAGCCATATTTGCTCTCAAAAGAGAAGAGGTGTTGGCAAATCTGTGTCGAAAGGGAACAACGGGGCTGTGACAGCCCTAATGTGACCCTAGTCGGAAAGTGGTTTCGGGACCACAAAACTGAGTCGTAAAAATGATTAATTGTTATATTCTATGCTTATTATGTGTGTACATGCATATGTCGACGTTTCATTCCCTAATTTTGCCAATTGCATGAGAAATTATTAAATAGGGATCAATATGAGACATGGTGAAATATGATAGACTAATTTTAAATGGTTTATTAGTGCATGTCAACACAAGGGTGGACTTGCATGTCAAATTGCCCAATTTTCTTTATAGTGGCCGGCCAAGATGGGTGTTGATGGGCAAATATATATGTTTAATTAGTTATTAAAATAAGAAATGGCATTATATGAGAAAAAAATTAATATTAGTGAAATAAAGGTAAGAGTGTGTTCATCTTCCTTACCTTCTTGCAAAGCCGAAACAAAAGGGGAAAGAGGAAGGAATTTGTCTAGGGCATTCGGCTATCTTGGAGGTTAAATAAGGTAAGAGTTCATGTTATTTCTATTGATTTTTATGAGAATCTAGTAGTAGTCAAGCTCTTATTGTAACCCATATGTTGATTTTTCTTTAGTTTTGGTGACAAATTGTGCATACGGTATTATTGGATAAATGCTAAAAGGATGGTGTTTTGATATTTTGGATTGAAATATTAGAAAGGGGAAAATATGAGCTACCTAAATAGATATATGTGAATTTAAAAGATGGTATGAACAAATGTGGACTTTTGCTAGTTTAGGATTATTCGGCCAAGTGTTTATGTGGTGGAAATTAAGTGTTAAATGGAATGAAAATGATATTATATGGGGGTATGTATATTCGGCCATATGAGTAAATATATAGATGATGTTAAATTTGATTATGTATAATGGGCCATATAGAGTACACATTGTGATATTAACTTTAATTCTCTATAATTGATCAAGTGGGTGATATTGGTTTATATGGTTGAATTTGATTTATGAATATGTACCTTGAAATAAAATATATCATCGACTATGTTACTTTGGAAGTAAGAATGCATTCGGCCTTGAGACAATTTATAAGTATTAGTTAAGGTTCTAATGTTTTGAACAAGAATGGTTGTAAGATGAAACGAAAATTATTAAAATATATATGAGTAATTAACAAGGGTGGTTGCCTTGTATATAATATTTATGTGTGTTTTATTGAAATATTTATTGGGTTAATTATAGTAATTGGATCTTAGGTGATCAATAGCCGAATGGCTTAAAGTTAGTAAAAAGCATAAGGTGAATAAAAATAAAATGTTGCCGTATGCTTCTTTTGATATGAAACTATTAATGTTATGGGATATAAATAACTAGCAAGGTAATTAAACTAGTTGATTTATTTATTTAAGCTCAAGAACCTAAAGGAGAGGCGTCCAACAAGGGGAAATCGAAGGTCATCGAGTAGCCGACTTGGAATTATTTTACCCAACATAAAGTAAGTCACCAAGCATATATTTTGTATTGATCTAAATAGACATAATGTCTATGTAATTATGCCGAATGGAATGATAAATTTATATACATGTATGCATGTGGTGATGAAAGTGTTGAATGAAAAGAAAAGAGGTGAGATGTATTGAGTTGTTGATCTCGGCACTAAGTGTGCGGGTATAAACATTTATGATCATGAGATTGGCACTAAGTGTGCGGGTTTAAATTGTACAGCACTAAGTGTGCGAGTTTGATTATATAGCACTAAGTGTGCGAGTTGATTATATAGCACTGAGTGTGCGGACTTAATATATATTTTTGAATCACTATGGACACTAAGTGTGCGACATTATTGAGTCGATCACGGACAGCGGATCGGGTAAGTACCTTGAGTTCGTGACTAATAGGCGCTATGTTTATATTTGAAGTTGAGCTTGGTAAGTTTGAACCTATGTGACAATTAATTGAAGTCACGTACATAAGATTTATCGTGGAATAGGTGAAAGGTCGTTTAGTTGTATGATTGTAACGAAAATAAAATGATGTATGAAAATGCCTCAAATATCCTATTGATTAGTATATGGAATGTGAATGCATGACTTGGTATGAGATTGAACCGATAGGTTTAAGGAACTATGGTATGGTTCGGTATGGATGGAGTAACTAGCCTCGTTCCATTTTGTTTCCTCTTGTGATAATGTTATTAATGGATGGTAGTGCATTGCTTATGACTTACTGAGTTATATACTCACTCGGTGTTTCCTTGTCACCTATTTTAGGTTTCTTGGACTCGTCTCTTTTTGCGTGATCGGGCCGTCATCGGAGTCATCACACCGGCTAGCAACTTTTGGTATCTTCTTTTTAGTCGGTCTAGGAGAACATTTCGACATGTATAGGCTAATATGTTTTGTTGAAATTTGGTATGTAAACTTTTAGCCATGCGAAAATGGCATAAATGTTCGGTTGGATTTGGTTCTATAATGTTAGGTCGTAAGTCTTGGAAATTCGATTTTTATGCCATATGTCATGGTTGATTATTTTTGGTGTCAAAATTCATGATATGGCAATAGTGTAGTAGGGAGATGTTTGACAATGATTAGCCCTTGGCATGGCTAGTCATGATCATAATTTGTGATATGTATGATGAATTACTAGTTAGATCAAGGAGAAATCACGAAATAGGCATAGTTGCTTTAGTAACAGATGCTGGCAGCGGCAGTGACGTGAGATTGAAAAATCACTAAAAATAGTAGAAGTGGAATTAATTAATGAACAAATTATGTAATCGAAGCTCGATGAGTCTATTTTCATATAGAAGAAACGAAACGACCATATGAGCTGTATGTTAGGAGATAATTAAACTCTTGTGAAACAGGGCCAGAGCGATTTCTGGATTCCCTGTTCCGACTTTGGAAATTCATTATAAATTAACCAGAGATAATTAGAAGTCATGCCATATGTGCATAGATTCCCCTTCGAGTCTAGTTTCTGTAGAAACAAACGAAATCAGTAATGAATCCCTGTACAGGGAGATATCCAAGTCGTAATGCGCAAAGGTCAGTGTAGTCGATCCCTGTAACATGGGAGACTTTGACTAATAAACTGTACTAATTGGCCCAACCAAAAATTCTAGAAAAAAATATGTAGATGGGCATATGAGTCTAGTTTCAAGGAAAATTTACGGAACTAGATTTCGAGTTTCAGAACTCAAGATATGATTTTTAAAGCGACTAGTACGCAGATTGGCAGCTTGTCTGGGAAATTTTTTTTAAGTGGTTTGAAGTCTGTTAGCACCTCGTGTTCGACTCCGGCGACGGCCTCAGGTTCGGGGTGTTACAGGGGCCCTTTAAATCTAAGGAGAATGGATAAGGAGGCAGGCCCATCAACAGCATCCACACAATCACCGAGCCCAACGCATCAAGCGACGATAGGTATATCTACCATATAAAAAGGTACCGTCATAAAGGTACCATCAATTTGTACCAATGGCTTACAGTAGACAAATGCGTTTTGGCATTATTTAAAGCTCCAGAACAGACGCTTAAACACTTGGCATCCACGGAGCAAGGTTTATTTCAAGGTCTGTTACGCAACATGGGACGTATCTCTCCAGCACCTGACACCACTGTCACACCTCATTATATGAAGTATCTTACCCACTATGCATCTTTTCCAATACTTTCTGCTTAGCTATCCAGGCTTTGCGGTAAAAAGGAGTGTACCTGAATTGGCTACGAATATTGACAATTAAGACCGACACAAAAGTCCTAGGATCCACCTTCACCATCAGTAGTATTAAGCCAGCTATCATATCTGAATATATCGTGGGATGATATTGTGAAACACCTGTCAACGAAGTATTTTAAATAATGCAACATTAAGTCATAACAGTATTATTTAAAACCTTAACCACCTAGTGATACTATACTAGCAACACATATATGTGGACCTTTGTACTTCTTTATATTACACAACCCTGTCTTTTTCCTAACTAAAGCCATGATTTTCCATGAACATGTACCATTTTGCACTGCACACTTGGCCTAGAACTTCTCGGATTTGGATTTAACCACGTGGTAGTTAACCCCGTTCATGATGCTATATTGTTTCAATGCACTGAGAAAACTATTCTTACTAAAAAACTCCTTAGCAACTTCTAATTCACCCAAATTCAACGACGAACTTGCATGGTCACGCCTTTTGTGTGGTAGATCTGGAAACTCCAACGCATCATCTACCGATAGATCAACATTATACATGTAGGTTGGAGGCAAGTATGCCGTGAATTGTGAATCTTCTTCTTTTTAATCTGAACCCCCTTCACCTTCTTTAGGTTCGGTTGGAACAGGCTCCAATTCAGAAAATAATACAACTTTTGTACCATCGTGGTCTGGCTCTCGAGGTGGGTCCATATCAGACTCATCATCCAACCCACTATCATCTACAACGTACGAGGTCCTCTGCCGGTGGACATCGTAGGGAGTACATCATCTCTTCTTGTGGACGTTTCGTAACATCCCCAATTAGATGTGGATTGCCAACCACTAGAAGTTGATGTCATTCCCCAATACGTAGCATCTAACATCGACCCACTCAGGTGTATGTCCCATCCACTAATAGAGTGTCGTGCAGGGGTTGTGTATTCTATACTGCCACTAAACACGAGCGCTTCCGTGCTCTGCCTCCCACTAACTGAGTGTCAGGGGGGGTCATGTATTCCTCTCGAATAGCAGTAGATGTTGAAGTTGCAAGTGCTTCATTTGGCGATGAAAATTGTATATATAACTTAAGATAGGGTGATCCACTAGCGAGATGAGTCTGTACCATCACCTCCAAGCTACGACCACATTTGATATCAAATGAGTCATATATCACGAGATAAACCGAAGCACAAAATTGATACTTAATGAATTAAACTCTTGTTGCCATTATCTCGAAGATTTTATGTCTAATTCTTTTACGAAGTTCTGTCAAATCTGTTTTGGTTAAAAACCAGTAGCGTTGCGTTCTTCGATAAAAAACAACGCCGTTCTCGGTGTCATGGACCTCATTATCATAGTAAATAACAACACAAATACGTTCACTTATCTTCAATTTCTATTCTTCTGAACTTCTCTAATTTTTCTTATTGTTACTTATGCAACATGAGAATGAAATTTGACTTATTTATAACATAAGGCCAAGCAGGAACTACTGTAGAAAAAGAGCGTCCACGTGAGAGTTTTTTTCAGTACTTTTGCTGACAGTGCATCCTGTTTGAAGTATTTTTGACACTATTCTTTCAGAACTGTCTTCTCAAAATTATTTTTTAGGAACTACTGTAGAAAAAGAGCATCCAAGTGAGAGCTTTTTTCAGTACTTTTGCTGACAATGCATCCTGCTTGAAGCGTTTTTGACATTATTTTTTGGGAACTGTCTTCTCAAAATTATTTTTTCAAGAACTACTGTAGAAAAAGAGCGTATAAGTGGGAGCTTCTTTCAGTATTTTTGCTGACAGTGCATCCTGCTTGAAGCGTTTTTATCATTATTTTTTCAAAACCGTCTTCTCAAAATTATTTTTTTAAGAACTACTGTAGAAAAAGAGTGTCCAACTGGGAGCTTTTTTTAGTATTTTTGCTAACAATGCATCTGCTTGAAGCATTTTTGTCACTATTTTTTCAGAACTGTCTTCTCAAAATTATTTTTCAGAAACTACTTAAAAAAATCCATCTTGTCAATATAATTTTTTAGAGACTCAACCCTAAATCCTTTTACAAAAACTCTAAAATCTAAACACAAAATTATTTTTAAAAACCCTTAAACTCTAATTTAATTAATTTTCTTAAAAACTTTAAACCCTAATTTAATTAATTTAAAAAAAAATTAAACCTTAATTTATTTTTTAAAATCACTAAACATAAATCTTAAACTCTAAACCCTAAACAAATAAATTCTTAAATTATTTTAATAAATTCCTAAATCCTAAACCCTAAACCCTAAACCCTAAACCCTAGGTATTAAACATACAAATAGTCTTAATCCCATAAAAAAAACATGAGCTAAAGTGTGTCCACTTTTACTAAATTTCTCCTTAAAATGCTTTTACCTATTTGCATTTTTATATTTTTATCCCATTCTGATAAATAATAAATAAAACATTTTCATAAATAAAATAGGAAATGGGTGAAACTGTCGAAACTTTTGCTGCATGTTTTGGAGGAGCAATAAAGTGCAAAAAGCTCATTTTGGTTTAACTGCTATCCTGCGCTTCTTGCCTGCTTAACCTACCCTACAGCTCCCATCCTCTGAAATTGGGTTCCATAGATGAACCAAGCATTGCAACTAGGTTTTAGAACTTTCATAAATCTTTCAAGGTTTTTTTTTCTTTAATTAATTTCCGTATTTTGTTTTTCTTTTGTTTCTTTTTTTTCCCCAAACTGACAGAACGAGTTGTAGCTTTCCGGTGGACCCTAGGAAATTGGGTATTGGAAGATTGGCTCCTTTAAGAGGCAAAGTAATGGGGTCTAAGAGAAGAAGCTTTTCGAATCCATCCTCTATTGCTGACCAAAACATTGATAAAAAGCTCAGAGATGCAATAGACAACGACAACTACACCATTTCTGATAACCCTATTCTCAAGGTTTCTTCTTTTAATTTTATATAAAAAAAATCTTAGTTTTATATGTGGGTTTTAAGGGGTTAGAAAACTAAATTAGTACGCATAATGAAGATAAACTAGTCAAAAGGATAAATGGGTGCTCTAATGGATTAATAGGATGTCATATTTTGAGTTAAAAGGTACTAATTTTATGTTTTTTACGGTAATTAAAGAGGATAAATATAAATTTGGTTGAGTTGCAGGATATCAAGGATGATCCAAGCAAAATCAAGGCAATGACGATTCAACAACTCAGAACGGCATTGAGGTAAAGAACAAATTTCAAGGGTGTAACATATAAATCCATATTTGCTTTTATTGAAGGTTGTTGTAACTACTTCTAATTGATAGGACTGCTGGGATCCCTCCCAAAGGTTTGAAACGTGAGCTTGTATCTGCTTTACAGTCTTATTTGGCCAAGGAAATAGATGGTATGCAATTTTCTATGGAAATTAAAATTTGATATTTATTTCAATTTTCAAATCTTCAGATGGAAGGTGCCAAGATCATGCATTAAAAAATCAATATTTTTTAATGTTAAAATAACTAGCCGCTTTTTCAAGCTTTCTTTCCTTATCTTAGAAATTCTTTACCGGTGCAGGTGAAAGTTCTCTTTTAGCAGATAAACAAGATCCCTCCAATTCTGATAAAAGAATATCTATGATGATGGAGACAAAATCAGTAGAGGACCAAGTTCAGGATGCTAACAGTTTTTCTAAGGTTTCCGAGGTTCAACAGAGCAGGAGAACTGTAAAACAGTTGCAAATTAAGGGCAAAACGGTTGATGTTAATGCTAAAATTGTCGCCACTGAGCAGAAGAAATCTGCTTGTGCTTCAGGTACTACAGAAAATAGACATATGTAGCAGTAGTGCTTAATACTGTTGTTGTGATTTATGAAACTATTCCTTCTTTCTCTCTTTAATTTGTTTTAGTTGTGTATTTAATTTGACTAGAAGGATGGGTTATTGTGTTTGAACCTTGATTTGGTTAGGTAGGATGACTTCTCTGACAAAGAAGAAAGCATCTTCAGATGTTGATAGCAAATATGTTAGTGCCAAAAATAGAGTTACTCTTCCTGTAAATCAAAGTGAATCATGGACTATTTTGGCCCATAAGAAGCCTCAAAAAGGGTGGATAGCATATAATCCTAGAACCATGAGACGTTCACTTCCTATAGAGAATACAAAGTTTGTCAAGATTCTTTCGTGGAATGTCAATGGGCTTAGAGCATTGCTGAAACTAGAGGGATTCTCTGCTATGGAACTTGCCAAACAGGAAAACTTTGATGTATTGTGTTTGCAAGAAACTAAGCTTCAGGTAAGTATATAAATTTATCACCTGTAGCTAAGAAAATTTCAATATAATATCAGTAGTTTTTTTAGAAAGTCTCTTTGTTACCATGATTTTTGCATATTTTATAACTGGATATTTTACTGTAGCACTTGATTCACCACTTACATCTTTTATTGCTATGTTCAAACATAGTTACAGCAATAGTGTCTAAATTATAAAGCGGTTGCTAAGATATTCTTCCTTTGATAGACGTTATTCATTTATGGTTGTCATGTTTGATATCAAATTTTTTTTCCTTCACTTAAGCCATGGCCTGTGGGCATTTTCTTGCCTGTTGATTCTATTTGACACCTAGGACTTGTTTTCCTATGCATTGGAGTCAAGTTGCAATGTGACTCCTAATTTTAATTGGTTAAAAAGCATTAAAAACTTTGAATGAGTAATCTTCCTTCTCAACCAAATATTCAAGATATTCTTTTTCTCTCTAATTTTTACATTAACCCAATCTAGGTAGTACTAACTTTCTTCTCTGAGTGTTCCCATGATTATGAGTTGAGAAAGATTAATTTAGTCTTGGATGCACTAGCTTCCAAGATAAGTGGGAGAACATTTTATTTCTTTTATTTCTTTCCGAGAGAAAATTCTGCCCATTGATTTAGCCATTAAATATTGCTTAATTGACTATGAAATTGTGTATCCTCGTTAGATTATTTATTTTACTTTTAACATAGAAATTTGAGCAAAAGACTTGTTAAATTTCTTGGTATGCTTAGTGCATGTTTTAAACTTGGAACAGGAGAAGGATGTTGAGTCAATCAAACAGTCTCTTATAGAAGGATACGAGAACAGCTTTTGGACTTGCAGCAATACAAGACTTGGTTATTCTGGAACAGCAATAATATCTCGGGTATGTCTGATTTAGAATGGTTTATCTTAGATGCGGTCCTTAGAATATTTTTCACATATGGATAGAAATTATGTCACCTTTATATATACCGATATTGTTTTACATTAGAACCTAGCATTCACTGTTTTTTTGTCAATGAGGTTTGTTCTTATCTTAGCTTCACTTGGATTTTATATCTGTTAAAGTAATACTCTTATTTGCTAGTTTCTTTGTTTTGTAATATATCCCTTAAGTTTGAAAATGATTATCTTGTACGTTAAAATTTTGAAATACTGTGAATGGAATTAGCAGATTACTTTTTTAAAGAACACAATATCAAAATTTTTGTTTATAGCTACCCTTCAAATTCTAATGATGAAATGGGACTTTGAAACATGATACAGAAAACTATGTGATAAGTGAAGAGCGATCATACTTAATTTTTATCCACTTAGCAAGTCTTAATCAATGGGATTCATTTCAATCTTATGCTTTCACTGGTTGCTGGCATTGTTGTCTGTTTTCTTGATTCCATGACTACTGTAAAGTTGTTAGGAGATTGACCTTTCGAAATTCAAGTATCAACTATCGAGTTTGATGTTTTCATTTCCTTCTTATTTATTAATTTACTGTTAAAAATTAGCAGTTTTCTGACAGATAAAGCCACTTGCAGTCAGATATGGCCTAGGCATATCAGATCATGATAGTGAAGGACGGGTTGTGACAGCAGAGTTCGATTCTTTTTATTTATTAAGTGTCTATGTTCCTAATTCTGGTGATGGCTTGAGAAGGCTGGTAAACGGCTTAAACCTTTCTTATGTTACTTGCCAACATTCTTGAAGTTTTCATTTCTTTCATTGATTTTTTTCAACTTTTTTACTAAAGGATTTTATTGCTATTCCAGGCATATAGGATTACAGAATGGGATCCATCTCTTGGTAATTACATAAAAGTAAGAATGCTTACATTTCCTTATTTAATTTACCCCCTCCCCCCTTTGTTTTTCTTTGACTCGTTTAATTAATTTTTGTTATCCAACTTGTGCTCCTGGCAAGTTTAATGAATCCCTTGGTCTTGCTTCTTCCTATATACCCTTTTGACTTGTTATTCAGATTGGGCACAAATTGTCTTTTGAATTCCTAGGATACATTTGATATTCATGTTTTGATTCAAGGAAATTGAGCACCCGAGCATTTGGCTTTGAACTTAGCGTATGCATGTATTTCTTTGCTCAAGGTGTTCGGGTCATGTCCCTTTCTCCCTTTGTGATAGTGGTGGTGTAATGGTCTTGGGTCTAGAATCGAGTCATTGAATGAGTAGCAAAAAAATTAGATTCAAAGAAAGCGTCTTTGCCCTTATTTCAATTCATATTTTTCCTATGGTTGTGGAAGTCTTAAGCGAGTTGCCTACATTAAAATAGTTAAGGAGTTGTTGCAGATGCATTTGTTGGAAAAACTTATGTGCGTCGTAGGATTCACGAAAGACAACAACAAATGATGCTTGATGGTGTTGGTAAATTTATGTTGTTAGGGATCAATTTTATCATTATTTTATTAGTAAAGTATTAATCATTTTAATTATAAGTATTTCTTGCTTTTTTTAAGTAGTCTTTCCTTAGTAGGATTATTTCCTTAGCAAGTATTTCTATTAAACTATGTAATCTCTATTTAATAGGTTGTTAACAGATAATGAAAACAAGAGAAGAATAGACTGATGAAAAGTTACATATATTTCATCTCTAGAGTTAGTCTATACAAGTTTATATAGTGTGTAAATAAGGGAAGAGAATAAAATAAGATCCTGATGTTAGCCCTAATCCTTAATAATTTATAACACCCCCTCAACCTTGAGTATAGATATTGATCATACTGAGCTTGTTACATAAATAGTCAATCTGATTCTCATTTAGTGCGTTTGTAAACAAATCAATAAGTTCTCTTGTTTTCACATAACTCGTGGAGATTGAATTGTCTAAAATTTTCTACCACATAAAGTGACAATCAACATCGATGTGTTTGGTTCTTTCATTAAAAATTTGATTTGAGGCGATATGAAGAGCTATTTGATATCGCAAAAGAGCTTTGCTGGTGACGAATACACCAACCTAATTTTAGTTAATAAATGTCGTATCCACATCATTTTTACACGTGGATTGTGCCAGTCCTATATTCTAATTTTGCACTAGACCGAGATACAACATTCTGCTTCTTGCTCCTCCATTATACTAAGTTTCCACCAACAAAAACACAGTATCCAGTACTAGACCTTCTATCTTAGATCCGTCCTTATCAGCATTTGCAAAACACTCAATACGGGTATGCCCATGATTGATGTATCTTAGATCCAATGTCCAGGAGCTCCTTTCAAGTAACATAAGATCTGCCCCAAGGTTGCCCAATGTTTGATTGTGGGTGCGGACATAAACTGCCTAACAATACTCACAACAAATGCAACACTCGAGTGAGTTAAGTGAGATAATTTAATTTCCTAGCTATCCTCCTTTACCTCTTAGGGTCATCAAAGAAATCACCTTTATCCTTTGTAAGATGCACCATTAGGAACCATTGGAGTACTACATGGTTTAGTTGTCAACTTTTTAGTTTCTGCCAATAGATTAAAAACATACTTTCTCTGAGACAGAAAAATTCATTTCTTGCTTCTCAAAAAAATACTTCAATTGACCCAAGTCTTTCGTGTGAAACCTGGTATGCAAGAAAGACATTAGAGAAGAGATCCCTACATCATCTATTGTAATAGCAATAACAACGTATACTACAAGAAAAATAACTCCAGCCTTAGATCATTTATAAAATATTGAATGATCACAACTACTTTTCTTCAATCCCAAACTGTTGAACTACCTCATTGAACTTTCCAAACTAGGCACGAGGACTTTGTTTCAGTCCATAAAGGGACTTCTTAAGATGACAGACCTTTCTATACTGCCGCTAAGCAACAAACCCATGAAGAAAGCATTCTTGAAATCTAATTGGTGTAAAGGCCGATTATGAAAAGCAACAGGTGAGATAAATAGACGAACAAAGGTGAGTTTTGCCATTGGAGAGGAAGGATCTGAAGAATTCACCCTATAAATCTAAGCATATCCTTTTAGCAACTAATCTAGCTTTAAGTTTAGGCACTGAGCCATTTGGAATTACCTTAATGGTGATTACCCATTTGCACCCAGCAACCTGTTTACCAATAGACAAATTCACTAGGTTCCAAGTACCATTTTCATCTAATGCATGTATTTTCTCCAACATCGCATCATGCCAATCAAGATGATTCAAAGCCTCTCGAATTATCTTAGGAATAGAAACAAAATCTAGGGATGCAAATAAAGAGCAAGGAGACAAATGAACTTAAGTAATCAATGGCCTTGTCGGAGTAGGAGTTGGAGAAGTAGTGACAGTGCAAATTAACCAATCATCTTCCTCCCCTTGTTTCGAAAGATTTGAAATGCAACATTGATAAACACCAAATATTTGTTAAGATCTGGAGTGTAACATCTATATCCCTTTTGAAGGCGAGAATACCCCAAAAATGCACATTTAAGGATTTTGGATCCAACTTAGTAACATGAGGTAGAACATCTCGAACAAAAAAGGTGTACCTAAATATTCTTGATTCTATCGGAAATAATGGTTTGGATGGAGATAGAAAATTGTATGGGTTATTACCATCAAGTACAAAAGAAGGCATGTGATTGATCAAAAAACAGGCCTTCGAAACAACATCAACCCAAAATTGTTTAGGAACTTCCATTTGAAATAAAATAGATACAATTATCTCAAAGAGATGTCTGTTTTTCCGTTCAACTACATGTTGAGATGGCATGTCAACAAAAGAGGATTGTTGAAAAATCTCATTTTGGGTTATAAAGGCTTCGTAAGACTTGGAAAAGTATTCTTTTGCTTTACTGCTGCGCAAAATCTAGATAGCCACACCAAATTGAGTTCTACCGATACAAAAAGCACGAAAGTAAGACCACCTTTGATCGTTTTTTCATAAAATATGTCCATTTCATTTGAGAATAATCATTTACAAACGTAACAAAATATCGAAATTTAGGTTTGGATTCTACTAAAAATGGTCCCTAAGCAACCGAGTGTACTAACTCAAAAGTAGAAATAGCTTGTTTGTTAGATCTCAATCTCAAGGGGCTTTGTCGGTACTTCGCAAATTGATATGTTTCACATTTTAACAAAGGTAGATCTTGAAATTGTGCACCCATCTTCTTCAACAAAGAAAAAGAAGGATGTCCCAATTGACAATTTGCTTCGATCAAAGAGAGAATAGTAGGATAGGCCACAGATCGAGGAACCCACAAGTCGAAAATATAAAAACCATCAAATGCATATACTTTATCAATAGTGTGCTTTGTCACAAGATCTTGTAAAATATAATCGGGAAAAAAACGAGATGTAGCAATTTTGGTCATGGGTAAGTTCATTGAAAAAGATTAAATTAAAGGCGAGGTTAGGTAAATTTAAAATCGATGATGATAAATGAAGTTCGATTAATAGTTCTAGAATTAACAACTTTATAAGTGGATCCATAATCAAAAGTGACAAGAAAAGGTGAATTTAGTGATTGAAAAGTAAAAAGGTTGGGATTACCTATCATATGATCTGTAGCTCCAAAATCGATTACCCATTTGGATGAAGAGGAAATAAAACATGTATTAAATTTACCTGAATCTGCAAATGAAGCAAAGGGACTCATGATATGAAAAAAGGCAGTGAAACTTACAAAAGGAAAGACCCACGAACAATACCCGTGAAACCTACAAAAGGAAAGCAATGCCTCAACAATATTGAAATAGTGTTAAACAGTACCAAAACTAAAAAAAAAAATCAACAAACAACCCACGAACCTTAAACCATTCGAACACCCGTCCACTAGGATATAATCGAATCAAGAAGTTGACGTTGAAGGCAAAAGTTGGTGGCCTAACACTACCCCATGTGCTAGTACATGAAGAGAGTACTTGGATATTTTGGTAGCACGTGATACTCACGCATGGACCTCCTGTACATCGAAATCTGCAATTTGGTTGTCGAGTTGTTGGTGCACATCCTTGTGTTGACAATGTACTCGAAAGATCACTTTGGAAAAATAACCCAAAAAATACCCTAACGGTTTGTGTTCAAAACAAAAAACTCGAACTCACTAAATCGAGCTAAGAGGTCTTATACCATGTTAACGGATACGAAGACAAGAATAGATTGATGAAATATTACATATATTTCATCTCTAGAGTTGGCTTATTTATAACTAGTGTATATAGTGTAAATAAAGAAAGAAAACAAAATAAAATCCTAATGTTAACCCCTAATCTCTAAGAATATGTGACAGAGGCAAATTGAAAAGTGAATAAGATATATCAGATTAAGTAATTCCTATGAGATTTAATTTTCCCTCTAACAAGTTTAAGGTATGGAATTTTGTTGGAAATAGAAATTCTTTTTCCTTGTCCATTAACTTAACTATTTACATGGATATATATACTATGTTGAACTACTTAAGGAAATACAATCTTCACAATAAATAGAATAAATAAAATCTCAATACTTTAGCCTTAAGAAATTAGATAGCCTTAATTAATAAGTCTGTCGATAGTCAATGGTTAACACTTCCCTTCCAGTTGGTGCATAGATATCACACATGCCTAACTTGTAGACCGACTTGTGATAAGTTCTGTTGAGTCTTTTAGTGAACACATCAACTAATTGCTCATCTGAGGCTACATGACTTAACTAGGATGTCGATTGTCAACTTTTCTTTAATGAAATGTCGATCAATTTCTATGCGTTTTTTCGATCATGTTTTATTGGGTTTTGGGCTATGTTGATGGCGGCCTTTTTGTCGCGATATAAGGAAAGTTTTCCTTTATTCGGCAACTTTAATTCCTCCACAACTTTCAGTAACCATACTAGCTCGCAAACACCTTGAGCCATAGCTCTGTATTCTGCTGTAGAAGTTAATTGAGCATCCACATTTTGCGTCTTGCTTCTCCAAGTGACTAAGTTTCCTCCCACAAGTGTGTAATATCTAGATGTAGATCTCCTATCATCCAAAGATCCAACCCAATCTGCATTTGTAAAAGCATTTATCTGTAGGTGACCATGTTTAGAAAAAAAGGAGACTTTTTCCTAAAGCAGACTTCAGATAGTGTAGAATGCGAATGACAGCCTACAGATAAAACTCTTGAGGATCATGCATAAATTGACTTACCAAACTGAGTGCATATGCTATGTCAGGTCTAGTGTCTACTGACTCCCTATTCCAGCTTGCAACTTATGATTGCTTTCTATAGGTGATTTTGCAAGCTTGCATTACATCATACTTGTCTCAGTCAAGAGATTAGGATGTATTTTGTCTGAGAGATGAAAATTCCTTTCTTTGATCTGGCAACTTTAATTCCCAGGAAATATTGTAACTTTTCTAGATCTTTGATTTCAAATTCTTGAGCCAAACACGGTTTCAGTCGAGTCATTTTTTCTCATCGTCTCTTGTCATCAACATATATAATAAGGAGAGTGACCTTACCCTTGTGATGTTTCATAAAAAGGGTATGATTAGCATTGCTCTATTGATAACCAAAAGTGACCATAACTTTGCGGAATCTATTAAACAATGCTTTGGGAGATTGTTTAGTCCATACAAGGCTTTCTTCAATCTGCATACTTTCCCTTGTGTTTTTGTATTATTAAATCTATGAGGAATCTCCATAAACACTTTCTCTTCTAGGTCTCCATGTAGGAATGCATTTTTTACATTAAACTGTTGTAGGTTCTAGTCGAGGTTGGCTACACAAGAAAACAAAATTTTGATGGTGTTCATTTTGGAAACAGGGGCAAACGTCTCTTGATAGTCCATTCCATAAGTTTGAGTGAAGACTTTAGCAACCAATTTGGTTTTGAACCTTTTAATCGAAACATCAGACTTGTGTTTCACAGTTAACACCCATTTGCAACCCACCAAGTTCTTGTCTGCTAGAGGAGTTACCAGCTCCCAAGTCTCATTTTTTGCCAGTGCTTTCATTTCTTCAACCATGACTTCTTTTCACTTGGTATCTTCAAATGCTTCACGTCAATCCTGTAGAATAGACACAGAAGAAAAAAACAATACAAAGACTCTATAGGGAGGGGACAATGAGTTATAAGAGATAAAGTTAGAAATAGAGTGTCTAGTACAGGATCTAACACCTTTTCGTTAGGAAATAAGCTTATCTAAATCATTGTAATGATAGGAAAGTAAGCGTAACTCACTAGAAGAGAAAGATTCTTGGCACATAATTGGTTGCATGATGGCTTTTTCTATTCATCTTTCTCAAATACTTCTTTAAATCTGGTTTGTCCAAATGCCCAATAATCTTCTTTTGAACAGTAGTCTCCCCTTGAATAGTAGCGCTACCTCTTGAACAATGGTGTTGTCTAAAATAAGTTTTTCAATAGTTACTGTGCCAGGTATCACTTCTTCTCTCTCATTGACCTCCCCCTGAAGAGATGATTGAGTTGTACCATAATAGGGCTCAATTTCTCTAAATGTAACATCCATATTAACGAAAGTTCGTCGTGAAGGAGGATGATAACACTTGTATCCTTTTTGTGTTGGAGAATATCCAATGAACACACATTTAAGGGCTCGTGGATCTAATTTGCATGCTTTTCGATCATTGACATAACACATCCAAATACCCTTGGAGGAATAATATAAGTATTGTGTCCTTTTAAAGTTTCTATGGGACTCTTGAAATTAAGGGTTTTGAGTGGCATTTTATTAATAAGATAGGCCGCTACAAGAATTGCGTCCCCCCAGAATGGTTTATTAAGGTTCATGGTAAACAGAAGAGATCTAACGACTTCTAGAAAATGTCTATTTTTCCTTTCAGCGACCCCATTTTGTACACTAGTATCGGGATAATTTGTCTAATGAATTATCACATAAGACCCCAAATAGGTATCAAAATTGTACTTTGTAACATTGTCATTTCTAAAATCAAATTTAGTACACACCATTTTATGAAAAAATTGAAAGCATGTAAACACATCATTTTTATTTTATTTTAGCAAATACACCTAAGTCGTCCTAGTGCAGTAATCAATAAAAATAACAAACCATTGATTATCAGATAAAGAGACATGTCGAGTTAGTCCCCAAACATCTAAATAAATAGTCATAAAAAGAGTATTACTTCTATTATTTCTCAAAGGATAATAATTTTTAGTTTGTTCAGTAAACTCACAAGCTTCACAAAGTAACGAATCAAACCAAGTCTTTGAAAATAAACTAAGATATAACTTTTCCATAACAAAAAATGATGGTATTCTAATCGCCTATGCCACTGCATTATTTCTTGATTACTAATCTTATTACCTCCAAAAAAATGCTTGAACAGAACCACTACTACCCTACAACATATATAAGCCATCATGCAATTTACCACTGCCAATCTTCCTCCCTGTTTGAAGGTCCTAGAATACACAATGATTAGAGAAAAATTCAATTTTGCAGTTTAAGGTATTTGTGATAGCACTAATAGATAAAAGGTTAACTGAAAAACGAGGAACATGTAGGATAGAGGATAGTTTAATATTGGGTGTACAATTGACAAAACTTGATCCGGTTACAGGAGTAAAAAACCCATCGGCTATCCTGACACTATCTTTTGTTTGACTTGGGGAGTAACTTATAAACTTTTAGAGGAACCTGTCATGTGTCTATTTGCACCAGAATCAATAATCCATGAGTTAATATTGCTGTAAGCGTTAAAGGCATTACCTGACTTGACAAAATTGGATTTTGGATTCGAGGAAGAGTTAAGTTGGGACAGAAGACATCTGAGGTGTCGAATTTCATCCAAAGAAAATGTTCCAGTGGATGCAGTTTCTGTAGATGACTATGTAGTCTCAGACAAGTTTGCTCGACCCTGATTTGACTTATTTTGTTTTCCTCCACGGCATTTGGTGGGTCAACCATGTAATTTCCAGCAGTTGCCCTTAGTGTCCCGTGGCTTCCCATAATAATCACACAACAGATTATCAAGGTTACCACCTTTCTTTGGCTCTTGAAAGCCACTAGCGATCAACCCAGCCTTCTCAGTTGGTGTTGTATAAAGCATAACACCTCTTTTGCTTTCTTCTTGTTGGACATTGTAGTATGCTTCCTTAAGAGAAGGAAAAGGAATTTTTCTGAGAACTTGAACTCAAATTTTATCATATTCAGTGTTTAACCAGACCAAAAAGTCGTAAACCCTCTCTTTTTCTAAAAGCTTTTGAAACTTTACTGCTTCTCCAGTACAATTGGCGTGCAAGTCTTGGTAATAATGTAGCTCCTGTGATAAACTGCTCAGTTAAGAAAACTACTGAGAAATTGACATCTCACCTTGCTTAGTGTTGTAAATTTTATTGTGGATTTCAAAATCTGAGCATCATTCCCAAATTGTGAGTAGGTGAGGGCAGTTGCATGCCATATTTTTTCTGCAGAGTCAATTAACAGGTATGTTCTGAAAATCTGGGGCTGCATAGGGTTGATAAGCCCAGACATAACAAGAGAGTTATCAGAGTCCCAGTGATGGTAAGTGGAATCATTAACATCGGGTTTTTTCGAATCACTAGTAATATACCCCTATAGTCCTCTCGCTTTGATAAACAATAAGCACGATCGTGACAATGCAAGATAATTGTGCCCATCAAGTTTTATTGGATTGATTTGTAACGGGGGGTTATCATAAATAACTTTTTTTGTGTCGGCCATTTTTTTCTCTTAAAAACAGTATCACTAGAGCCAATAACTGCAAGGGATATCAAAGAAACACCAACAAAACCAATAGTGGTGGCCAAAAAATCAAAGTCGACGGAGGTGGGCTGCACGCGCTGGCGTGTGGGCAAAAATGCCGAAGGTATGGGTGGCGTGTGAGGGCCACTCGCAGGGAGTTTGGACACCGGATTTTGAGGTTTCACCGGAGACTGGACTACAACTCTATTGAAAGGGGCAATGAAAAAAAATTGGTCAGAAGAAGAAGAGTACAAAATTGAATTTTCTAAGGTTTGGGAATTTTGAAAAAGATAGGCTCCTAAATATTGATTCTCAAGCTCTTGATAACATGTTGAAAATAAAAATTCCTTTTCCTTGTCTATTAACTTAACTATTTACATGGATATATATATACAACTATGTTGAACTACTTAAAGGAAATACAATCTTCACAATAAATAGAATAAATAAAATCTCAATACTTTAGCCTTAAGAAATCAGATCAGCCTTGATTAACAAGTCTGTCAATTGTCAATGGCCAACAAATTCCCATTCAAGGAGTTCTGCTTGTTCATCATATGTCATTGTTCATCATATGTCATTCATTAGTTGGGGTCGTAACATGGCTTCAAAGCTAGAAACAATAGGCGATTCCATTACTTGAGAAGAGGTGGAGTTATTTAAAGCAAGAATAGAGTCGAAAACCGATAAGTCCATGCTACAAATGAGATAAATTGATAAGGGAAAAAGGGTTGACAGCAATAACATCAATATTGACAAAAGCAAGAGTTAGCTAAAGAAACAGGAAAACCGATCAGAGACAACGGCAGGATCTGGTGTGGCTCTACGATAGATGAAGTTGGACTTCTTGACTTTTGATGGGACAGAAGACCCCTTAATTTGGTTGCACCAATGTGAGAAGTTGTTTTTGAATTAGAAGATAGCCGAATCAAACAAATTGGGGTTAGTTACTTTTCACCTGATAGGAAGGACACGATTATGATATTGTCAAATGGAGCAGAAAAAGCCTAATCTTCCATGAGAGGCATTCAAAAAATATTGTACCCTGGATTGGACCACCGCTGTGGGAACCCTTTGGGGGAATTAGTGAAATTGAATCAAACAGGAGCAATGGAAGATTATCTTTGTCAATTTCACGAACTGTTAGCCTGTGCAGATTCTATGGCGCTGGATCAACAAATTAGTTTGTTTACTGCAGGGTTATCAGATCCAATCTAAGTAGATGTGTAGATGCAAAAACTTGATGAAGTCTATGAAAATGCGAACTATCCCAAGCTACAGGCCTATGAAGGACTCCTTGGCAGAATTTGAGACCTAATTCGAAAATAGTATTGACCACAGCTGCTACAGAGGTCAACTCTGAGGGAAGTGTAGTGTCAGCAAACAAATCAAACACCAACAAAATTGTAATCGAATCTAAATTTGAATCAAAATCCCAATAGATAATAAAAGTACTTCACTTTGTTCATTTGTTGTTATCCTATCACCCTTTTCGAGCTTGATCTTTAGCTAAATGCTAAATCATTTTTGTGGCTTTTAAGTATGCATATTCAGGGAAGGATGATGTTTTGGAGCATAAATGGGTCCAATTTATTTAATTGTGTTAATTCTCTAGGTATTTTAGGACATTATATTAAACAAATTTGCCTTTTTAGTGTAGTGGTTAAGTGCCTACTTTAATATCAGATTAACTGCTGAGACTTAATCCATTCTCACTATTATTCCTCTTCTCAATTTGCCTTTATTTCCCTGTGATTTCTCTCGAAACTCCATTCTCTCTTTGCCTTATCTTTGTCCTTGCCAATTCAGTCCCTCTTGTTTGTTCTATATAAAAAAGACTATGTAATAGGACAGCTCCTTATTACTGTTTTGTAGCTATTGTAATTTGTAATATCTTTTAAGAGCTTCTGTCAATTCTTTCTTAATTGAACCAACTTTGTTTTTGAATTTTTTTTTTGACGTTTTCCTTGTTTGGAGGTTTGACACTTCGGCTGCTTCGCTTATATGATGTAGGAACTGGAAAAGTCAAAGCCAGTTATTTTGACAGGGGATTTGAATTGTGCGCATGAAGAGATAGACATTTATAATCCGGCTGTAAGTCAATCAAGATTTTGATGTTTTCATGATATCAGTATTTCATTTGTCTAGTAGCTTAACCAATGTAAGCAGAAATATTTTAAGCAACCACATAGCAATCTTTGATTAATTAACATTACAAGTTCCTTCTGTCTTATGACTACAGAGCCATTGTTGATTAATAAGGTTGATTTGATGCCCCTTATCCAGGGACAATGGACTTGTCTCTTTTCCTTGATTTTACATTTAATTGAGAGTTATCCTAACCCAGAAATATCAAAGCTGGGACAAGACATCTCTTACGCATTAAATTAGTAAGACTTTCATTTCTGAGAGGCAAAACAATGCAGTATAGCAGAGTTCAATCTATAAACTGCTTGCTATTGGTGATCACAACAGTATAAGAAGGCTAAATGCATCATCAGGATTCAGAGTTTCTGAAATATGCTGAATTCAGCTACATCTATAACCTGTATCACGATACTTGCTATGCCTATGCAAATTAGAGCTGCAGCTATTTTATTTCATTGAAATGTCGTAATAGTTTAAAATTTTAAACATAGGGAAACAGAAGGAGTGCTGGGTTTACAATTGAAGAAAGGCAGTCTTTTAGCACAAATTTCTTATCCAGGGGCTTTGTTGACACCTTTAGAAAGCAGAATCCAGATGTTGTTGGGTATACTTACTGGGGTTATCGGCATGGTGCACGCAAAGGTAATAAAGGTGAGACATCCTATATTACCTTCATATTCTTTTATCCTCCATTTGTATGATCATCTTTATGTAATTTTTTTCAAGTATATGAAGTCATTTCAAGTATTTTTGGCTTGAATATATGTCTTCTACCTCAAAATGGTCATCCAGTATTTATTTATGTTGTGCTAGAGTGGGTGAATTTTGTTTTGAAGTTGCGGCTAGATATTACAAAGATCTTTTAGGGGGATAAATGGAACCGTCACTAGTGATCAGCTTCCATCATTCCTACTCAGTTAAAATATTGTTTCTTGGAACAGGATGGAGGCTTGACTACTTCCTTGTCTCAGAAGCCATAGCTGATGATGTTCATGATTCATTCATTCTTCCTGATGTCATTGGTAGTGATCACTGCCCTATTGGACTTGTACTCAAGCTCTAGTGTGTCTGACCCACCAACAGTGGGGATCAATTGGCCAGCCGGTATGTTGATGAGACAAGCGCAACATTTTCTCTTCCAAAACCCTGCTTGCTAGAAAGTTCGATACAAAAATAGCTGCTGAGCTACCAACTCTGCTGAAATTGATCGTATCTTATGCTGATGTGTTTTTTTTTTTTTGTATTTATTGAAGGGTGATCTTTGCAGAGGTTGGTGCCCAAAATCTTGGGCGAGGGTGGAAACTCAAAAGCCATTAGAACTTATATGAGATTTTCTTGTTACAATGTATGGATATGGTAATGAAAAAATATATTTTGCTGCCACAATTCTTGTTGCAATTTTCTCACTTACGGTCCCCATTTATTCATGGGTTTGCATGGAGTTGAAGGGCATAATTGCACTCAATTTAGACAATACCTCAGCGTTCCTTGCTAGGCTTACGGCTAGTGGAGAATATAGAAATAACCTTTTTCGCGATTAAAATAATGAAGTCATTAAATTTAACGCTTTATTTTAATTTCAATTAAATGTTCAGTCTTGACTTTATACCTATAATTTTTACTTTATACATAAACAGTATCTTTAACATAATTTTGATTACAAGCATATTTGTAGGGTCGTGTTTTATGGACTTGGATGTGTAACGAGATTGAGTGTAACGCCCTTAAAAATTATTATGTAAGTGGTACTATATTGAGAATATGTGTATTAGATTTCTTGACTGGATATAAGTGATAGAAGAGGTTATTGAATATCGGAGAAAGTTGAAGTAAGTGATATATTATGGTATATTAGTTTGGGTTACAAACTAAATTGTAAAGTGGAAAAAAAATGAAGGGGTCAAATTGTAAAACCTATAGATGTTGGATTGAATTGAATAGTGGAAAAGTAGAACTAAAGTTAAAATTTTATTAAAAGAGAGAAATGACTTAAACGCGAATATCAAAGATAATAGAAAGCATAATGATCACATTTTTTGCGAAATAACAAAAAATATACTATTTAATTTACTTGAAAAAGTGACAATTAATTTTAAATATTAAATTAAATATATTTAATATTAATTTTAAAATTATGAAATTTTGACAAAATTATGACCATTGAATAGTGGTGGAAAAGCGAGATTAAATTTCAACCATTGAATTAAAATCATTATAATTAAATTTATTATTAGGAAAATAATTGAAGAATGGTGTAGAGTTTTCTTCCATTCATACATCATTCGTCTAAGAATAAGAAAGGAACAGAAAACTTTCACTTCTCTTCAATTTGGTGTTTTTTTTTAAATTTCATGTTCACCCAAACACTTTTGATTTCCAAGTGAATTTTTAGGTGAAATCATGTTTCCAACATTAGAACGAGCTTAGTTTTCATGATAGAATTCATGAATTTACGGTGGAAGTGAGAAAGTTGAGAAAGTGTGAGCAACAAGGTGACAAGGTAAGAATTTAAGTGTTCTCTTGTGGATTCTATGTTTCATTGAAGTAGAAATAAGGGGGTGATTATTGATAAGAGTTTTGATTGTGTTTATGTTATTTCATGAAGAGAAAGAGATGGAAGGTGATGAAAGTGTTCTAGATAAAGGAAAGAAAGTGGCAAAAAAGTGAAAGGAAGAAGTAGGAAACAAAGGAAGTGAAATCCAACAAAAAATAGATAAGTACTATGACAGCCTTAAAGTGACCCTAGTCGGAAAGCGATCTCAGGACCGCTAGACCGAGTCACCAAATTATTTGAATGTGATAATTATTGCCTAAAATATGTGAATATAAATGTGTGAAAGTTTTAAGCTTCGATTTAGTTAATTGCATGTGAATTTAGTTGATAGGACTTATGTGAGAAAATTTAGAAATGTGCTAGGCAAATGCAAGTGGCCTAATAGTGCATGTAATCAAAGGGGTGGACTTGCATGTCAATTTCCCCCCATTTAAGTACTAGTGGCCGGCCATGACAAGGGATGATGGGCAAAACATGTCATGAAACATGTTGTGTTAATGGAAAAATAAAATAAGAAGCATGGGCAATAAACTAATAAGAAATTGAAGGAAGAAAACAAAGAAAAAAAATGTGTTCATCATTCTCATGCATGACCGAAAAAAAAAAAGAACAAAAAGTCTTTCTCATTTTGTTCTTCTTGGCCGATTGTGAAGAGGAAGTAGGGAGGGAGGCATTCGGTCATCCTAGGCTAATAGCAAGGTAAGAAGTTTATATTAGTTCATGAAATTTTGGTTAATCTTGAGTAAGATATCAAACTACTTTTGTAACCCATGTAGAAATTTTGATTTGTGTTATGGACTAGGGCTTTCGGCTATGGTATTTGACAATGGTGAATTTTGTTGTTCCATGTTAAATTTAGATGAGCAAAGATAGATGAGTGTTTGAACTATACAAATAATCATATGTGAGCAATGGGTGCTAAAGGGAAAGAAATCGGCTACCTTATTATGTACCAAGGCCGAATGTGTACTTGGTAAAGGAGGGGTTGTTATTGAACATTAGGTCATGTCCCTAGTGAATGGATGAATTGATAACCATTGTGTATGAAGATTCGCTTTACTATGTTTTTGTTAGCAAGATGAGAAACGAGTTAAGATGGTCTTGGTGTAATTGCCGAATGCATGTTTAAGGAATTGGTTAAGTACATTGTTATTAAATGCTTGTTGTTAAGGAGTTTTGAGTTGGTTATAAATTGGGTTTAGTGTTCGAGGAACATTGGTTTGGACACCTAGTGCCGAATGTGTTCAAACGCAACTTACCAAGTGCATAAATATGATAATGCTATGATGGTAGACTTAATTGGAATTCGGCATTGTAAGTGATGCTTTGGGCTCTTGTGTTGGTTAGGGACAAAATGTATGTTATGAGGAACTAAATGATGTATATGAATTCGAAAATGCAAGGTATTAAGCTAGTCCTATTATTCGGTGGTGCATGAGTAGAGCACATGTATAATGCTTGAATAACTAGTCAATAAAATTATTCGCACCTAATTGTATAATATAAATGTATTTAATCGAATAGTTAAATTGATAAATTATTAAATAAGCTCTATCTGTTTGAATTAAGCTCAAGAGCTTAGAGGACCAAAGTTGGATAAGGGGAAGGAAAAAGTGATCAAATAGCCGTCGAAACTGTTCGACAACATCCGAGGTAAGTCTTCGAGTAATGACCCTACTTGAATTATATTGAGATGATTAGTCATACTATGACGGATAGCCGAATGTGCATAGAGACTATGTTATAAAGCCAATTGAAATCATGCTCTTTGTGTGCGGCTATTGAGCCGAAATTGGAAAGGTTTAATAAATGTTTTGTGTTTGAGCCTTAGTAACGAAAATGAAATATGGATGTGTCCTGATTATTGATATATGTGTGCATGAGCATTTGAATGATATCCGGGCTAAGTCCCGAAGGCATTTATGCTAGTGATTTTATCCGGGCTAAGTCCCGAAGGCATTTATGCTAGTGATTTTATCCGGGCTAAGACCTGAAGGCATTTGTGCGAGTTGATATATCCGGGCTAAGACCTGAAGGCATTTGTGCGAGTTGCTATACCCGGGTTAAGACCCGAAGGCAATTGTGCGTGTGGTTATATCCGGCTAAATTCCGAAGAAACTTGGGTTTGAAGGTGAGCGTTTTGTGCTGTAATAAATTCAATTAATACGCTCGAAAAACCCAAACATAAGGTATGTTTGCATGTGCATCGGAAAAGTCGATTCGTTTTAAATAGTATTCGTTCAATCGACTAACGAACTTTCGGCTTTTAGATAGGTTGATACCTTGTGTGTGTATATGTTGATGAAGTGCGAAGTAAGTATGATTATGAGAATGTGTATTAATAAAGTGATTCATTTAGCTATGTGAATGTAATACTTTAGTCAAAGCCGATTTCATTACTTGAAACTTACTAAGCTTTAAAATGCTTACCCCGTTGCTTTGGCTCTCTGTTTTATAGATTTTGTTCGTTAGCTATCGGATTCGGGATCATCGAAGTCGAAGTCATCCACACTATCAAAGCCCTTTTGGTACTCTTTTAGTTGAACTCTGGATATGGCATGTATAGGACTACCCTTTGTTGTTTTTTTCAAGTACTTTTTGTGATGTATGTGTGTACAGCCATGCGAAAATGGCTCGTAGAAGTGGAGTATGGCATTAGACCATTTGTGTTTATGTATATATATATATGGTTTCATGATGTGACTATGGATTGGAATGGAAGTGTTGGGCAAATGATCAGCCATTGGAATGGCTAAATATGATCATATGTGGACCTATGTATGACAAAACTCTAGTTGGTCCATGGTAACCACGAAATAGGTAAAGTTTACCTTGAAAACAGATGCTGACAGCAGTAGTGGTGTATATTTGAAAAATCACTAAAATTTTTAGGAATGGAATTAAATAGTGAATAAATTATGTAATCGAACCTTGATGAATCTATTTTCATATGAAAGTAACGAAACGATAATATAAACAGTATATTAAGAGATATTAAAGTTCTCGTGAAACAGGGCCAGAACTGTTTCTGGATCTCCTGTTTCGACTTTGAAAATTTACCATAAATTATCCAGAGACAATTAGAAGTCATGCCTTATATGTATAGATTTACCTTTGAGTCTAGTTTCATTAGAAACAAACTGCATGAGTATTGAAGCTCTGTACAGGGAGATATCCAAGTCGTAATACGTGAAGGTCAGAGTAGTCGAACCTAGAATCAGGGGAGACTTTAACTAATAAACTGTACCAATTGGCCCAACCAAAAATTCTAGAAATAAATCCACAGATGTACATATGAGTCTAATTTCAGGGAAAATTTACGGAATCAGTTTTCGAGTTTTTGAACTCGAGATATGATTTTTAAGGCGACAGTGACGCGGTTAGCCAGCCTGTCTGGAATTTTTTTTAAATAGACTATGAAAACAAAGTAATTAAGTCTGTTAGCACCTCGCGTTCTACTCCGGCAACGGTCTCGGGTACGGGGTGTTACAATTTTATTGGTATCAGAGCTACGGTTTAGTCGATTCTAGGACTACCGTAATACGTTTGGGTCTAGCTATAATGCCATTATGTGATTAATTGATAGTGTGGTGATTTCTGACATTTGAATTTGTGTTTATGTATAGTAATGGATCCCGATCCCAACCGAGCGATAGCTGATGATGTGGAGAGTGTGCCGCCTGCTCCCGCACAAGGGACAGCGCCGGTGGACTCTCAACCTATTGCTAGCAATCCGAATGATGAGGCTAGGCAAGCTTTTTATAGCGTGATGAATGATTGGTTCAACCAATACATTCGAACTAATACGGCTGTTCCACAACCTCCATTCCCGACTAATACAACCCTCGCACCTACAATACCTCCGGTAACTGACCAAATAAGGTCAAATAAGCCCCCAGTTGACAGAATCCGAAAACATGGGGCTACTGAATTTAAAGCTACGGATAGCGACGATACCGAGCAAGCTGAATTTTGGTTGGACAACACTATCCGGGTACTCGATGAGCTATCTTGTACACCCGATGAATGCCTAAAGTGTACTATCTCCTTGCTACGCGATTCTGCCTACTATTGGTGGAGTACTCTGACTTCTGTTGTGCCCCGAGAGCAAGTAACTTGGGAGTTTTTCCAAACTGAGTTTCGGAAAAAGTATATCAGTCAGAGATTTGTTGATCAAAAACGAAAGGAATTTCTTGAGCTTAAGCAAGGTTCTATGTCAGTTACTGATTACGATCGAAAATTTGTTAGACGTAGTAGATACGCTCGGGAATGTGTTTCGTCCGAGGCTATCATGTGTAAACGCTTCGAGGATGGGCTGAATGAAGATATAAAAATGTTCGTTGGCATTCTTGAAATACGAGAGTTCGTAGTACTTGTCGAGCGAGCTTGTAAAGCCGAAGAGCTTAGAAAAGAAAAACAAAAAGTTGATGTGGGAACTGGAGAGTTTCGTAAAAGATCCTCGGGAAAGTCTCTTCAACAGGCATCGAAGAAATTTCGAGATGATGTGGCCGGTCTAGAGGCACTTCGGGCCTTTTTAGACAAGATCGTGATCGACCCCCTGTGGGTAAACGAGGCACTTCGGTCGCCAGTGTTGGGAATGAACGTCGAGACAGAACGGAGTGTCAGCATTGTGGTAAATGGCATTCGGGGAGCTGTAGGTTCCATGACCGCTCCTGCTATAAGTGTGGATCAGCTGACCACTTTATCACGGATTGCCCGAGGTTGCCTGAACAAAATGTAAGTCAGAGTGGGAAACCAGGTGCTACTACTGCTCGGTGTAGACCGTCTAGAAACACGGGCAATGCTAGTGGCAGTCAGAGAGGATCTAGAGATGCTACAACCAGATCTGAGGCTCGTGCGCCTGCTAGAGCTTATGCTATACGTGCCCGCGAGGATGCTTCTTCGCCTGATGTTATTACCGGTACTTTTACTCTCTTTGATACTAATGTAATTGCTTTGATTGACCCCGGTTCTACTCATTCTTATATATGTGAAACCTTAGCATCCAGTAAGACTTTACCTATTGAGTCTACTGAGTTCGTAATTCGGGTGTCAAATCCCTTGGGTCATTACGTGCTTGTCGACAAAGTGTGTAAGAAATGTCCCCTAATAATTCGAGGTTCCTGTTTTCTGGCGGACTTGATGCTTCTGCCATTTGATGAATTTGATGTTATTCTCGGTTTGGATTGGTTGACCGTGCATGATGCGGTTGTGAATTGCAAAAGCAAGACTATTGATTTGAGGTGCGCAAATAACGAAGTAATCCGAGTTGAGTCTACGGACTTGGATGGGTTGCCAGTTGTAATATCCTCAATGTTGGCTCAGAAATATGTAAGAAAGGGGTATGAAGCATACCTTGCGTATGTACTTGTTAACAAGGAATTAGAAAAGAAACTTGAGTCGGTACTAGTAATTTGTGATACCCGGATGTTTTTCTCGAAGAATTACCGGGTTTACCACCTGTTCGGGAAATAGAGTTTGGCATCGAACTGGTACCTGGGACCACACCGATTTCGATAGCTCCGTATCGTATGGCACCAATGGAATTAAAGGAGTTAAAAGCTCAGTTGCAAGAGTTGGTGGATAGAGGTTTCGCTCGCCCGAGTTTTTCACCTTGGGGTGCACCAGTGTTGTTTGTGAAAAAGAAAGACGGAACCATGAGGTTGTGCATCGACTATCGTCAGCTTAATAAAGTGACAATAAAGAACAAATATCCGTTACCGCGTATCGATGATTTGTTCGATCAACTGAAGGGAGCCTCAGTGTTCTCAAAAATAGATTTGAGATCGGGCTATTATCAGTTGCGAATTCGAGATTCGGACATACCCAAAACTGCCTTCAGAACGAGATATGGTCACTACGAGTTCTTAATGATGCTGTTTGGGCTCACTAGTGCCCCTGCGGTATTTATGGATTTGATGAATCGGATCTTCAGACCATATTTGGATCGGTTCGTAGTTGTGTTCATTGATGACATCTTGGTCTATTCAAGAGATGAGACCGAACATGCTGAGCACCTGAGATTAGTGTTACAAATTTTATGGGATAAGCAGTTATATGCCAAGTTCAGTAAATGTGAGTTTTGGTTACGAGAAGTTAGCTTTTTGGGTCATGTAGTATCTGTATCGGGCATTCGAGTTGATCCGAGCAAAATTTCAGCCATACTTAACTGGAAGCCTCCAAGAAATATTACCAAAGTTCGGAGCTTCCTGGGGCTCGCCGGTTATTACCGACGATTTGTAAAAGGTTTCTCGATGATAGCCACACCAATGACGAAGCTACTTCAAAAGGATGTTAAGTTCGAATGGATGGAGAAATGTCAGAAAAGTTTCGATCAACTGAAAACTTATTTGACTGAAGCTCCAATTTTAGTGCAACTCGAATCAGGCAAAGAGTTTGTCATTTATAGTGACGCATCCCTACTTGGGTTGGGTTGCGTATTGATGCAAGAAGGTCGAGTTGTGGCCTATGCGTCGAGACAATTGAAGCCACACGAGAGAAATTATCCGACCCATGATCTCGAACTAGCCGCCATCGTATTTGCTTTGAAAATATGGCGACATTATTTGTTTGGTGAGAAGTGCCATGTATTTTCGGATCACAAAAGTCTCAAATATTTGATGACCCAGCGAGACTTGAATCTGCGACAAAGGCGTTGGCTTGAGTTGTTGAAAGATTATGAGCTTGTCATTAATTATCACCCGGGAAAGGCTAATGTGGTTGCGGACGCCTTAAGCCGGAAATCACTGTTTGCTTTGCGAGCGATGAATGTACACTTGTCTGTTCTACCCGACAATGTGTTAGTAGCTGAATTAAAAGCCAAACCATTATTGATTCATCAAATTCGTGAAGCTCAGAAAGTCGATGATGAATTGGTTGCAAAACGGGCTGAGTGTGTTCCGAACAAGGAATCGGAGTTTCAAATTGATGATGATGATTGTTTGAGGTTCAGAAGTCATTTGTGTGTTCCAAGGAATTCAGAACTCATTTCGATGATTCTGAACGAAGCCCATTGTAGCCGAATGTCAATTCACCCGGGGAGTACGAAAATGAACAACGATTTGAAACGTCAGTTTTGGTGGCATGGTATGAAACGAGACATCTCCGACTTTGTTTCGAGATGTTTAATATGTCAACAAGTGAAAGCGGAACATCAAGTGCCTTCAGGATTACTTCAGCCGATCATGATACCCGAGTGGAAATGGGATCGAGTCACAATGGACTTTGTGTCCGGACTGCCATTGTCAGCAAGTAAGAAGGATGCGATTTGGGTTGTTGTTGATAGACTGACTAAGTCGGCTCACTTTATCCCGTGCGTACGGATTTTTCATTGGATAAACTAGCTGAATTGTACATTTCTCAGATTATGAGATTACACGGGGTACCGATTTCTGTTGTGTCGGATAGAGATTCAAGATTCACCTCGTGATTTTGAAAGAAATTGCAAGAAGCTTTGGGTACCAAGCTGCATTTTAGCACCGCTTTTCATCCACAAACCGATGGTCAATCCGAGCGGGTAATTCAGATACTTGAGGATATGTTGAGATGTTGCATCCTTGAGTTTAGTGGTTCATGGGAACGGTATTTACCATTGATTGAATTCGCTTACAACAATAGTTTTCAATCAAGTATTAAGATGGCACCTTACGAGGCTTTGTACGGGCGTAAATGCCGTACACCATTGTTTTGGACCGAGCTCGGTGAAAGTAAAATTTTCGGAGTGGATTTGATTAAAGATGCTGAACAAAAAGTAAAAGTAAACCGTGAAAGTCTAAAAATAGCCTCAGATCGCCAGAAGCCGTACGCAGATCTGAAACGAAAAGACATTGAGTATCAGGTGGGACATAAGGTGTTTCTTAAAGTTTCACCTTGGAAAAAGATACTCAGATTTAGGCGTAAGGGCAAATTGAGTCCGAGGTTAATCGGGCCATACGAAATATCCGAACGAGTCGGTCCAGTTGCGTATCGATTGATTTTGCCCCCTGAACTTGAAAAGATTCACGACGTCTTTCATGTTTCGATGCTTCGACGCTATAGATCTGATCCATCGCACATAATTAGCCCATCAGAGGTTGAAATTCAAGCCGATACGAGTTATGAAGAAGAACCGATGCGTATCCTAGCTCGTGAAGTGAAAGAGTTGCGAAACAAAAGGGTTCCGTTAGTAAAGGTGTTATGGCTCAAACACGGGATCGAGGAAGCTACTTGGGAAACCGAGAGCTCGATGAAAGAACGATACCCAAACCTATTTACCGGTAAGATTTTCGGGGACGAAAATTTCTTAAGTGGGGGAGAGTTGTGACAGCCCTAAAGTGACCCTAGTCGGAAAGCGGTCTTGGGACCGCTAGACTGAGTCACCAAATTATTTGAATGTGATAATTATTGCCTAAAATATGTGAATATAAATGTGTGAAAGTTTTAAGCTTCGATTTAGTTAATTGCATGTGAATTTAGTTGATAGGACTTATGTGAGAAAATTTAAAAATGTGCTAGGCAAATGCAAGTGGCCTAATAGTGCATGTAATCAAAGGGATGGACTTGCATGTCAATTTCCCCCCATTTAAGTACTAGTGGCCGGCCATGACAAGGGATGATGGGCAAAACATGTCATGAAACATGTTGTGTTAATGGAAAAATAAAATAAGAAGCATGGGCAATAAACTAATAAGAAACTGAAGGAAGAAAACAAAGAAAAAAAAATGTGTTCATCATTCTCATGCATGACTGAAAAAAAAAAACAAAAAGTTTTTCTCATTTTGTTCTTCTTGGCCGATTGTGAAGAGGAAGTAGGGAGGGAGGCATTCGGTCATCCTAGGCTAATAGCAAGGTAAGAAGTTTATATTAGTTCATGAAATTTTGGTTAATCTTGAGCAAGATATCAAACTACTTTTGTAACCCATGTAGAAATTTTGATTTGTGTTATGGACTAGGGCTTTCGGCTATGGTATTTGACAATGGTGAATTTTGTTGTTCCATGTTAAATTTAGATGAGCAAAGATAGATGAGTGTTTGAACTATACAAATAATCATATGTGAGCAATGGGTGCTAAAGGGAAAGAAATCGGCTAACTTATTATGTACCAAGGCCGAATGTGTACTTGGAAAAGGAGGGGTTGTTATTGAACATTAGGTCATGTCCCTAGTGAATGGATGAATTGATAACCATTGTGTATGAAGATTTGCTTTACTATGTTTTTGTTAGCAAGATGAGAAACGAGTTAAGATGGTCTTGGTGTAATTGCCGAATGCATGTTTAAGGAATTGGTTAAGTTCATTGTTATTAAATGCTTGTTGTTAAGGAGTTTTGAGTTGGTTATAAATTGGGTTTAGTGTTCGAGGAACATTGGTTTGGACACCTAGTGCCGAATGTGTTCAAACGCAACTTACCAAGTGCATAAATATGATAATGCTATGATGGTAGACTTAATTGGAATTCGGCATTGTAAGTGATGCTTTGGGCTCTTGTGTTGGTTAGGGACAAAATGTATGTTATGAGGAACTAAATGATGTATATGAATTCGAAAATGCAAGGTATTAAGCTAGTCCTATTATTCAGTGGTGCATGAGTAGAGCACATGTATAATGCTTGAATAACTAGTCAATAAAATTATTCGCACCTAATTGTATAATATAAATGTATTTAATCGAATAGTTAAATTGATAAATTATTAAATAAGCTCTATCTGTTTGAATTAAGCTCAAGAGCTTAGAGGACCAAAGTTGGATAAGGGGAAGGAAAAAGTGATCGAATAGCCGTCGAAACTGTTCGACAACATCCGAGGTAAGTCTTCGAGTAATGACCCTACTTGAATTATATTGAAATGATTAGTCATACTATGACGGATAGCCGAATGTGCATAGAGACTATGTTATAAAGCCAATTGAAATCATGCTCTTTGTGTGTGGCTATTGAGCCGAAATTGGAAAGGTTTAATAAATATTTTGTGTTTGAGCCTTAGTAACGAAAATGAAATATGGATGTGTCATGATTATTGATATATGTGTGCATGAGCATTTGAATGATATCCGGGCTAAGTCTCGAAGGCATTTATGCTAGTGATTTTATCCGGGCTAAGTCCCGAAGGCATTTATGCTAGTGATTTTATCCGGGCTAAGACCCGAAGGCATTTGTGCGAGTTGATATATCCGGGCTAAGACCCGAAGGCATTTGTGCGAGTTGCTATACCCGGGTTAAGACCCGAAGGCAATTGTGCGTGTGGTTATATCCGGCTAAATTCCGAAGAAACTTGGGTTTGAAGGTGAGCGTTTTGTGCTGTAATAAATTCAATTAATACGCTCGAAAAACCAAACGATAAGGTATGTTTGCATGTGCATCGGAAAAGTCGATTCGTTTTAAATAGTATTCGTTCAATCGACTAACGAACTTTCGGCTTTTAGATAGGTTGATACCTTGTGTGTGTATATGTTGATGAAGTGCGAAGTAAGTATGATTATGAGAATGTGTATTAATAAAGTGATTCATTTAGCTATGTGAATGTAATACTTTAGTCAAAGCCGATTTCATTACTTGAAACTTACTAAGCTTTAAAATGCTTACCCCGTTGCTTTGGCTCTCTGTTTTATAGATTTTGTTCGTTAGCTATCGGATTCGGGATCATCTGTGACAGCCCTAAATTGACCCTAGTCGGAAAGTGGTATCGGGACCACTAAACCGAGTCACAAAAATAATTAGATGTTATATTCTATGTTTATTTCATGTGAAAGTGCATGTGTGAAAATTTCATGCTTTGATTTTGCCAATTGTGAGTGAAATTATGAAAAATGACTCATGTGAAAATTTTTGCAAATGCTATGGGCTAATTTATAGTGGCCAAATAACTTATAGTATGAAATAGGTGGATTTGCATGTCAAATTTCCCACCTTAAAACCTAGTGGCCGGCCATGATGGGCATGATAAGCATTTGTGCAATTTTTTTTATTATATTGAAATTATGGCATAAGTATGGCACAAATAAAATATGTTATTTTGTGTCATAAAATGTTAGTAATAAAATAAATAAAAGAGAGAATAAAAGAAAAGTAATGAAAAAAAAAAGATCATCATTCATGTTCTTGCTAGCCGTGAGCTAAAGAAAAGAAAGGAGAAAAAAATGTGTTCATCCTTTTTCATCTTCATCCTTGGCCGAAAATGCTAAGAAGAAGGGGGAAGGGGAAGTAAAACATTCGGCCACTCCTTCTAGTCTTGAATAAGGTATGTAATGCATGGTAGCTTTTGGAAATTTTTGAATGTATTAAGCTAGTTACTAAGTCCCTTAGTTAGCCTATGTTCAAATCTTGAATCTTGTTGGTAACATGAGCAATCGGTCATGAGAAAATGTTCAAGAAATGGTTGTTGTTCATGTTATTTGGATGAGAAATGGTGAGTTTTGTTGTTTCATGTTAAAGTTAGGTGAATGATGATAGAGGAGTGTTTGAACTACAAAAAGAATCATAGGTGAGCATTAGACACTAAGGAAAAAGAATCGGCTACCTTGTTATGAGCTAGGGCCGAATATGAGTTTGGTTGTGTTTGAATATTACATGCTTGGTGGAATGGTGGATGAAAGTGCCGAATGTGATCTTTGGTTTGGCATGAAGTAGTAAATTAAGGTTTGCTAAGCTAGCTAGTAAGGTGAAATGCAAATGTTAGTGTTTGATACGGTAATAATCTGCTTGGGGACAGCAGCAGTAACGTGACTTTAGAAAATCACCATAAATTTATGGATTTGAATTATAGGCTGAATGAGACATGAAATTAAAGCTTAATGAGTCTAGTTTCTTATAAAAGAAACCGTGTAAGCAAAGGAATTTCCGATAATGAGATACTTAAAGTTGTGTGAGACAGCGTAGAATGACACTGTAATCCTCTGTTCTGTTTTTAGAAAATCATTATAAATTGTACAAAAATGGTTATAAGATAAAATTTATATGCTTAGACTCCTTAATGGGTCTAGTTTCAAATGAAATCAAATACAACACATTTTGAATTCTGTAAAATGAGAAATTTGATTCGTAGTGAAGAGTGGTCAGATTAGTCAAACAGTGAAACAGGGGAAACTTTAAGAAAAATCTGGTATTGATTGGCCAAGCCTAAAATTCTGAAAATTTTATGGATGGAAGATGTACGAGTCTATATTCAGGGAAAATTAACGGCAAGTGATTTGGAGTTTTGTAGCTCCAGTTATAAATAATTTAGTGACTGCTGCTCAGGAAAACAGCTCGTAGTGAATATGTGATTTTGTTGTAAACATTATTGAAAATTTGCTAATGAATTATTTATTGATTTTTATAAAGCTTATTATAATCTATGTGTGTGAAAGTCGAATCAATATATATATTATTCTGAAAGTAATACTTGAATAGTCGATTAATGACTATTTTAAAATTTGTTGAACTTAAGCTCAAGAGCAAAGGGGAACTAAATCCGATAAAGGGAAGGAAAAAGTAATTGAATAGCCATTGAAGTCGTTCGACAACATCCGAGGTAAGTCTTCGAGTAATGACCCTACTTGAATTATATTGAAATGATTAGTCATACTATGATGGATAGTCGAATGTGCATAGAGACTATGTTATAAAGCCAATTGAAATCATGCTCTTTGTGTGTGGCTATTGAGCCGAAATTGGAAAGGTTTAATAAATGCTTTGTGTTTGAGCCTTAGTAACGAAAGTGAAATATGGATGTGTCATGATTGTTGATATATGTGTGCATGAGCATTTGAATGATATCCGGGCTAAGACCCGAAGGCATTTGTGCGAATTGATATATCCGGGCTAAGACCCGAAGGCATTTGTGCGAATTGATATATCCGGGTTAAGACCCGAAGGCATTTGTGCGAATTGATATATCTGGGTTAAGACCCGAAGGCATTTGTGCGAATTGATATATCCGGGCTAAGACCCGAAGGCATTTGTGCGAATTGATATATCCGGGTTAAGACCCGAAGGCATTTGTGCGAATTGATATATCCGGGTTAAGACCCGAAGGCATTTGTGCGAATTGATATATCCGGGCTAAGACCTGAAGGCATTTGTGCGAATTGATATATCCGGGCTAAGACCCGAAGGCATTTGTGCGAATTGATATATCCGGGATAAGACCCGAAGGCGTTTGTGCGAATTGATATATCCGGGATCGAATTGATATATCCGGGATAAGACCCGAAGGCATTTGTGCGAACTGATATATTCGGGCTAAGACCCGACGGCGTTTGTGCGAATTGATATATCCGGGCTAAGACCCGAAGGCAATTGTGCAAGTTGATATATCCGGGCTAAGACCCGAAGGCATTCGTGCGAGTTGCTATACCCGGGTTAAGACCCGAAGGCAATTGAGCTTGTGGTTATATCCGGCTAAATTCCGAAGAAACTTGGGTTTGAATGTGAGCGTTTTGTGCTGCAATAAATTCAATTAATACGCTCGATAAACCCAAACGATAAGGTATGTTTGCATGTGCTTTGAAAAAAAAAAAAGTCGATTCGTTTTAAATAATATTCGTTCAATCGACTAACGAATTCTCGGCTTTTAGATAGGTTGATACCTTGTGTGTGTATATGTTGATGAAGTGTGAAGTAAGTATGCTTATGAGAATGTGAATTATTAAAGTGATTTATTTAGCTATGTGAATGCAATACTTTAGTCAAAGCCGATTTCATTACTTGAAACTTACTAAGCTTTAAAATGCTTGCCCCGTTGCTTTGGCTCTCTGTTTTATAGATATTGTTCGTTAGCTATCGGATTCGGGATCATCGAAGTCGAAGTCATCCACACTATCAAAGCTCTTTTGGTACTCTTTTAGTTGAACTCTGGATATGGCATGTATAGGACTACCTGTTTGTTGTGGGTCATGGACCCTTTGGACTTGTATAATTTTGGTTAGCCATGCGAAAATGGCTTATATATGTTTGAGTATAATGTTATAATCATTTAGTGTGAATATGCTTGACAAGGATTGGCCATGGGAATGGTTAATCACCATCATCATTTGTGCTACTCATGCTAAAAGGGCTAGTTGAATCATGGAAACTATGAAATAGGTAAAGTCTACCTTAAAGGCAGATGCTGACAGCAGCAGTGATGTAGATTTGGAAAATCACTAAAAATAGTAGGAATGGAATTAAATAGTGAATAAATTATGTAAACGAACCCTGATGAATCTATTTTCATAGGAAAGTAACGAAACGATCATATGGACAGTATGTTAAGAGATATTCAGGTTCTCGTGAGACAGGGCCAGAACGGTTTCTGGATTCCCTGTTCCGACTTTGGAAATTCATTATAAATTAACCAGAGATAATTAGGAGTCATACCATATATTTATAGATTCCTCTCTGAGTCTAGTTTCCATAGAAACAAACGGCATCAGTATTGAAGCTCTGTGCAGGGAGATATCTAAGTCGTAATGCGCAAAGGTCAGTGTAGTCGATCCCTGTAACATGGGGGAATTTGACTAATAAACTGTACTAATTGGCCTGACCAAAAATTATAGAAAAAAATATGTAGATGGGCATATGAGTCTAGTTTCAGGGAAAAATCACGAAACTGATTTTCGAGTTGTGAAACTCAAGATATGATTTTTAAAGCGACTAGTACGCAGATTGGGCAGCGTCTGGGAAATATTTTTATAAGGGGTTTAAAGTCTGTTAACACCTCGTGTTCGACTCCGGTGTCAGTCTCGGGTTCGGGGTGTTACATTTGATTGGTATCAGAGCCACGGTTTAGTCGATTCTAGGATTACCGTAATGCGTTGGGTCTAGCTATACATGCCATTTTATGTGATTATCTGATAGTGTGGTGATTTCTGACATTTGCAAATGTGTTTAATTATAGTAATGGATCCCGATCCCGACCGAGTGGTAGCTGATGATCTTGAGATTGTAGCGCCTGCTCCCGCACAAGGGACAGCGCCGGCGGACTCTCAACCGAATGCTAGTAACCCGAATGATGAAGCTAGACAAGCTTTCTATAGCGTGATGAATGATTGGTTTAACCAATACATTCGAACTAATACGGCTGTTCCACAACCTCCATTCCCGACTAATACAACCCCCGCACCTACAATACCTCCGGTAACTGACCAAATAAGGTCAAATAAGCCCCCAGTTGACAAAATCCGAAAACATGGGGCTACTGAATTTAAGGCTACGGATAGCGACGATGTCGAGCGAGCTTGTAAAGCCGAAGAGTTTAGAATAGAAAAACAAAAAGTTGATGTGAGAACTGGAGAGTTTCGTAAAAGATCCTCGGGAAAGTCTCTTCAACAGGCATCGAAGAAATTTCGAGATGATGTGGGTCGGTCTAGAGGCACTTCGGGCCTTTTTAGACGAGATCGTGATCGACCCCCTGTGGGTACCCGAGGCACTTCGATCGCCAGTGTTGGGAATGAACGCCGAGACAGAACAGAATGTCGATATTGTGGTAAATGGCATTCGGGGAGTTGTAGATTCCATGACCGCTCCTGTTACAAGTGTGGATCAGTTGACCACATCATTAAAGATTGCCCGAGGATGTCTGAACAGAATGTAAATCAGAGTGAGAAACCGGGTGCTACCACTGCTCGAGGTAGACCATCTAGAAATACGGGCAATGCTAGTGGTGGTCAGAGAGGATCTAGAGATGCTACGACCAGATCCGAGGCTCGTGCGCCTGCTGGAGCTTATGCTATACGTGCCCGCGAGGATGCTTCTTCGCCTGATGTTATTACCGGTACTTTTACTCTCTTTGATACTAATGTAATTGCTTTGATTGACCCCGGTTCTACTCATTCTTACATACGTGAAACCTTAGCATCCAGTAAGACTTTACCTATTGAGTCTACTGAGTTCGTAATTCGGGTGTCAAATCCCTTGAGTCGTTACGTGCTTGTCGACAAAGTGTGTAAGAAATGTCCCCTAGTAATCCGAGGTTCCTGTTTTCCGGCGGACTTGGATGGGTTGCCAGCTGTAATATCCTCAATGTTGGCACAGAAATATGTAAGAAAAGGTTGCGAAGCATACCTTGCGTATGTACTTGATGACAAAGAATTAGAAAAGAAACCCGAATCTGTGCCGGTGGTTTGTGAATACCCGGATGTTTGTCCTGAAGAATTACCGGGTTTACCACCTGTTCGGGAGGTAGAGTTTGGTATTGAGCTTGTACCTGGAACTACGCCGATTTCGATAGCTCCGTATCGTATGGCACCAACCGAGTAAAAAGAGTTGAAGGCCCAGTTGCAAGAATTGACGGATAGAGGTTTTGCTCGACCAAGTTTCTCACCTTGGGGTGCACCAGTATTGTTCGTGAAAAAGAAGGACGGAACCATGAGGTTGTGCATTGACTATCGTCAACTGAATAAAGTGACGATAAAGAACAAATATCCGTTGCCGCGCATCGATGATTTGTTCGACCAACTGAAGGGAGCCTCAGTGTCCTCAAAAATAGATTTGAGATCGGGCTATTATCAGTTGCGAATTCGAGATTCGGACATACCCAAAACTGCCGTAATGCACAAAGGCAGTGTAGTCGATCCCTGTAACATGGGGGAATTTGACTAATAAACTGTACTAATTGGCCTGACCAAAAATTCTAGAAAAAAATATGTATATGGGCATATGAGTCTAGTTTCAGGGAAAAATCACGAAACTGATTTTCGAGTTGTGAAACTCAAGATATGATTTTTAAAGCGACTAGTACGCAGATTGGGCAGCGTTTGGGAAATATTTTTATAAGGGGTTTAAAGTCTGTTAACACCTCGTGTTTGACTCCGGTGTCGGTCTCGGGTTCGGGGTGTTACATCATCGAAGTCGAAGTCATCCACACTATCAAAGCCCTTTTGGTACTCTTTTAGTTGAACTCTGGATATGGCATGTATAGGACTACCCTTTGTTGTTTTTTTCAATTACTTTTTGTGATGTATGTGTGTACAGCCATGCGAAAATGGCTCGTAGAAGTGGAGTATGGCATTAGACCATTTGTGTTTATATATATATATATATGGTTTCATGATGTGACTATGGATTGGAATGGAAGTGTTGGGCAAATGATCAGCCATTGGAATGGCTAAATATGATCATATGTGGACCTATGTATGACAAAACTCTAGTTGGTCCATGGTAACCACGAAATAGGTAAAGTTTACCTTGAAAACAGATGCTGACAGCAGCAGTGGTGTGGATTTGAAAAATCAATAAAATTTGTAGGAATGGAATTAAATAGTGAATAAATTATGTAATCAAACCTTGATGAATCTATTTTCATATGAAAGTAACGAAACGATCATATGAACAGTATATTAAGAGATATTAAAGTTCTCGTGAAACAGGGCCAGAACTGTTTCTGGATCTCCTGTTTCGACTTTGAAAATTTACCATAAATTATCCAGAGACAATTAGAAGTAATTCCTTATATATATAGATTTCCCTTTGAGTCTAGTTTCATTAGAAACAAACGGCATGAGTATTGAAGTTTTGTACAGGGAGATATCCAAGTCGTAATACGTGAAGGTCAGAGTAGTCGAACCCAGAATCAGGGGAGACTTTAACTAATAAACTGTACCAATTGGCCTGACCGAAAATTCTAGAAATAAATCCACAGATGTACATGTGAGTCTAATTTCAGGTAAAATTTACGGAATCAGTTTTCGAGTTTTGGAACTCGATATATGATTTTTAAGGCGACAGTGACGCGGTTAGCCAGCCTGTCTGGAATTTTTTTTAAATGGACTGTGAAAACAAAGTAATTAAGTCTGTTAGCACCTCGCGTTCGACTCCGGAAACGGTCTCGGGTACGGGGTGTTACAAGTACTCTTATGAAACTATCTTGACATGGGATTTGGTATTGTTTTGAGATAGTGTTCAATGAATTTCGAGGAAATTTGGAAATCATTCAAAGAAAAAGAGATTGGTAAGAAATTAAATTGAAATTGGAGGTGGAAATCAATGTAGTAGTTTGTAATGTGAAAATGTGGGGGGAAAGACGAAATCATAAAATTTGAAAAGTTGGAGGACCAAAATGCAATTTGACCAAATAAAAGAAATAAGAGTTAATAATGATTATTTGACGTGAAACTTGGAATATGTATTTGTATAATGAAGATCACTTGTAAGACTAAATTGGAGAGGATGGGAAAGTATAGGGATTAATCATAATTTTTCTATTTTATCAAGAAAGGTCATAAATGTAATTTTTTGCATGAATAATCAATAATTATGGATGACAAGTGCAAATTGTGGAAATTTTGATGTATCAAGTGTTGGGAATGAAATTAGAAAAAGGATAATAAGTGAGAAAGGGCTAAAGTGCAATTTTCCATAAAAAGGCATTTTGCTCATTTGTCATGAAAATTATTTTGGGATTATTAAATTATGAGGTATTAAATTGTTAGGAATAATTGTGGGCCATTGGATTGGATTCAAAGAGAAGTTTTATTGTGAACTACACATTTAGTTGATTTTTTTTACCAATGTTGACCTTTGTCCCAGTTTTATTATGAATAAAGAGGGAAATATAAGATTTTTCTTATCTCTTTCACCCTCATTTTCGATGACACATTCTCTCTTGCTCTTTCAACTCAGAAAATAGAAAAGGACCAGATAGAACAATTTTAAATTTACGATGGATTAGTCGATCAGGTCTACGAATCTATTCTAACTATCAACAAATTCCTAGGATTTTTAGGGGATGGGGATTGTAATTCTTTTTACTTCTCAGGGTATAATGACAGACCATGAGGCTCGACTAGAAGGAATCAATGGATAAATTTTGTGTTATATATGGTAATCTTTCCGATATACGAATTGTATTTGAAACTTTCCATTTGTGCAAAACAAGAAAGAAAGAAAAAAGCACAGGTTGTCTAATAGTACTCCTCCTGCCCTACGGTAGTTGATACGTCAAGGAAGTCTTCATCAAAGCCAAACCCCCTCCAAATCCCATGAAATTTCTTATAAATCTTGATATTTTCTTGCTTCCAACAATATTTCCACCAATAATTTCATTTTCCCTAAGTTAGAGTTCTATATGTTAGTAAGAAAAAGTTGAAGCTAAAGGGAGAAAACTTAATAAGGTAAGGAACAATGTTTTTCATCTCTCCTAGAATTGATATTTGAGTCTGGTTCTTATGAGAAACTTTGAAAAGTTTAGGTACTAATATTTGATTATATTTTTGTGAACGAGAAAATGATAGAATTATGAGAAATAGAATTTCAAACTGTATAAGGGTGGATTCATGTAATTGGAAGCTTGGTTTGAATATAAGTGCATTCAAGAGGTAAGTACCCTTAGATACTCTCACTCTCTTATTCTAACATGCTTAGAAATTAATAAAAAATTGAATAACATGAAAGTAAGTTCGTAAATTAATGTGTAGAAAATTTCATGGCAGAGATATTGAAAATAATGGTTTGACTTAATAAATCTTAATCATGAGGTAACTATGAACTATAAATATTGTAACACTCTACACCTAACCCAGTCAATAGGTTCGAAATATGAGGTGTCACATTCGTTGAAATATCTAAACAATTACTCATACAAGCAAATAGTTCCCAAAACTTAATTAAAATACATTATTTATTCAATTTTGGGTTTAAACGACCTCACAGAAGCTCTCTTACTAGTCCGGTGACGAATGAGGGACTAAAACATAAGTTTTACATAATACAAGGGTAATGTCACAACATTGAGGGATTCATGTTGTGACACTAAGGATAGAAGCATAATGTCACGACTTCAATCGAGGTGAGTCACGACCTTAAGGATAAGGTAATTCGATGTTGCGACGCTTGATGCCGCGAGACCAATAGGGGAGTTCGCAACCTTGAAGGAAATTTCCCCTAACTTTGCATCATTCATCTCCAATTTGCTAAGTACAAGTATCAAATGGTCATTGTGACCCAAAAACTTAACAACAATGCAATTTAGGTATTAGTTTTCAATGCCATTATATCATCTTTGACATATAAACTACCTATCAATATATAATCTTAGGCATGTAACGCATTCATTTACTTTTCAAGAAACAAAAAAATCAATATTATGTATAACATGGCTTATTGGTAAGTAAAAATTAATCTACTAGATACTCATAAATACTTCTCATCCAACACATATGGTCATGTTCAAAGTGTAACTCTTTACCAACATAATATACCAAATGACAACTTGAACTTAAAATCTAACCCAAAACCTTGGATACATACTAATAACATAACAAATTATACAAACTTTTTGAGTTGAGAGGATTGAATCTGGATGCTGCCGATCACTTTGCGACTTCAAAATCTACAATACTTGCACATGAAAATAAACAAACTATACTTTGGAAAATAGGGCACAGTGGTGTTAACATGATTTGAATCAATAATTGAAATAGAAATATGCTATTAGACACAATCAATAAGTGATCTAATTATCATTAGTATCAAGTATACATTTCGTGTCTCATGAGCAAAATCTCATATCACATTTCATTTTGCATGTCATATATGAACGTATAATTACATTAATAATCATATAACATTACATGTGTTCCATGACATATCATCAAGTATATTTCTTTTCTCATTTCCATCCCGAATCCACTAATTCGTTTTAAATTCGTATCGACCCTTAGGGCTAGTTTTAACTGGTTCGCATGATCTTTTACATGCCATCTTTTGTCCTTTTAACATTTATACATAAAATAAATCATTTTCTCTTATCATTTCATGTTGATTTTCATTTAGCAAGGCATATGTTTTATGATTCCAGTTAACCAGACACAGATACAAGGCGGATACATGGACTATCCAACTGTAACAACCCATTTTTCAGATGTGTCAAAAATTATGGTTTCGGAACCCTATTTTCTATGTTCAAGTGCATAAGTATTATTATTTAATGTTTACGAGTTTAGCATAAAGATTAATTAAAGTTTGGCCCCTAAATTTTATCTTTGGGATAGTTAACTATGGTACAAGGACTGAGTAAAAGTTCACAACTATTTATTTTTAATTGGCCAAAGGTTTAAAGACTTATAAAGCTATTCAACCAAGTTCTGAAATGACCAATAAGCCATTTTAGAATTATAGTGGATGGTTGGTAGGATATTTTGGTTAAAATAATATTAAAAATTGTAATAAAATAAAATATGTATAAAATATAAAAGAAAACAAATAAGAAACATGGAAAGAAAGAGAAAAGCATTTTCTCTTTTTTTCTTCAAGCACCGAACACCATAGCTAAGAAGGAAACATTCGACCATAAGAGTTTCCATCTTTAAACAACAAATTGGTATGTCCAAATTAGTCATTTTCTTGTAATTTTTATGTTTTTTTAAGTCTTAGGATCTTGATTTAGCTAGCTCGTGTACCAATTTGTAAAATTTGTTAAAGTTTTAAAAAGTTTCCATTGTTGATTTCTTGAAGTTCTTGGTGTTAAAGCGTTAGATTTTAAGCTTAAAAGTGAAAAATGACGAGTTTGTAAAGTTTAATTGCTAGTTTTTGAACATAGGGACTGAATTGAATAATTTCAAAATTGATGTTAAATTTTTATAAATTTAAATAATAGAGGGCTGTAGAAGAATGAATTTGAGATTAGTTTCGAAATAGAAGCTCAATTTTGAAAGTTATGACAATTTCGATTTTAGAGACTAAATTGAATAAAATGCAAAACTTTAAGGGGCATTCGAATAATGAAATTAAATTGTCATATGCATTTCATAGTGTTGGAAAAACTGGTTGTGATATCTAAAGTAATAAACACCTAATCAAAATTGTACCTTTTCGATTTGTCTAGGATGAATGCTTCGATCGAGTAGTCTTCTCCGCTATTTTCAAGCTCACGTCTGTCGAGTGTGGGCTCGCTTTGAATCAGAAAATTTTTCACAAAATTATTGTGGGATAATTTCTCTAAACTTTTGGGTCAAGTTGTAAGTTAGAAAAATATCTCTAAAAATTTTCTGGAATAATCTCTTCAGATAATTTTCTCTCTACAACTTTCTCTTGAATTCAAGTGTGTGTAAATAATGACCCAAGGCTCGTTTTATACATGGAGAGTTTTCAAAGTTCAACTATGATTAAACTTAGTCACTTTAATATTAAATTAATATAATATTTATCAAGATAAATATTAGATTAAATTTAATATTAAATCTTATTAAAATAATATAATATTTATCTACAAGATAAACATTAAATTAAATTAAATATTAAGATAATCAATTTAATATTAAATTAATAAACTATTATTAAGATAAGTATTAAATTATATTTAATATAAAACGATTAAAATAATATTATTTTTTGAATAATTAATCTGAAATCAATTTCTTTGGTAGAGTCCTAGTAAAAGTGTAACTTTTCCATTGCTCAACCACCAATGACCAACCACCGCCAGCCACTGGGACGTCGCTGTCGTAGCCGTCGGCACCATTGTGTCCGGTGATACAGGTGCGACACCCTTACGACACCCCGAGCTGGTTCGGTCTGGGTCAATGACGACTTGACTGGTCTGGTCTAGCCCCCAGTTAGGCCATCCACCCGGTTTCACATACCGGGCCCGATTCAATCAGTTTTTGTGTAACGCCCCAATTTTCGGGATTTTCGGGATTTCTGTAATTTCCAATGAATTTTAGAAATACTTTGTTTTGACTGTCTGGTGTGGGTCTGAGTATGTTGGTGGGCCTTTAAAAGGCCCAAGAGTAAATTTAATTCGAGGCAATTCCTTAATTTTTAATTTTGGAGAGAGAGGGTTCTGGCGATATGGGCTTTTAAAATTGAGGTGGTAAAATAGGACACAAAAAGATCTGTGGTAAAGTGGCATGTGTCACCACCTAGGTGTTTGGGGAGTGATGTGTGGATGTTCAGGGGGAGCCAGAGTTCAAGTCACAAGGTAAGCGTGTTGTTACTTTTATTTTTTTGTGTGCATGTACCGGGCATGTGATAGAGCTTAAGTGGAAATTCGGCTAGGGCTTTAGAAAGCTTGGGCCGTGGGTCTGAATGGCCATTAGGGCAAGCTTTATTTTCTTTTTTTTTTGTCGAATTAGGGTTAGCCACCTAGAGCCTTCACTTTCATTCTATTCTCTTCTCAATGTCGCAAAAAGCTGAAAAACGCAAAGTTAGATCTCCTGAGTCTTCTCCTCTCTTCTTCTATTTTCTTTTCTCCTTATTTTCTTCTCTGGCCGAAACATTCCTGCCATTCTACTCATCTCCTCTTTCATTCCCATTCTTTTCTAAACCTCTATAGCCGATTGCCATAAAAGCCGAAATCCCGAAAGTTGTTTCTTGTGCCGATTTCTTCTAGCCAAAATCCTCCTATTTTCTTCATCTCTTTTGGCCAATTTTTTCATCCTTTAAACCTCAACCCCTATCGGCAATAGGACTGCAAAACCACCATACCAAATCATCTTCCTCTTCACAGTTCCAAAAACTGAAAACACCATAGTTTTTAGGGACATATAGATGAATCTTTAGATCTCTAAGATTCAATTTTTGCTAGTGTTTAAGGGCTGGATATACATCAGATCTGAGTAGAAACTGAAGTGGAATCATTTTGGTTGAAAGAACCTGAGGTAGGTACTCAAATCTATTCTTTATTTCGGGTTTTAGAAAAGTCGAAATCCCTAAAGGCATAGGGAGGCTGTCGATTGGAGCTTAAGGCTCTAAGGGTTGTAACAATTGATTTGTTTTGGTGTTAGTGTGGCCCAGAGGCTGCTGATCGAAGGCTTGGACAAGTGGAACGACTAGATCTAGATCTAGTCTCTAGTTTTGGCAAAGGTGGGATCTCAGGGGCTATAGGTATTGATGGCTGATTATGGTAAGTAAGTTTATGATGGTTGCCATTGTATTTTGGATCTGATATGTCTAGTGATGATTTTAGGATATCGTGGGAGATTTCAGTAGCAGTTTTCGCAAATCAGGAGTGTAAACAACACCCACTAGTAGACTAGATCAGCAAAAGCTGAAAGCAGAAATGCTGAAAAGCTGACATTTCGAGAACTTACGAGCATGCGAACGCTCGTGGGATTGTTTGTATTGATAATTTTGGTAACTTCAACGGTAAGATTGCAGAGTGCGCAATTTCGTGCGCCTCAGTATATTTGGGCTTAATGGGCCGAAATCGAGTTAATGGGCCAACAGGCCCAATTCGGTAAAAACATCTGGTAAGTATTCTGAAGACATGTTAATAACTGTAATGAGCATGAAACCCTAAAAAGACTGATAAAATTACTGAAATACCTCTGTAAGGTAGAATTACCGTAATACCCCTAAAGGGGTAAGTTTACGATTACGCCCCTTGAGGGTAAATAACTGTTCTTACGCTATAATCTGACTGTCTTTCTGAAGCATGCCTTGTTAATTATATATATTTTGCATACATGTCATATTGCATGGGGTTGGGTTTTGTTATGGAGGAAGAACCCGTTCTAGTGGCTGTGCCACATATTCTGATATAAGCAGCTTTGCTGCGGATTATAGTTAGTGCCGCAACCGGTGCTAACACTGTAAGTGTGGGGATGGCGTGGTAATTTATTCCCCATAGGAAGTGTAAGGATGGACGGAGGCAAGTGCAGGGTTGGATGGGGTTATCATGCATTAATCATATGAGACTGCTTTGTTATGGGCCAACTGTATTGAAATGGGCCCAACTGTGTTAATATGGGCAAGGCCCAACATATCTCGACTTGTAGTAGGGCTACGGCCCAGATTGACATTGATATGGGCTAGGCCCAGTATACTTTGATACTGTAAGGGCCTATGGACCAGATTAATATTGATATGGGCTAAGGCCCAGTTAACTCTGATTTCTGAATAGGGCTTAGGCCCAGTAGAGCTTGAACTGATTTAGGCTCTAGTTGGGTTTACTTTACAGACTGAGTTTTCCAAACTCACCCCCTTTTTCCCATCTTTGCAGGTGAGCCTTAGATCGGTGGACTTGGAGCTGGAGGAATTTAGAGTGGCCATGTGGATTGTTTAAAATAAGTGTTTATACCTTCACTTTTATTTTAGATTATTTCTTTTATGTTTTTGGGTTTTAATTTGTAATAAGGCCGCTTTAATTTTTTTAGTTATTTTTAGTATGTTTTGTTAGCTTAGGTATGATATTGTTTTAACTGTTTGAAATTGAATAGCTCTAGGGCGTGTTTTAAAAAGGTTACTTGATTTCAAAATATCGCGAAAACAAAGCAAGGCTTCCGCAACAAAAACGTTTTCAAAATTAATAACCTTTTCAAATGGTTTCAAACGAATTGGTTTTCCCTGAACAATCACTCAATTAAAGTGTGGAAATGGTAGTGTGCATGTCTAGGATTGGATCCGTGAAGAGCTGGGTACTTAAGCAGTCTAATTGACTCACCTCATCTTTTCTGGCATCCTACCTGGTGCACAGCTTCCATTCACTTTAATCTTTAACGAAGATATTCTTTAAACACTAAGAAAGACTTTAGATAAAACATGACTTTTCTAGTAATGCTTGAATGTGACACGCCGGATTCGGTCGTAACGTCTGGGCTGGGTTTGGGGTGTTACATTTTGGGTCTTGGTCTCGATTTAAGGCTCCCAAGCCCAATTTACGATCTTAGGTCCAATTTTCAAGTTCAATTACCCATTGAGCCAATTGTTTGACTTGAAAATTAACTTCGATAAATATCATATTGATTTTAATTAATTTAAGTTTACTTGATCAAAATTAATTTTTCCAAAAATCACTTAGATTTTCTAAATTAATTTTTTCAAGAAAATTCTTTAATCAAATTCTATATTTGAACAATTCTTACGAGCACCTAATTTAATTCCACATCAAATAAATTGACTAATTATTCCCAAAGTCGTAGAATTTTCTTCTAATTCAAATGTAGTTCGATCGAGCTTTTGTTGAGCTAGCGGAATGACCAATCGAACATATACAACTAGGCTCTAGTGATTGCAATTATGTCTAGAAGCATCATTCATATAATTCAAAATTACTTAAACATGAAGTCAGTCCACAAGAAGTACCATGATTGAAAAATCCTTATTGTATACTCTTTATGAAAGGTATTCATCCAATTGCTTTCTCTAATGACCTTGTCATGTGTGTGTTATCCTCATATGATATCTTTGATTCCTTTGAGTTAAAGCCGTTCACTCAATACAATCCTATTTTATCTCATTGTCAGCATTGTGTCTTCTTAATGATTAATATTACCATTGTCAACAAATGACTGTGATAAATTATTAGTTTGAGAACAAGCAACCCGTGGCCATGTTCCATATTTATCAATCCACACAATACCTATGAAAGGATATCATTAACTCTTTAATTGAGCTATGAATTCCACTGTTGCTAGTAAAATCATGCCTTACACAAGTCATGCACTCAACATATTGGCTATGGGCTCGATCATTTTAGAGTATAAGACTCCAGTTATATCAAAACACATGAGTTGCATATGTATGGTCAGTGACTAACTTAGGGTTTAGGTAAATCACACCATGAACGTCACAAGTAAACTAATTCACAAATGAATTCAGAATTAATTTATATTGGGTCCAGTCCATTGTATCATTCTACCAATGAATACATCTATGTCTCTGGTCGTGGAGTCAACTGCTCCAATAGCCAAGTCTACCCCTCTTCCCTATAACACCCCTAATATGTATCTGTTGCCGGAGTAGGGTTACGAGGTATTACCAATCAATTTACAACATATAGCATACATTTATCAAACATAAAACATTCATTCTCGTAAATCATTCAACACAATCACAATGTCCCTTATAAGGGCCTACGAGGCCTTAAACATGCTTTAGAAGTGGTTCAGGACTAAAACGATAACATATGAAAAATTTGGAAACTTAGAAAAATTTCAACCATACAAGGGTCACACACCTTGGTGAACAGGTCGTGTGCCTCACACGGCTCCATACACGCCCGTAGCTAAGGCCGTGTGGAAACATGGCATACATACTGACTTGTATCTCACGGCCAAAGACACGCCCGTGTGTCAGGCCGTGTGAAAACTAGAGGGTATAATAACTTATGCAACACGGCCAAGTAACATGCCCGTGTGCTAGGCCGTGTGCCAATTAGGGGGTATACTGACTTGTACCACACGGCCAGTCACACGCTTGTGTGTGAGACCTTGTGGAGCATGCTGACTTTAATTCAATTTCAACACTAGGGGACACACGGCTGTGCAACATGACCATGTGTCACACACGACTGAGATAGGCGCCCGTGTTTCTGCCTGTGTGGACAAAAATAGGACATTTTACGAAGCCATTTTGCCACCCATTTTGCACATACTTATACAAGCCCAATTGGTACCTTTTCAGTACACAAATATGCAGCCAAAAGTCATCAACCAATACACAATCATACTATATCCATTTCAACCATTTCAATACTTAATTCAATGTCATTTTCCTATTCAAGTACCTATCAACTCAACTTGTTTTACTAGACATAATTCCCATATATAATTCATATGGTTAAACCATTCCAACATGCATTATCAATTCAACTTCATTCAATCAATATAGGTCAATTACCTAACTCAAAACAAAGCCATTTACACAACTTAATACATTAACATATTCATTATCACAAGCCAATTCAAATGGCCTAAAAACACATCTTCATCAAACATACTCAAAATGACTCAAGCCTATACATGTCATATACCATATATACATAACTTCAAAAGTATCAAAATAGATGTTTGATAGTGCGATGAGGTCTCTGATGATCCCCGAATCCGAGCTAGCTTCAATATCACTATAAAACATAGAAAAATACACAAAGTAAGCTAATAATCTTAGTAAGCTCGTATGTTATAAACTTAACTAATCACAAATACAACATTCATCAATATAAACATATTATCATTTACTTTATGATTATTAACAAACCTTTCACCTGCTTAATCATAAGCTTATATACAAGCTTTGTAACTTCTTTGATTTTAATCTCATAATATACATGTACATACCCATACCAATCCATAACAAGTTCATACATACACGGAATGCCGTTGAATACTCAATGTCTCGCACACTAAGTGCCATAATCGATATCTCGCACACTAAGTGCTGTATATAGCCGAAGCTATCTCAAATCTAGCACACTAAGTGCCATATATAGCCGAAGCTATCTCAATCTCGCACACTCAATGCCATATATAGACGAAGCTATGTCGAATCGCACACTAAGTGCCACATATATAGTTGATTTGTCGTCAAACATAACTGTAGTTCCGTATATACAATTTATGCAATATCAAGCACTAAAAGCATAATTATTACAATGCTTAATACATACGAACTTACCTTGGATGCTAAAACAGCGAAGTCGATAACTTTATCTTTTCCCCTATCCAAGTCCGTATTTCGCTTTTCTTGATCTAAGTATATTCAAAAGTAACTTATTCATTCAATTTAGTCCAAAATATACTTTAAAACACATTTACACTTTTGCCCCCTAAATTTCACATTTTTCACAATTTAGTTTTTATTTTACAAAATCACAAATTAATGAAATTCAAGACTAACCCATACTATCCGAATTACCATAATGCCCCTAGTAGCCCATAATTTTCATTTATTCGCACTTTTAACTACTAACTTTACACATTTCTCAATTTAATCCCTATTTTGCATTTTCATAAAAAATCACTTTACAAAACATGAAAATCTATCATCAAGCTTTCATATTTCAACATTAAACATCAAAGAACACATAGATTCAAAAATGGAAACTCTCATAATCTTTAGCAGTTTCAAAATTAAAGTTAGATAACTAAGTATTCTCATTTGACTTTTTATATGGGACTTAAATTAAACATTTTAGTGTTTTGACTTGGTATTAATTTATTAATAAAAATGATTCAAGATTGGATTTCTTCCCTTGGAGTTAAAACCAAGATTGGAATCGATTACCGGATATACCAATTGGGGTGTGGATTTAACTTATTTGAAAAGTCTATTTATGGTCTTATTGTCAAATAAAATATAAATATTTACTTAGATTGAAAATTTGTTAAAAATCTAAATGGTGTGAAATATTGAGAGTACATATGTATTTAAAGATATGCTAAATCCGTAAAAAAGGGGGGAAAACCCAAGTAAGTATTTCTAACTGATCGTTTCGGGTGAATGTATGATATAATTGATGAGTTTTAACGAATTGTACCAGCCCGATTTTGGGCCTAATCGGAACAGTGGTTTTGAGACCACAAATTTGACGTGAGGAAATTTATTTTTATTATATTTTTATGGTCTACAATTTCACGAACCGATTTCATCAAAATTTCATGTGAAAATTTTGATGTTTGCGCACTCAAATTAGTCAAAAGGACTAAATCGTAAAAACTACAAAAGTTGAGTTCTACACGCTAGAGGTGTATAATTGTTATGAAATTTTGAATTGAAGGTCCTTATATGGTAATTATACCATTTTTTAAGTTGATGGACAAAAAGGGACATGGTTACGCATGTTTCCAAAGTATTTCATTAAGGGCATTTTGGTAATTTAGTTATTAAAATAAATTAAAAGCAAAAATAAAAGCCCAAAAATGTTTCCATCTTCCTCCATGGCCAAAGTTGGCAAGAGGAAGCCATGGCTAGGGTTTTTCAAGCTTTCAAGCTCGATTGTAAGTCCGTCGTTTTTAATGATTTTCACATTTTTGAAATCTTTGTAACACGATCTAGCTATTTCTACCATGAATTTGAGATATGATGAAGGTATAGGTTTTGAACCATGTTATAAATTTGTGTATTTTGACGTTTAATTGTAGATTATGCATGTTTATGGTTAGAGAAACGGCTTTTACTATGTGATTTTTAGTGAAAATGTCCAAAACGACTAAATTGTAAGAGTTATAAAATATGTAGTAAAAGCGTGATTTAATGGAAATTGTGGGATTCTATAGTTATGAAAATGATTTGGCTAGGCTTTTATGTTAAATAAATTGAATAAATTTCATTTTACGAGCTTAGGGGAAAAAGTGTAATTATGACAAACTTTAAGGGCAAAAATATAATTTTGCCATAGTATGATTTTTTGGTTACATTGAGTAATGTGACTAATAAGTGGGCTAAATGTGATGTTATAGATCAAAGCAAACAAGATTTGGGCTTATAACGAAGGAAAATGAGTAATTGACGATTAGGTTCCTCTTTGCCATTTTGGTGTCGAGGTAAGTTCGTATGTAAATAATGCTATGTTATGTTTGTGTTTTAAATATTCTAAATGCTTTGATAATTTATGGAATAAATGATTGATTCTATGGTTGTATTTGACGAAGTTCGATAAGTGAGAAAAATCTCGTTTGTACCTGAGGAATAGAATGAGATATGAGTGACATGTCACTAAGGATATTTGTGATGTATGTGTGATTATGTAATCCGGGTGCTGGTCTCATATGTCTACCAGTGGATGGGTAGTCCGACATGTGTTGCGGATACCTGATAGCTTGTGTGAGCAGCACTGCGTAATTGCGTCTTAACCGTCAACTTATGTGAGCAGGCCCGAGATTTGCTCGAGAGTAAGCATTTATGTGATATGAGATTTGAGGTAGCTTTAGCTACATATGTGGCACTTATGTGCAAAGGATTTTCATGTATCCATTTAGTATTCCAAGTGTTCAATGGGTATGCCAAAGATAAGAAAGTATGTGGCTATGTTACGAGATGGTATAGCTATGTAGGTAAAGATTTAAGTATTGACTTCATGTTATTGTGAGTTATGATCACTATGAAAGTGACTTTGAGATAGCCTTATGATTTTTGATTTATTGTCATGATGTATAAATGCATGGAAACACGATTGATGACTATATGTTAGGCCTTTGAGGCCCAATTGATCGGTGAGATAGTAAATGTTGTTAATTTGAATTGTGATTTTTCAGTTATGTGTGAAAGGAAATATTGGCCTAATTGCCTATTAAAACGGCTTAGAAAGTATGGAAAGAAATAGTTATTACAATTTGAAATATGTTGAGCTATATGCATGAAAACATGAATATACATAAGTAACGTGTACTTTTACTAAGATGTTTAAAATGATTTGCTAATTATGAAACATGCTACAATGGAGAAATTATGGCTGCTAGACTTAAAGTCAAGTAATGTTAAATTATTTTGATAAATCAAAAGAGAGAAAACAGGTGAATAGGTTATATTACAACCTTGAGATTTATATCTATTTTTATATTAACTTGTGCTTATATTGTCAAGCATGAGTTGCTCATTATTTTCATATGGACTTACTAAGCTATATAGTTACCCCTTTCCATTCCCATGTATTATAGGTTAATTTAGCTGGCTCGGGTTGGAGATCGTCGGAGATGCCATCAAACTATCAAGCTATCATTTGGGTATAAGTGAACACAAGTGTTTTAAGTTTATAGCATGTATAGGGACTTTGTCTTTTGATTTATTATGTCATTATTAATATGGCGAAGTGTGTTGGTTTATAGTGATTTGGTGATTCTTTTTGTATATGGCCATGAGATATGCTTCATATTGATTATTTGGTTGTAAACCTAGTTATATATGCGTGTATATGCCAAGGTCAGACATGATGTGGTTAAAATTATTTGGCATGGATGAATTGTAGATGTGACTATGGATGTATAATGATGGAATTGTGAGTGAGTGGCATGATAATAACTAAGAGATGAGTATGTTAAATGGAAGTAAACTTCAACTCTTAGTGCATGCAAATTTATAAATTTGGCTTGACAAAATATGAAGTTTTATGCATGTATTAGTAAAGATGGAATGATCATGATCATGTCTTGTTTGTGTATGTTTTAAGTGCTCGATTATGCCATGTGAAGTGCCCTTGAAGTCATGTATGTGTTTGTGCAAATAAGGGTGGCAATTGGCTTGGAAAATAGCCTTGTATTTGTCTACACAGGTAGACACACGGTTAGCCCTATGGGCGTGTGATCCGGCCATGTGTCCCTACACCCTAATTAGGTAAAGCAGAATGCCCAGTAGTAAACATACGGGCAGAGACACGGCCGTGTGTCTCAGCCGTGTGAAGGACACGACCTTAGCACATGGGCGTGTGACTTGGCCGTGTGCCCTTATTTCACTGATTACGTCATAAACAGAGAGTTGCATAGGCTAAAGATACGGGCATGTCCCAAGCTACACGGGTGTGTGTGACTACACGATCTACCCACACGGGCGTGTAACTTCCCAAAATAAGAAAATTTTCTAATTGTTGTAAAAGTTCTAAAAGTTCTCAGTTTAGTCCCGGACTGCCCCAATGTATGTTTTAGGCCTCGGGGGACCATATAAGGGATGATATGCATGTGAATGAAAAGTTTTAAATTTGGATGAAAATTCAAGTCTCAGTTTTGTATGATTGTGTGATTTTATGTCCGGTAGTGCCTCGTACCCTGTTTTAGCATTAAATATGGGTAAAAGGTGTTAGATTTAGTGGTATCAGAGCTATAATTTAGTCGATTCTCAGACTAACCTAGCATATGTGAGTCTAGCTATACATGCCATATTACTATTCGTGATAGTGCGATATCTCCCGACTCTAATGAAATTATTTTGTTAAGACAGATATGACTTCCAACTGAGCCAGTTTCGATAGTGTTGAAAATGATATTGAGATAATTGAAATGTGCTTATGATGTTTTGAATTTGGAAAGGTATGGATAAAAGTTTATGAATATGTTTGTGTTAATGTACGAAATGAGATAACCATAAGTTGAGAAATTTGGAAAAATGAAATGAAACGAAGGTTTATGCTGAGATAAGCTCATCCATGTATGTTGGCTTTCATATGATGTTAGGTGCCCAATCTATTTGTTCAAGTGAATATGATAAGTAAACTTACCCAATGGATGGAATGTGTGTGTATGTAGACCTGTTTGAATAATGCATAATCAGTATGTCCATATAGTTGAATCTCATGTTTAATTGTTAAATTGGAGAATATATAATGTTTTGTTTTATGACTTTGTTATGGAACCATAAATATTATAATAATATAGAACTTGAACTGGAAGATCAAATTGAGTAGAACGCAGGAGATGAGTATGATCGTTCAATGATGAAATTACAGATAAGACCATGGTTAGACCACGGCAATACATGTGAGTACGTATAAGACCATAGCTAGGCTATGGCATCATAATGACATGTAAGACCATAGCTGGGCTATGGCATTGTGATCCCATGTAAAACCATGTCTGTGACATGGCATTGACATCGATATGTGATCCTATGTAAGACCATATTTGGGTTGGCATCGATATGTGATTTCGTGTAAGACCATGTCTAGGACATGGCATCGATATGAGACTTCGTGTAAGACCATTGTTGGACTATGGCATCAAGTAAATGATGTACTCGACCCGTAAAACGTTATTTAATTTGACAAATGTTGGTAAGTAAAATTAAAGCTAAGTGTTGAAATTTAATTAGATATTAATATTGAGCTTGAGTAAGTAAATTCACTGTTTGAAAACATTTATAAAATGAATAAGTGTGGTAATTTGCTTGAGGTGAACTATTTGATTATGATGATACGACGTTAATGATGAATGTTAAGTGATATGTGTGTAATTATGAGAGTCAAGTTAGAGGCTTTACGACCTCACCTCCTTACTAGTGTTGCTTTTATGACGAAGATTCATGAGAATTATGTTGAATAAGTTCACAAGTGTGAAACCAAAGAGTACAGTGGTGGAATAATTAGTAATGCATACAGAGATGACAATAGAGTGGAAGGTGAAAATAGTTTTGGAAGAAATATCAGAATGTTTTAAGGATTATACCGATTATGTAATGTCACGGGTAAAGAAGAAGGTAGTCTAGGCTAATCGACTTAATTAGGTATGGAGTCTAAAGCACGTGTTTGCCGAAATCCCTCCGAGATTGATTTTGATTAGTTAATAGAATAATACAGAGTTCATGATGACAAAATTAGTCAGAAAAAATGATAATTGAGTTGTAAAGATGTCTATGTGTAACAATTATGGTTGAATAAATTATGATGGCCTCCACTAGATATTCTATATATTCCTTATTCTCAGAGATATGTGTGTGATTGTTCATTTTCTGATAAAGTTTTTATGTTGCTAGAATGTTAGCTAACTCTAATGTTAGTCGAGAGCACTATTAGCCTGGTTGGTTTTTGATCAATATTGTTTTATCTCTCTCTTTGGGACTCTATTCTAGTATGTTCGGAATAAAAGTTAATGGTGAAAACTTATGTGAGACTATTCTTCTGTATCTACTGGATGATGTTTTGTCTTATATGCGTATTTAGAAAGTGTATTATCTTTGTTACGATGGAAATTTAAGAGCTGGTAAGTTCGATTAAAATGGATGGGTCCAATCAGGATATTTGTTTCCTCGCGTTAATAGTGATATGTTATTATTCGATAGTTGAAATCAACCCAGTTGTTTTTATCAGAGTAAGCTGAGTTGTTGAGATGTAGTTTGAGTTATACGTATTTAAGCATGTCCTCAGCTAAAGGAATAAATTATGTGAATTCATGGGTATATATATATAGATAGATAGTCTGAATGAAGAAATTATATTCTAGAAAGTATGGTATAGAGGTATACCTATTAGATTGTTCTAATCGAATAATGTTATTGTGAGTTAAAACTATACAAATTGATAAAGTCATCATGTTTATGAATGTTGGAATGATCTGTGCATGTTAACAAAGCTGGAAACAGTTGAAAGTATTATTAATCGAAGCTCTACTTCTGAGTTCAGTCTAAATTGAGAAAAGAATTTGAAACTTTTCAATGATGTATTATTGAATAGATCGGGATAGGTTTTAATACAAGAATGTAAAGAGGTAGATTGTATTTTCAAACAGTTAAAGTTACATTAAAAAGAACTGTTCGACTGGTGAATTAGAGACTGTCGCTTTTATGCCTATGTTAAAAATTTGATGACTTCATGTGTTCAACGGGAAATGTCACATACTTCGTAGTCCAAAAAGTTAAAGTATTGAATGTCCTAGGAAGATCTGAAATTTAAGATAGTATCAATGGTTTGCTATAATCAAATATTTCGAGTAAGTTATTGATTTAATCTCTGAGAAAGTAGTTATAGCAACAAATGCCTGAATGGAAAATCTTTGTTTATTTTTGTGAGTACTGGTTACTTGATTGATCTCATTTGATGATGGTCTAATTCCAGCTAAATTAAATGCTAAAGCGAGGTTTTCCTTACGAAACAGAGAAGCTTAGAAATGTGATAGTGAGTGGTAATCTAAATAAGTTCAGAGTGTGATTACTTCTGAGATTGAGTTTCATGTCGGACATGATTCCTTTTATTATTGTTATTTCTAAATAGAATTTGCGTACTTACGAATCCAGAACTTGTGCAGAAGTTTTTGTACGAGGCTCAGTAGCAACACATCTGTTCATCCAAGAGTAATAAAATGTGCAGTTATATAAGTAGATTTGCCAGTGATTGCGTATGTTACATGATATTTTAGAATCCGTATTCAGATGACGGTATGTTAACAGATAAAATTTGAAAATCCAGTGTATATAGGGCTAATACAGTCTATGATTGTGCGAGAGTGATAATAAGATAGAGTTAGCATAAATTTTGTATCGGGATTGTCATAATCTTTGAAAAAAAAAAGATTTTAGTTGGATTGTGGTTGATTGTTTGGCAAAGATCCATAAGATCATTTCAGTATGTACAGAGTTTTTATTTGATAGAACAACTTAGTATATGAATTACTTAGAGAGTAACTGAGATCTTAACGATATGCTCCGGCACGGTGTGCTAAAAGTCCAAAGGTTATTGGAAAGAGATATACGAGATGAATTTGATTTGAGATTCTGAGAAATTAGTGAAAGCAATTCATAAGAGTTGGAAGCAACATCTTCTGGGAAGATTTTTAGGGATGAAAATCCCTAAAGGGGGAGAGTTGTAATAGCCTAATTATGGGCTTAGTCGAAATAATGATTTTGAGACCACAAATCTAACGTTAGGAAATTTATTTTTATTATATTTTTATGGTCTACAATTTCACGAAATGATTTCGTGAAAATTTCTTTTGAAAATTTTGGCGTTTAAGCACTCGAATTAGTCAAAAAGGCTAAATCATAAAAAGTGAAAAAGTTGAGTTCTACTTGCTAGAGGTGTCCAAATGTTATGAAATTTTAAATTGAAGGTCCTTATATGATAATTAGACCATTGGTTAAGTTGTGGACAAAATGGACATGGTTAGGCATGTTTCTAAAGTTTTTTATTAAGGGTATTTTGGTTATTTAGTTATTAAAATGAATTAAAAACAAAAATAAAAGCCCCAAATTTTTTCCATCTTCCTCCTTGGCCGAAATTTCGAAAAGAAAGCCATGGCTAGGGTTTTTCAGGCTTTCAAGCTCGATTGTAAGTCCGTCGTTTTTAATGATTTTTACGTTTTTGAAATCCTTGTAACACAATCTAGCTATTTCTACCATTAAGTTGAGATATGATGAAGGTCTAGATTTTGACCCATGTTATAAATTTGTGTATTTTGATGTTTAATGGTAGATTATGCATGTTTATGGTTAGAGAAACAACTTTTACTAAGTGATTTTCGGTGAAAACGTCCAAAAGGGCTAAATTGTAAAAGTTATAAAATATGTAGTAAAAGTGTGTTTTAATGGAATTTTTGGGCTACTATAGTGATGAAAATGATTCAGCTCGACTTGTATGTTAAAGAAATTGCATAAATTTCATTTTACGAGCCTAGAGGCAAAAGTGTAATTATGATAAACTTTATGGGCAAAAACATAATTTTTCCATAGTATGATTTTTGGGTCACATTGAGTAATGTGACTAAAGCGGGCTAAATGTGATGTTATAGATCAAAGAAAATGAGATTTGGGCCTAGAAGGAGGGAAAATAAGTAATTAACGGTTAGGTCCCTCTTTGCCATTTTGGTGTCGAGGTAAGTTGTAAATAACTAACCTAATGAGTTAGAAAGAACTACTTATCTCTCATCCTCACAGTTCAGACCGGTTCGAGGCTAAGGTGTTCACGGATAGGCCATACCAATTTTGGGTTAACTCCTTCCGAAATTACTTCCTAAGGTCGTCAAGACTAGGCGTTAAATTTTTCCTCTCCCAAATAGTTTATCCATTAAGAAAACTCCGCCTTTCAATCGATAAGCAAGATTAATTTCATTGAAACATTCTAAATATAGATAAAGTATAAACAAATTCTAATCTTTACACAAACATTCAATTAGCAATGTCAAGAACGAGATATAAAGAATAGAAGAAAGGAAAAAGATGTTCATGGATTTATCTATGAAATTGTGGCTTTAGAACAATCTCCACTCGCGAGAATCTCACTTCAGAATAGGATCTTCCAATTAGAAGAATAGAAAATACCCTAAGTAAAAACAAAAAATAAAATAAAAACCCTAAGTATATTTTCTGTCTCCCTAAAATTGTTTGTAAACTTATTACAATGGCCTTTATATAGGCTAAACATGGAATATTAAAGTGCCTAAACTGTTAATGAAGTCCCTAGAGTTTGACTAGGACAAATACACTTAATTTCCCTAAAAAACATAATTATCTTGTGTAGGGATTTTTGGGCTGCATAGGGTTAGTGTTGCAACAAAGGCCCGTAATGTTGCAACATAGGGGGTGTCGCGACACAAAAGGGAGCGTATCATGACGTTGAGGGCGATTTCGCTCTGAGACTTATTTTTGGCTTCTATATTCAGTGTTGTGACATCAATGACTTAGTGTCGCGACATAGTCATCAATTTTAGCCCGCATATGCATATTTAGCTCCTGATTTGCCCTACAAGATCATGTAACCTTATTTAGATATATAAAATATAATAACAACTACAAAAAAGCACATATGACTACTTTAAGCATAAAAACCTAAATATATACTAAGATGTTTTGATTTAACTATTAAATAAGCTAAAGTTATGTGTAAAAAGGATGTAAATAATAGTGTAATTCATGGCAGATCACATGTCCATTAAAAATATTGTTCACATGCCATATCACATACATGAGTTTGGGATAATTATGAAAGGAGGAAGACTTTGGAAGATTTATTGCAATATTGAGTGGCTAGGTCACAACGTTATTAAGTGGCTTGACCATAATGCTATTGAGTGGTTTGGCACAATGTTATTGAGTGGCTTGTCCACAACGTGCAGCTTGATTGCAATATTGAGTGGCTTGGCTACAATTTGGTGTGTTATTGGATGGACGGGTTTTGGGGAACTCTATATTGGTGTGTAGCGAAGATGGGTAAGAATCTGTCACATCCCAAAAATTGGATTAGTAGAAATTGGGTTAATGAATCGAGAGTGGTCACGAAGAAATTTTTATTTAGATAATCTTTCAATTATTTAATAATAAATAAATATCAATTATAGTGATTGAGTAGTGGGTGCATTCCTTCCGTTTTTCCAAATCATATTCCAAGTGTTCAACGGGTAACGTAATAGGAATTCTGAAAGTAAAATTTAAGTAGGACGTGTGTGCAGGATGGCACAGGTATGTACTAAAATCCTATGAGGAGTTAGTATATGAAAAGATATAGATTTGGATAAGCATATGAATATGAATATGGAAGGTAAGTATATGTATGACATAATAAAAAGTATCATTATGGATAACCAATTATGCTTAGATATTCAATAGCTGCAAATGTAGATTATTTGTATGTGTACTAAATAAGCTTTATAGCTTACCCTCCTCTCTTTTCCATTCCCTTTAGATACGTCAAGCTAGCTCAAAGGATCGGGAGACGTCGGAGCTCGAATCTGAATAATGACATCATAAACAGAATGCTCGCTAAAATCGCACGGGTCACCACACGAGCATGTCCCAGGCCGTGTGAGGAACACGAGCAAAGGGCATGTGCGTGTGGGACATGGGCGTTTCCCTAAGCACATGGGCGTGTGCATTGCCTCCACACGGGCGTGTGAGGCTTTAACCTAGAAATTTTCATAGAATTTTGTGAGTCTTCGGTTTAGTTTCGGCCTGCAAATAATGCATGTTTAGGGCCTCGTAGGTCCATAATAGGGACAAATTGACTTTAATTGATTGGTTTTAGTTGAATGAAATTTTGTGGCCCGGTTCTGTGTGTTTTGTTCTGCTTAAGTTCGGTAATGCCTTGTACCCTGTCCCGGCATCAGATACGGGTAAGGGGTGTTACATTTATTAGTATCAGAGCTACGGTTTAGTCGATTCTTGGACTACATAGCATGTGCCTGTGTCTAACTATACATGCCATGCATAAATTGTGATAGTGTGACGACTCCTGAAGATATTAAACTATGTTTTTCATATAGTAATGGATCCCGATCGACCTGTAGCAGATGACGTAGAAAGCAATGGACTAGCCCTCGCCCAAGGGAAGGTGCCTGAAGAGCGTAGATCCATAACTATGAGCCAATGGGGGAGGCTAGAGAGGCATTCTTCCAAATGATCAATGATTGGTATGCTGAGTTCATCCGTGCGAACCCAGCCGCTCAGACGCCACCTCTTCTACCCTCTCTGAACCTTTATGCTGTACCCGTGATGCCCCGAGGTATAGATTTTATGAGATTTTCTTAAACTCCTGTGGATAAGATTCAGAAACAAGGAGCAGAGGAGTTTAGAGCTTACATTGAAGATGATACTAAGAGAGCCAAGTTTTGGCTCGAGAATTCTATTCGGGTGTTTGAGGAATTGCCTTGTACACCTAATGAATGTTTGAAGTGTGCTATTTCATTGTTGAGGGATGATGCCTACCATTGGTGAAAGATATTGATTTCTATTGTGCCTAAGGAGGCAGTTACTTGAGACTTCTTTCAAGAGGAATTTTGGAATAAGTATATTAGTGAGAGGTTTATCGACCAGAAACGTAAGGAATTCCTTGAACTTAAGTAGGGTCGCATGTCTGTTACCAAATATGAGTGAGAGTTCGTCCGGCTTAGCAAGTATGCCCGAGAGTGTGTGCCCACTGAGGCTAAAATGTGTAGGAGGTTTGAGGACGGACTTAATGAGGATATCAGAGTGTTAGTAGGCATCCTTGAACTAAAAGAGTTTGTTGTGCTCGTTGAGAGGGCGTATAAGGCTGAAGAATTGACAAAGGAGAAAAAGAAAGCTGAGTCGGAAGCTAAAGATACGCGAATGAAAATGATGAGCAGATCAGCCCCAACTCAATCTAAGAAATATAAAAATGTGTATTCTCGTTCTTATGGATTGGCAGGACGCTCCCATGGAAATCGTAAAAAGCAAAGTTCGGGTTTTCAGACTTAGGCTACATCTGTAGCTAGCATAGGAGACGCTAAACCTCGTTGACCCAAGTGTGAATACTGTGGACGGCATTATTTAGGATCATACAGGAAGAATGATGGGACGTGTTATAGATGTGGTTCTCAAGACCACTTTATCAAGGATTGTCTTGAGATGAGTGAGAGATTTCAGAATGCAAGACAAAGTGGGTCGATTTCAGAATCAATATGTGGGTACAGGGTATGTCGAGGCTCTGAGGTTAGAGTTCATTGAGCTCAAATAGGAAGATAAATCCATGGCTGAATAGGAGGTCAAATTCCTAAGGCTTAGTTGTCACGGGCAAGGGGTGGTTTCGACTGAGAAGGATAAGTCTTCAAGTTCGAGAATGGATTAAGGTATGAACTAATGGTGATGGTTGGAAAGTGTGGAGATTACCTATCTAATGTAATTTTTGCTCTAGTGGCTGAAAAGTTAGTGTGTAAGGGATGCAAAGCTTATCTGGCTTACATTCTAGATACGAATGTTATTGAACTAGCTGTGGAACATATTGTATAGTGAGAGATTTTCTTGACATCTTTCCTGAAGAGTTGCCTAGATTACCTTTAGATCACAAGGTTGAATTTGGAATACATCTAGTGCTTGAGATAGCTCCGGTGTCAATTGCTCCCTATCGCATGGCACCAAATGAGCTTATGGAACTTAAGATGCAATTAAAGGAACTTCTGGACCATGGATTCATAATGCTGATTTTGTCACCTTGGGGTGCTCCAATTTTATTTGTATAGAAGAAAGATGGATCCATGAGGCTCTGCATCGATTACCAACAATTGAACAGGTAGACCTTAAAGAACATATATCCCTTGCAAAGGATAAATGATTTATTCGATAAGTCTAGAGGTGCTAAGGTGTTCTCTAAGATCGATCTAAGGTCCAGATACTATCAGTTGAAAGTGAAGGAAATGAACATTCCTAAGATCTCATTTCGGGCTCAGTATGGTCATTATGAGTTCTTAATGATGCCCATCGGTCATACAAATGCTCTGGATGTAACAACCTATTTTTAGTTAAATCGAAACAGTAGTTTTGGGACTAGAAATTTGTGGTCAAATAATTATTTTATTATTATTTTAATGTTTATAGTATGATATCATGTTGGTGCTCAATTTGAGAGAAAGGACTAAATCACGTAAAATGCAAAAGTGGAATTCTATTAGATAAAAGTATCTAATAGTTATAAAACCTTAATGTTAAAGTCCTTATGTTGAAATTAAACCACTTTATTGGTTGTGGACATATATGGACATATGTTAAGGTGTTTTAAATGGTTTAATGTTAAGGTTAATTTGGTAATTGTTAAAATACATGTTAATTAAATAAAAAATCCAAAATTTTGATGGTATCACATTCATAGTAAAAAAATTAGGGCCTTGAAAAGCCGTGGAAACACCTTAAAAGTTCGGTCACATTGAAGCTAATTAGTAAGTCTATTTTTTGCTCGGTTTTTAATGATTTCTATGTTTTTGTGATCGTTTCATCTAGTACTAGTTAGCCCAGGGACTAATTTGCAAAACTGTTAAAGATTTGGAAAGATGTCATTAATGAATATGTATGATTTTTGATGTTCAATGATAGATTATGAATATTTGATATTAGTTAAACAATTTTATTAAGTGGTTTTTAGTGAAAATGTAAAATAGGGATTAAATTGATAAATGTGTAAAGTTAGTGGTTACAATGTGAAATAAATGAAAAATGTGGGCTGCTAGGGGCATTATGGTAATTCGGCTAGCACGGGTCTATTGTGAATTTTCATTAATTTGTGATTTTATGAAATAAGGGCTAAATTGTGAAAAATGTGAAATATGTGGGACAAAAGTGTAAAAATGCCTTAAAGCATGTTTTGGACTAAATTGAATAAATAGTTGATTAAATAAGCTGATTTTGATTACTTATAGATCAAGAAAAGAGGAATTCAGACTTAGATTAGGGAAAAAGCAAAGTAATTGAATAGTCGGTCTGTTCCGTTATTTCCGTACCGAGGTAAGTTCGTATAATTGAATTTGAATGTTTAGTTTTTCAATTGATGTGTAGTTTTTCAATTGATGGATGGTATTGAGACTTTATTTATTTTATGGCTAAATGTGATGAATTTTATTTAAATGTACGGTTTAAGTTGACAAGATACTGAATAAGACCATAGTTGGGCTATGACAATCGGATAACAAAACCATAACCGAGTTATGGCATGTGAATGTAAGACCACGGCAGCGCCTTGGTGATGTATGTATAAGACCATAGTTGGACTATGGCATCGAAAAATTGACTTACTTATATCGTAAGCATTTATAAATTCAAATTGATTTGATAAGTGAATTGGTGAGAATAGATATGTATTGGTATAGGTATGTACAGAAAATTGTTCGAATGATGAATTAAAAGAAGATGATAACTTATGAGTTACTTTGTAGTTAAATTTTATGTTGTCTCATTGATTGAGGTTTTTAATTGTAAATTATGTATCTAATTGGAAATGCAAATGAATGATGTTGATTATTTCATATTTACCTACGAAATTACTAAGCTTTATAGCTTACTTTATTTAATTTTCAATGTTTCATAGTTTTACGAAGCTAGCTCGGATCCGAGATCGTCAGAGACTTCATTGCAATATCGGACATCTATTTGGTACTTTTGAGTTGTGTAAATATGGAATATGGCATGTATAGGCTTATGTCTTTTTGGTATGCTTGATGGATATGTATTTTAGCCATTTGAGTTGGCTTAAGATGATGATGATGTCTATATATATGTCCAAATGGTTCTAATTTGAGTTTGGTAATTGACCTATAATAAGTGATTGAGGTTGAATGAATAATGAATGTTTGGAATGGTTTAACTAAATGAAATAGATATGTGAATTATCTATGGTAAGGCAAATTTAAATTGATAGGTAATTGAATAGGTAAATGGCATTGAATTGATTGAAATGGATATAGTATGATTGTGTATTGGTGGAAGACGTTTGATTTCATATTAATGTCTTAAAATGGTACCAATTGATCTTGTATAGGTATGTGCAAAATGGGTGGCAAAATGGCTTGACAAATGACCTATTTTTGTACACATGGGCAGAGACACAGGCGTGTGTCTCAGCTGTGTATGACACACGGTCTTGTTGCACGGCCATGTCTCCCCTAGTGTTGAAATTGAATTGAAGTTAGTATACTCCACACGGTCTCACACACGGGCGTGTGATTGACCGTGTTGTAAAAGTCAGTATACCCCCTATTTGGCATACGGCCTAGCACACGGGCATGTGACTTGGCCGTGTTGCATTATTTAGTATACCCTACAGATTTGGAACGGCCTAGACACATGGGCGTGTGGTCAGCTGTGTGACCCAAGTCAGTATGTATGTCCTATTTTCACCCGGCCTGAGACACGAGTGTGTCTGGAAGTGTTAGGCACACGGCCTGTTCACACGGGCGTGTTACCCCTGTATGATTGAATTTTCTTTTAAGTTTCCAAAATTTTCATATGTTATCAGTTTAGTCCCGAACTACTTCTAAATCATGTTTAAGGCCTTGTAGGCCCTTAAGGGATAATGTGATTGTGTTGAATCATTTATGAGAATGAATACTTTATGTTTGATAAATGTATGGTATATGCTATAAATTGATCGGTAATACCTTGTAACCCTACTCCAACGACGGATATGGTTTTGGTGTGTTACACTGGATGCTTTTATGGACCTAATGAATCTGGTTTTTAAGCCCTATCTTAATCAATATGTTGTGGTCTTCATCGATGACATCTTGATCTACTCCAAGTTAGAAGCTGAACACGATGAGCACTTCAAAGTTATTCTACATATTCATCATGACAAAAAGCTTTGTGTTAAACTGAGTAAGTGTGAGTTTTGGCTCTACGATGTGATGTTTTTAGGTTACGTGGTATCAACTAAGGGTATTCGTGTTGATCCAAAAAAAAGTGAAGTTATTTTATACTGGAAGCAACCTAAGAACAATAACAAAATTTGGAGTTTCTTTAGACTAGCTAGATATTTTAGGAGGTTTGTGGAAGGGTTATTCTGAATTGCAAGTCCTATGACTAAGTTGTTGAGGAAGAGTGCAGCATTCAAGTGGACTGAGGAGGAATAAGAAAGTTTTGAGAAGCTTAAGTTTGTGTTGGCTCAAGTGCCCATTTTGATTCAGCCTATGTCTAGGAAAGACTATGTGGTGTATAGTGATACGTCTCATATCGGTATTGATTGTGTTTTGATGCAAGAATGTAAGGTTGTGGCCTATGCCTCGAGATAACTTAAGCCACACAAACATAATTACCCAACTCACGACATTAAACTGGTAGCTATTGCCTTCGCCCTCAAGATTTAGAGGGACTATCTATATGGTGAGAAGTGTATCATTTGCATGGATCACAAGAGCCTTAAGTATCTCCTCACCCAAAAAGAGTCGAACTTGATGCAAAGGAGGTGGATAAAATTCTCAAGAATTATGATTGTACCATTGAGTACCATCCGGGAAAGGTGAACGTTGTGGCTGATGCATTGAGTAGGAAGTCGATGATTGATTTGAGAGTTATGTTCACTAAATTGAGCTTGATTGGTGATGGAAGTTTGCTTATAGAGTTGCAATTGAGACCCACTTTAGTGGATGAGATTCAGTTGAAGCAGTTTCTCAATGCACCTCAATTTAGACAATTGAGGAGGGAAATACTGCATATTTTAGGCTTAATTCTGAAGGAGTTTTGTATTTTCGAGAGAGATACTATGTGCTTGATGATCAAGATTTGAGACAGCCTATACTTCAGGAAGCATATAGTAGCCCATATGCTATGCATCCTAGAGGAAATAAGATTTACCAAGACTTAAGGGAGCAGTATTGGTGGTCTGGTATCTTAAGCTTGAGGTAACTAAGTTTTTGAGTAAGTGTTTTAAGTGCCAACAAGTCAAGGCTGGGCATCAATTTCCCTTTGGTTTATTTCAACCTATTTAGATTCTTTAGTAGAAGTGGGAATGTGTGACCATGGACTTTGTTAGTGTGTTGCCATTGATAGCTACTAAAAAGGATTTAGTCTGGGTAATTATGGATAGACTGACTAAGTCAGCACATTTTTTTCCCATTCATACTGGTTATTTGTTGCAGAAGTTGGTAAGGCTGTATATTTCTGAGATTGTGAGACATCATGGAGTACCGGTATTCATTATTTCTAACTGGGATCCTCAGTTTACATCTTGGTTTTGGAAGAAGTTACATGAGGCTCTAGGTACTCGGTTGAACTTTAGCACAGTTGTTCACCCACAATTTGATGGACAGTCAGAACGAGTTATTTAGATCCTTGAAGACATGTTGAGGGGTTGAATGATCGACTATTGTGGTAGTTGGGAGGAGCATTTGCCACTAGTAGAGTTTGCGTATAACAATAGTTTTTAGTTGAGCATTCAGATGGCTCCTTATGAAGCACTCTATGGTCGCAAGTGTCAAACACAACTATCTTGGACCGAGTTAGGGCGATAGAAAGTATTGGGTCTAGAATTGGTACAAGAGACTGCAAATGTTGTTAAGCTGATTCAAGATCGATTGAGAGTGGCATTCGATCAATAGAATTCTTAAGCTGACTTGAGGAGAAAGGATATAGAATTTAGTATTGGGGACCAAGTATTCTTAAGGTATCACCATGGAAGAAAGTATTGAGATTTGGTCGTAAGGGCAAGCTGAGCCTAGGGTTTATTGGACTTGATAAGATACCTAAGAGGATTGAGCCAATAGCTTATCGGTTGTAATTACTACCAAATCTGGACAAGATACACGACATATTCCACATTTCAAAGCTGAGGCAATATCAATTTGATCCATCTCACGTAGTTCCGATCAGAGAGGTTGAGGTGAGACAAGAAACTTTTTATGAGGAAGTACTAGTTCAAATTTTGGATCGAGAGGTTAAGGTGTTAAGGAAAAAGTAGATTCCTCTAGTTAAAGTCTTATGGTGAAATCATGGGGCAAAAGGAGCCACTTGGGAACCCGAGGATGCAATTGGACGGTAATATCCTCAACTATTCTCACAAGGTAAATTTCGAGGATGAAGTTTATTTTAAGGAGGGTAGAGTTGTCACACCCTATTTTTTTTATTAATTATTTCGTCAATTTATGAAAAAGAAAGTATGTAGTTAAGTGGTAAGGAGCTTAATTAAATTCCTAAAGATCTTAGGTTCAATTCCCCTCACTCATTTATTCTTTTTAGAATTTTTAGCATTTAAAAAGGGATGGTCATCCCCCTTGCCGTGCACCCCATTTTTGCCATGTTTGTGAATATTCTTCCTTTGTTAAGCTAGTCAACCTTCATCCAATAGCCCCCTTTTCACTCCTTTGATCCACCTTTCTTGCCCTTGTCCCCCCTTGTTGCTATTTCTCCCTCCCTTACCATGCTATTACCATCCAATGCATATAAACACCCACCATTCACTTTTGTTTTTCAATCCAACATTACTCTTCTCTCCTCTCTTTTTCCTCCGCCTTCAACCACCATATTTTTTCTCTTTGCCACCAAAACACCACCATCGACCACCATATTTTTAACAAACATGATTTCACAAAGACTTCCCCTCTTTTCCAAGCCTCCTCCACATTCACCACTACCGTTAGTCACCATTTTTCACTGATTTTGATCTACTCTTCATTTATTTTGTTAAAAACAGGACTACTAATTCTCATCTCTTATTTTTCTTAGATCATTTACAATTCTAATTTTTATTCTTTTTATTTTTGAATGATGATTTCCCTAGATCATCTTTCGTCATAAACGAAGCACTGTGGGATCAAGGACTCATCTATTCCTTGGAATTTTTTGTAAGTAATATTTTCTTTTCTAGTTCTTAAGGCCGAATCTAACAATGATTATACACTCTCGCGAAGTGTTCTTCTTCGTACCGCTCAGATCCATATTCTTGCCTTGGGAAAAATTATTCTCACTTTGAAGTGAGATAACTAAGTATTCTCATTTGACTTTTTATATGGGACTTAAATTGAACATTTTAGTGTTTTGACTTGGTATTAATTTATTAATAAAAATGATTCAAGATTGGATTTCTTCCCTTGGAGTTGGAACCAGAATTGGAATCGAGTTACCGGATATACCAATTTGGGTGTGGATTTTACTTATTTGAAAAGTCTATTTATGGACTTATTGTCAAATAAAATATAAATATTTACTTAGATTGAAAATTTGATAACGATCTAAATGGTGTGAAATATTGAAAGTACATATGTATTTAAAGATATGCTAAATCTGTAAAAAAAGGGGGAAAAACCCAAGTGATCGTTTTGGGTGAATGTATGATATAATTGATGAGTTTTAACGAATTGTACCAGCCCGATTTTGGGTGTAATATCCTGAATTAGGGCTTAATCAGAATAGTGGTTTCGTAACCACAAATCCGAGATAGAAATAATTATTTTATAATTATTTTGATGATTATGATATGATTGCATGATTGTGTGAAAATTTCGTGATGAAATTCTATGCCTAAAGTGCTTAAATTGAAAGTAGGGACTAAATCGAATAAGTTGCAAAATTTGCATTCTAGAAGTTTTTAGTATGAAATTGCATTGAAATATTAATTAGGAGGTCTTAAATAGCAATTTGACCAATTTTAAGTTCATGGACAAAATTAGGACATGGAAGGAATTTTGAAAGTTTAGTAAGGAGGGGCATTTTGGTCATTTGGATATTAAATGAAATAAAATGGGAAAAATAACACAAAATTGGTCATCATCCTCCTTAGTTGCTGCTGAATTCTCCCTCTCTCCATAGCTAGGGTTTCTGCAACTTTCAAGCTCCATAGTAAGTGATTCCAAGCCCCGTTTTTAATGTTCTTTACATTTTTGGAATCCCAGAAGCTCGATTAAGCTTATGCTAACAATAATTCAACCTAGGGTTTATATTTGGAAAAATACCCATAGGTGAAATTTGTGTATTTTGATGTTTTATGATAGAATATGGGGTTTTAAATTATGTTAGACAACTTGTGCTACTCGGTTTTGAGTGAAAACGAGTAAAAGGGCTTAATCGGCAAAAATACCTAATAGTCACAAGTATATGTTAGAGTGAGAATTTGATGTTTCCGTAGAAGGGAAAAGTGATCAGCATGTTATAAAACATAAGAATAAGGAATAAAGTTTAACTCCCGAGCCTAGGGGCAAAAGTGTAATTATGCAAAAGTTTAGGGGCAAAAGTGTATTTTTTTCAAAGTTCGTATTAAATGCTGTTTTGATGAATGTATGTATTAAATAAGATTAATTTGGTATTATAGATCAAGAGAAACGAGATTCAAGTCGCGATCGAGGAAAAGAAAAGATTGTAGACTAAATTGCAAAATCTTTATATTTTGGTACCAAGGTAAGTTCATGTGTAAATAATGTAGCATAATTGTTATTTTTAAGTTATTGATGTTAATTATATGATATGCTGATTTTTAATCGTGAAATATTATGCTTTGTGGTTAATTTTGAGTAATATGCAAATTATGTTTACTACTTGATAAATATGAATTGCTACAGAGTATCGGTTCCGATATTCCATGGAAGACGGCAAATGTGAGATCGAGGGAAAAAGCCCGTTTAAACCTTAGGAATAGATTAGGATACAAGTGACATGTCACTAGGATGGTTGAGCATCCGAGCTTGTTGAGTTGAGTCCGAGTTCACTTATGGATGCAAATGTCTGAACTCGTTGAGTTGAGTCCGAGTTCATGATGTAACTAGGCATCCGAACTCGTTGAGTTGAGTCCGAGTTCATTTATGGATGCGAACACCCGAGCTTGTTGAGTTGAGTCCGAGTTCACTTAGGGGCGGGTTACATGAATTCTTGATTACATATGTGGCACTTATGTGCAAATTATCCATGTATCCGAGTTATATTCCGATGTGTTCAACGGGTGAAATTTCTAGTTTAATGGAAGAGCACTTAAGATATAAGTGACGTTTTGGGTAAGTGTTGTGAAATGGACACTTTGGACAGGTATGTTCTTAACCCTCGGGTTGGAAATAGATACATCAACGATAAGATCGTAAGATGATGAATGATATTTAGAAATGTGATAAATGTTTTGGTGATACCAGGTTAAGGTTATCTGGTTTGATTGTATTGTTATGTTACTTGTTATTTGCATATGGACTTACTAAGCATTTAAGCTTACTCTTTCCTTTTCATTCACTGTATTCTTGAACAAGCCGGCTCAGGAATCGGGACAGGTCGAAAGTTCGATCACACTATCCAAAGGACTTTTCTCTTGGTAAATGGCTTGTACAACTACTTAAGTATGGCATGTATAGCAATATACCTATTTTGTGTAAATAATTTTATGATATGGCCATGTTTGGTTGAGAAAATGTTTGATATTGATAAGTCATGGTGATGGCTAATTTAGATCATGTTTGATATTATGGAAGTTTAATAGATTATCTAGTTCATAAAAATTCATAGAAAGATGAAACTTGCCTTAAAACAGAATATTGCTGCAGCAATGACTTGAATTTGAAAAATCACTAAAAATAGTATAAATGGAACTAAATGATGAGTAAGTTATGAAATTGAATCTTAATGAGTCTATTTTCATGTGGATTGAACAAAACAAGCATATAAATTATATTTTATGAGATATTTAAACTTTTGTGAAACAGGGCCAGAGTGATTTCTGGATTTATTGTTCTGACTTTAAAAATTCATAATAAATTTTATAAAAATAATTAGAAGTTTTTATTTATATTTACAGATTCCTTATTGAGTCTAGTTTTAAGATAAACAAACCTCATAGTCATTGAAATTCTGTATAGAGAGATATATGAGTCGTAATACACAGAGGTCAGAGCAGTCGAACCCTGAAACAGGGGAGACTTTAATTAATAAACTGTACTAATTGACCCAACCAAAAATTCTAGAAAAATATTAGTAAATAGATATATGAGTCTAGATTCAGGAAAAATTTACGGATCTTGATTTCGAGTTTCGTAACTCGAGATATGATTTTTCTTGTAACTGTGACGTGGGTAGCTAGAAAGCTGTGAATGTAGAAACAAATGATTTGAAGTTCTTAATTTGATAAATTATGTTCGGTAACCCCTCAAGCTCGACTCCGGCGATGGTCTCGGGCGTGGGGGCATTACATTGGGCCTAGTCGGAATAGTGGTTTTGAGACCACAAATCTGACGTGAGGAAATTTATTTTTATTATATTTTTATGGTCTACAATTTCAAGAACCGATTTCATCAAAATTTCGTTCGAAAATTTTGATGTTTGGGCACTCAAATTAGTCAAAAGGACTAAATTGTAAAAACTGCAAAAGTTGAGTTCTAAACGATAGAGGTGTATAATTGTTATGAAATTTTGAATTGAAGGTCCTTATATGGTAATTAGACCATTTTTTAAGTTGATAGACAAAAACGGACATGGTTAGGCATGTTTCCAAAGTATTTCATTAAGGGCATTTTGGTAATTTAGTTATTAAAATAAATCAAAAGCAAAAATAAAAGCCCAAAAATGTTTCCATCTTCCTCCACGGCCAAAATTTGCAAGAGGAAGCCATGGCTAGGGTTTTTCAAGCTTTCAAGCTCGATTGTAAGTTCGTTGTTTTTAATGATTTTCACATTTTTGAAATCCTTGTAACACGATCTAGCTATTTCTACCATTAATTTGAGATATGATGAAGGTATAGGTTTTGAACCATGTTAGAAATTTGTGTATTTGGACGTTTAATTATAGATTATGCATGTTTATGGTTAGAGAAACGGCTTTTACTACGTGATTTTTAGTGAAAACGTCCAAAAGGACTAAATTGTAAGAGATATAAAATATGTAGTAAAAGCATGATTTAATGGAAATTGTGGGATTCTATAGTTATGAAAATGATTTGGCTAGGCTTTTATGTTAAAGAAATTGAATAAATTTCATTTTACGAGCCTAGGGGAAAAAGTGTAATTATGAAAAACTTTAAGGGCAAAAACATAATTTTGCCATAGTATGATTTTTTGGTCACATTGAGTAATGTGACTAATAAGTGGGCTAAATGTGATGTTATAGATCAAAGAAAACGAGATTCGGGCTTATAGCGAGGGAAAATGAGTAATGGCTGCTAGACTGAAAGTCAAGTAATGTTAAATTATATTGATAAATCAAAAGAGAGTAAACATGTGAATAGGTTATATTACAATCTTGAGATTTATATCTATTTTTATATTAACTTGTGCTTATATTGTCAAGCATGAGTTGCTCATTATTTTCATATGGACTTACTAAGCTATATAGTTACCCCCTTCCATTCCCATGTATTATAGGTTAATTTAGCTGGCTCGGGTTGGAGATCGTCGGAGATGCCATCAAACTATCAAGCTATCATTTGGGTATAAGTGAACACAAGTATTTTAAGTTTATGGCATGTATTGGGACTTCGTCTTTTGATTTATTATGTCATTATTAATTTGGCCAAGTGTGTTGGTTTATAGTGATTTGGTGATTCATTTTGTATATGGCCATAAGATATGTATCAAATTGATTATTTGGTTGTAAACCTATTTATATATGCACGCATGTGCCAAGGTCAGACATGATGTGGTTAAAATTGTTTGGCATGGATGAATTGTTGATGTGACTATTGATGTATAATGATGGAATTGTGAGTGAGTGGCATGATAATAACTAAGACATGAGTATGTTAAATGGAAGTAAACTTCAACTCTTAGTGCATGCAAATTTATAAATTTGGCTTGACAAAATATGTAGTTTTATGCATGTATTAGTAAAGATGGAATGATCATGATCATGTCTTGTTTGTGTATGTTTTAAGTGCTCAATTATGCCATGTGAAGTGCCCTTGAAGTCATGTATGTGTTTGTGCAAATAAGAGTGGCAATTGGCTTGGAAAATAGCCTTGTATTTGTCTACACAGGTAGACACACAAGCATGCGTCTAGGCCGTGGGTGACACACGGTCAGCCCTATGGGCATGTGATCCGGCCGTGTGTCCCCTACACCCTAATTAGGTAAAGTAGAATGCCCAATAGTAAACACACGGGTAGAGACACGGTCGTGTGCCTCAGTCGTGTGAAAGACACGGCCTTAGCACATGGGCGTGTGACTTGGCCGTGTGCCCTTATTTCGCTGATTACGTCATAAACAGAGAGTTGCACAGGCTAAAGATGCGGGCGTGTCCCAAGCTACATGGGCGTGTGTTACTACACGATCTACCTACACGGGCGTGTAACTTCCCAAAATAAGAAAATTTTCTAAGTTTTGTAAAAGTTTTAAAAGTTCTAAAAGTTCTCAGTTTAGTCCCGGACCAGCCCAGTGTATGTTTTGGGCCTCGGGGACCATATAAGGGACGATATGCATGTGAATGAAAAGTTTTAAATTTGGATGAAAATTCAGGTCTCGATTTTGTATGATTGTGTGATTTTATGTCCAGTAGCACCTTGTACCCTGTTCTGGTATCAAATACGGGTAAGGGGTGTTACATTTAGTGGTATCAGAGCTATGATTTAGTCGATTCTCGGACTAACGTAGCATATGTGAGTCTAGCTATACATGCCATATTACTATTCGTGATAGTGTGATATCTCCCGACTCTAACGAAATTGTTTTGTTAAGATAGAGATGACTTCCAACTGAGCCAGTTTCGATAGTGTTGAAAATGATATTGAGATAATTGAAATGTGCTTATGATGTTTTGAATTTGGAAAGGTATGGATAGAAGTTTATGAATATGCTTGTGTTAATGTGCGAAATGAGATAACCATAAGTTGAGAGATTTCGAAAAATGAAATGAAATGAAAGTTTATGCTGTGATAAGCTCATCCAAGTATGTTGGCTTTCATATGATGTTATGTGCCCAATCTATTATTCAAGTGAATATGATAAGTAAACTTACCCAATGGATGGAATGTGTGTGTATGTAGACTTGTTTGAATAATGCATAATCAGTATGTCCATATAGTTGAATCTCATGTTTAATAGTTAAATTGGAGAATATATAGTGTTTTGTTTTATGACTTTGTTATGGAACCACAAATATTATAATAATATGGAACTTGAATTGGAAGATCAAATTGAGTAGAACGTAGGAGATGAGTATGATCGTTCAATGATGAAGTGATGGATAAGACCACGGTTAGACCATGGCAATACATGTGAGTACGTGTAAGACCATAGCTGGGCTATGGCATCATAATGACATGTAAAACCATGTCTGGGATATGGCATTGACATCGATATGTGATCCTTTGTAAGACCATATCTGGGATATGGTATTGGCATCGAAATGTGATTTCGTGCAAGACCATGTCTAGGACATGGCATCGATATGAGACTTCGTGTAAGACCATTGTTGGACTATGGCATCAAGTAAATGATGTACTCGACCCGTAAAACGTTATCTAATTTGACAAATGTTGGTAAGTAAAATTAAAGCTAAGTGTTAAAATTTAATTAGATATTAATATTGAGCTTGAGTAAGTAAATTCACTGTTTGAAATTATGGATGACAGAAAACATTTATAAAATGAATAAGTGTGGTAATTATGAATGTTAAGTCATATGTGTGTAATTATTTGTGTAATTATGAGAGTCAAGTTAGAGGCTTTACGACCTCACCTCTTTACTAGTGTTGCTTTTATGATGAAGATTCATGAGAATTATGTTGAATAAGTTCACAAGTGTAAAACCAAAGAGTACAGTGGTGGAATAATTAGTAATGCATACAAAGATGACAATAGAGTGGAAGGTGAAAATAGTTTTGGAAGAAATATCAGAATGTTTTAAGGATTATACCGATTATGTAATGTCACGGGTAAAGAAGAAGGTAGTCTAGGCTAATTGACTCAATTAGGTATGGAGTCTAAAGCATGTGTTTGCAGAAATCCCTCCCAGATTGATTTTGATTAGTGAATAGAATAATACAGAGTTCATGATGACAAAATTAGTCAGAAAAAATGATAATTGAGTTGTAAAGATGTCTATGTGTAACAGTTATGGTTGAATAAATTATGATGGCCTCTTTTGGATATTCTATATATTCCTTATTCTTAGATATATATGTGTGATTGTTCATTTTCTGATAAAGTTCTTATGTTGTAAGAATGTTAGCTAACTCTAATGTTAGTCGAAAGCACTATTAGCCTGGTTGGTTTTTGATCAATATTATTTTATATCTCTCTTTGGGACTTTATTCTAGTATGTTCAGAATAAAAGTTAATGGTGAAAACTTATGTGAGACTATTCTTCTGTATCTACTGGATGATGTTTTGTCTTATATTCATATTTAGAAAGTGTATTATCTTTGTTACGATGGAAATTCCAGAGCTGGTAAGTTTGATTAAAGTGGATGAGTCCAATCAGGATATTTGTGTCCTCGAGTTAATAGTGATATGTTATTATTCGATAGTTGAAATCAAACCAGTTGTTTTTATCAGAGTAAGCTGAGTTGTTGAGATGTAGTTTGAGTTATACGTATTTAAGCATGTCCTCAGCTAAAGGAATAAATTATGTGAATTCATGGGTATATATATATAGACAGATAGTCTGAATGAAGAAATTATATTCTAAAAAGTATGTACAGAGGTATACCTATTAGATTGTTCTAATCAAATAATGTTATTGTGAGTTAAAACTATACCAATTGATAAAGTCATCATGCTTATGAAAGTTGGAATGATCTGTGCATGTTAACAAAGCTGGAAACAGTTGAAAGTATTATTAATCGAAGCTCTAGTTCTGAGTTCAGTCCAAATTGAGAAAAGAATTTGAGACTTTTCAATGATGTATTATTGAATAGATCGGGATAGGTTTTAATACAAGAATGTAAAGAGGTAGTTTGTATTTTCAAACAGTTAAAGTTACATTAAAAAGAACTGTTCGACTGGTGAATTAGAGACCGTCGTTTTTATGCCTGTGTTAAAAATTTGATAACTTCGTGTGTTCGACGGGAAATGTCACATGCTTCCTAGTCCAAAAAGTTAAAGTATTGAATGTCCTAGGAAGATCTGAAATTTGAGACAGTATCAATGGTTTGTGATAATGAAATATTTCGAGTAAGTTATTGATTTAATCTCTAAGAAAGTAGTTATAGCAACAAATGCCTGAATGGAAAATCTTTGTTTATTTTTGTGAGTACTGGTCACTTGATTGATCTCATTTGATGATGGTCTAATTCTAGTTAAACTAAATGCTAAAGCGAGGTTTTCTTTACGAAACAGAGAAGTTTAGAAATGTGATAGTGAGTGGTAATCTAAACAAGTTCAGAGTGCGATTACTTCTGAGGTTGAATTTCATGTCAGTCATGATTCCTCTTATTATTGTTATTTCTAAATAGAATTTGCGTACTTACAAATCCAAAACTTATGCAGAAGTTTTTGCACGAGGCTCAGTAGCAATACATCTGTTCATCCAAGAGTAATAAAATGTGCAGTTATATAAGTAGATTGCCAGTGATTGGGTATGTTACATGATATTTTAGAATCCGTATTCAGATGACGATATGTTAACAGATAAAATTCGAAAATCAAGTGTATTTAGGGCTAATACAATCAGTGATTATGTGAGAGTGATAATAAGATAGAGTTACCATAAATTTTGTATCGGGATTGTCATAATCTTTGAAAAGAAAGATGTTATTTGGATTGTGGTTGATTGTTTGGCAAAGATCCATATGATCATTTCAGTGTGTACAGAGTTTTTATTTGATAGAACAGCTGAGTATATGAATTACTCAGAGAGTAACTGAGATCTTGACGATATGCTCCGGCACAGTGTGCTAAAAGTCCAAAGGTTATTGGAAAGAGATATACGAGGTGAATTCGATTTGATATTCTGAGAAATTAGTGAAAGCAATTCATAAGAGTTGGAAGCAACATCTTCTGGGAAGATTTTTAGGGACGAAAATCCCTAAAGGGGGAAAGTTGTAATAGCTCGATTTTGGGCCTAGTTAGAATAATGATTTCGAGACCACAAATCTGACGTGAAGAAATTTATTTTTATTATATTTTTATGGTCTATAATTTCACAAAATGATTTCGTGAAAATTTGTTTTGAAAATTTTGGCATTTGGGCACTCGAATTATTCAAAAGGACTAAATCATAAAAAGTGAAAAAGTTGAGTTCTACATGCTAGAGGTGTCCAATTGTTATGAAATTTTAAATTGAAGGTCCTTATATGATAATTAGACCATTGGTTAAGTTGTGGACAAAAATGGACATGGTTAGGCATGTTTCTAAAGTTTTTCATTAAGGGTATTTTGGTCATTTGGTTATTAAAATGAATTAAAAACAAAAATAAAAGCCCAAAAATTTGTCCATCTTCCTCCTTGGTTGAAATTTCCAAGAGGAAGCCATGGCTAGGGTTTTTCAAGCTTTCCAGCTCGATTGTAAGTCCGTCGTTTTTAATGATTTTCATGTTTTTGAAATCCTTGTAACACAATCTAGCTATTTCTACCATTAAGTTGAGATATGATGAAGGTATAGATTTTGACCCATGTTATAAATTTGTTAATTTTGATGTTTAATGGTAGATTATGCATGTTTATGGTTAGACAAACGACTTTTACTAAGTGATTTTCGGTGAAAATGTCCAAAAGGACTAATTTGTAAAAGTTATAAAATATGTAGTAAAGTGTGTTTTAATGGAATTTGTGTGCTGCTATAGTGATGAAAATGATTTAGCTAGGCTTGTATGTTAAAGAAATTGAACAAATTTCATTTTACGAGCCTAGAGGCAAAAATGTAATTATGATAAACTTTAGGGGCAAAAACATAATTTTGCCATAGTATGATTTTTGGGTCACATTGAGTAATGTGACTAAAGTGGGCTAAATGTGATGTTATAGATCAAAGAAAATGAGATTTGGGCCTAGAACGAGGGAAAATAAGTAATTGACGGTTAGGTCCCTCTTTTCCATTTTGGTGTCGAGGTAAGTTTGTATGTAAATAATGCTATGTTTTTTTTGTGTTTTAAATATTCTAAATTCTTTGATAATGTATGAAATAAATGATTGATTCTATGGTTGTAATTGATGAAGTTCGGATAAGTGAGAAAAACCCCGTTTGAACCTTAGGAATAGAATAGGATACGAGTGACATGTCACTAAGGATATTTGTGATGTATGTGTGAATCTGTGATGCAGGTGCTTGTCTCGTATGTCTACCAGTGGCTGGGTAGTTCGAGATGTGTTGCGGATGCCTAACAGCTTGTGTGAGCAGTACTGCGTAGTTGCGTCTTGACCGTCAGCTTATGTGAGAAGGCCTGAGATTTGCTCGATAGCGAGCATTTATGTGATATGGGATATGAGGTAGCGTTAGCTACATATGTAGCACTTATGTGCAAAGGCTTTCCATGTATCCATTTAGTATTCCAAGTGTTCACTGGGTGTGCTAAAGATAAGAAAGTATGTGGTTATGTTACGAGATGGTACAGGTATGTACATAAAGATTTAAGTATTGACTTCATGTTATTATGAGTTATGATCACTATGAAAGTGACTTTGAGATAGCCCTATGATTGTTGATTTATGGTCATGATGTATAAATGCATGGACACACGATTGATGACTATATGTTAGGCCTTGGAGGCCCAATTGATCGGTGAGATAGTAAATGTTGTTAATTTGAATTGTGATTTATCAGTTATGAATGAAAGGAAATATTGGCCTAATTGCCTATTGAAACGGTTAAGAAAGTATGGAAAGAGATAGTTATTACAATTTGAAATATGTTGAGCTATATGCATTAAAACATGAATATACATAAGTAACATGTACCTTTACTAAGATGTTTAAAATGATTTACTAATTATGAAACATGCTACAATGGAGAAATTATGGTTGTTAGACTAAAAGTCGAGTAATGTTAAATTATTTTGATAAATCAAAAGAGAGTAAACATGTGAATAGGTTATATTACAATCTTGAGATTTATATCTATTTTTATATTAACTTGTGCTTATATTGTCAAGCATAAGTTGCTCATTATTTTCATATGGACTTACTAAGCTATATAGTTACCCCCTTCCATTCCCATGTATTATAGGTTAATTTAGCTGGCTCGGGTTGGAGATCGTCGGAGATGCCATCAAACTATCAAGCTATCATTTGGGTATAAGTGAACACAAGTATTTTAAGTTTATGGCATGTATTGGGACTTCGTCTTTTGATTTATTATGTCATTATTAATTTGGCCAAGTGTGTTGGTTTATAGTGATTTGGTGATTCATTTTGTATATGGCCATAAGATATGCATCAAATTGATTATTTGGTTGTAAACCTATTTATATATGCACGCATGTGCCAAGGTCAGACATGATGTGGTTAAAATTGTTTGGCATGGATGAATTGTGGATGTGACTATTGATGTATAATGATGGAATTGTGAGTGAGTGGCATGATAATAACTAAGACATGAGTATGTTAAATGGAAGTAAACTTCAACTCTTAGTGCATGCAAATTCATAAATTTGGCTTGACAAAATATGTAGTTTTATGCATGTATTAGTAAAGATGGAATGATCATGATCATGTCTTGTTTGTGTATGTTTTAAGTGCTCAATTATGCCATGTGAAGTGCCCTTGAAGTCATTTATGTGTTTGTGCAAATAAGAGTGGCAATTGGCTTGGAAAATAGCCTTGTATTTGTCTACACAGGTAGACACACAAGCATGCGTCTAGGCCGTGGGTGACACACGGTCAGCCCTATGGGCGTGTGATCCGGCCGTGTGTCCCCTACACCCTAATTAGGTAAAACAGAATGCATAGTAGTAAACATACGGGCAGAGACACAGTCTTGTGTTTCAGCCGTATGAAGGACACAGCCTTAGCACAAGGGCGTGTAACTTGGCTGTGTGCCTCTATTTTGCTGATGACGTCATAAACAGAGAGTTACACGGGCTGAGGACACAGGCATGTCCCAAGCCACACGGGCGTGTAACTCCCTAAAAAAAAATTTCTAAGTGTTGTAAAAGTTCTAAAAGTTCTCGGTTTAGTTTCGAACCACCCCCAATGTATGTTTTGGGCCTCGAGGGACCGTATAATGGACGTTATGCATGTGAATGAAAAGTTTTAAATTTGGATGAAAATTTAGGTCTCGATTTTGTATGATTGTGTGAGTTTATGTTCGATAGTGCCTCATACCCTGTTTCGACGTCGAATATGGGTAGAGGGTGTTACATGAATAATATGAAATGATGTGTAAATACGAATTCTCATGATATGTGGTTTATGCCAAGATTGGTTATGCATGATATATAAATAAATCATGCCACTATTTTGATATTGAAAAATGATTTTCATGTTAAACATGCTGACTATGTTGATTTTAAACATGATTTGCATGTTAAGCATGCTGACCTTGTAGATTCTAAATCGGAATTGTGTGTTAAGCATGCTGATCGCCTCTAGACGTACTATTGTCCAAATTGTGAATAATGCTACAAAATATATGGAATTGCGGCGGTGTCTGCAAGTATACAGGTTAGGTTGTAATATAGTTACAATGAAATAGGTAAGTACTCCGAAGATCGTACCTAAGGGATTATAATTTGGGGAAAACTACTATCAAGCCAATTACTGGAAATAATTACTATTCTACTTGAGTTACAAATTAGTAGTGTTATTATGGAAGTGAGATGATGATAATATTAATAAACTAAATAAATGAATTAAGCCTAAATCTACTTCTAAGTTCATGTATCAATTTCTCCTATCCATTGTTTCAATTACTCGAGTTCCATTAGCCTAGATCCAATCGCTTTACCTAATTAATTATTGATGTAGGACTCTATTCAACCAGCTAGTCATCAATCTAGTTGTGCCTCTCAGCATTCAACTAACTTAATGAGTCAGAAAGAACTATTTATCTCTCATCCTCACAGTTCAGACCAGTTCGAGGCTAAGGTGTTCACGGATAGGCCATACCAATTTAGGGTTAACTCCTTCCGGAATTACTTCCTAAGGTCGTCAAGACTAGGCTTTAAGTTCTTCCTCTCCCAAACAGTTTATCCATTAAGAATCTGCCTTTCAATCGATAAACAAGATTAATTTCATTGAAACATTCTAAATATAGATAAAGTATAAACTGATTCTAATCTTTACACAAACATTCAATTAGCAATGTCAAGAATGAGATATAAAGAATAGAATAAAGGAAAAAGATGGTCATGGATTTATCTATGAAAGTGTGGCTTCAGAACAATCTCCACTCGTGAGAGTTTCATTTCAGAATAGGATCTTCCGATTAGAAGAATAGAAAATACCCTAAGTAAAAACAAAAAATGAAATAAAAACCCTAAGTATATTTTCTGTCTCCCTAAAATTGTTTGTAAACTTATTACAATGGCCTTTATATAGGCTAAACATGGAATATTAAAGTGCCTAAACTGTTATTGAAGTCCTTAGAGTTTGACTAGGACAAATACACCTAATTTCCCTCAATAACATAATTATCTCGTGTAGGGATTTTTGGGCTGCACAGGGTTAGTGTTGCAACAAAGGCCCGTAATGTTGCAACATAGGGGGTGTTGCGACACAAAAGGGAGCGTATCATGACGTTGAAGGCGATTTCACTCCAAGACTTGTTTTTGGCTTCTATATTCAGTGTTGTGACATCAATGACTTAGTGTCGCGCCATAGTCATCAATTTTAGCCCGCATATGCATCTTTAGCTTCCGATTTGCCCTACAAGATCATGTAACCTTATTTAGATATATAAAATGTAATAACAACTACAAAAAAGCACATATGACTACTTTAAGCATAAAAACCTAAATATATACTAAGATGTTTTGATTTAACTATTAAATAAGCTAAAGTTATGTGTAAAAAGGATGTAAATAATAGTGTAATTCATGACAGATCACATGTCCACTAAAAATATTGTTCACATGCCATATCACATACATGAGTTTGGGATGATTATGAAAGGAGGAAGACTTTGGAAGATTTATTACAATATTGAGTGGCTAGGCCACAATGTTATTAAGTGGCTTGACCATAATGCTATTGAGTGGTTTGGCACAATGTTATTGAGTGGCTTGTCCACAACGTGCAGCTTGATTGCAATATTGAGTGGTTTGGCTACAATTTGGTGTGTTATTGGATGGACGGGTTTTGAGAAACTCTATATTGGTGTGTAGCGAAGATGGGTAAGAATCTGTCACATCCCAAAAATTGGATTAGTAGAAATTGGGTTAATGAATCGAGAGTGGTCACGAAGAAATTTTTATTTAGATAATCTTTCAATTATTTGATAATAAATAACTATCAATTATAGTGATTGAGTAGTGGAGGAGCTGTCCTTGATGATCTGAGTTCGAACCCCTTTCTCTTATTAAATTCTTTTTCGTGCAAATTTGGTTTAAACCCTTAGCAAAGGTCATCCCATGTTTTTATTTATATTCTGTCAAAATAAAAACAAGGAAGTGAAGTGGTCAAGTGCTCCTAAGCAATCCTAACGGTCTTATGTTCAAGTGCTATTGTTCTCATCTTTTTATTTATTTTTTAACACAAAACCCCATATGCTTTATGAGTTGCCGTCCACCTCATAGTCACCATATTTAGGAGGATTCCTTTCCTCAATTAAGAGTCAAACTTACCTTAAGTTGAGCGTGCATGATCCCCATATTCACTCCATGTTTCCCAATTGCTAAAACTTATCATCCTTGCCAAGAAGAGGTTCACTGAACCTAGACCTAGTTGACCAACCTATTCCCACTCTCCCAACCTCACATTGCCGTCCCCTCCTCCCTCTCCTCCACATTATTATTTTTTTCTCTCTATTTTCACTTATTTTCTCTCTTATTTAGCCACCACCTTTTCTCTTTTCACTTATTTTGCTCCCTTTCTCCACCGTGACTGACTTGAGCACCTTCTAGCACTGAACATTTCTGCCACCACCACACTGCCCTTTTACTTTTTCCACCTCCAACCGTCGTCGCTAAACCATTGCCGACCCGTCGCTGCCATTGCCATCGTTGGTGGTTGAATTTTTTCTCTTTTCTTCCTCATTTCATTGTCAACCTTTTATTTTGATTAATCTTATATCCTTTTACTTTAATGGTTTTTTTCAGATCTCTTAACTCTTCAGTCTAGTGTCTATTTTGATCCGTTGCCTATCTCGATTTGTGTAACATCCCAAAATAAGGCTTAGTCAGAATAGTGGTTTCGAGACCACAAATTTGACATTAAAATATTTATTTTATGATTTTTATGAGGTTTAGAATGTGAATATATGCATGTGTTAAAGTTTCATGAAGAAATTCTAAGTATAAGGTGTCCAATTGGAAATTAGGGACTAAATTGAATAAGTTGCAAAGTTTGTGGTCTAGAAGCAATTTGTATGAAATTGCTTTGGATTATTAATAAGGAGGTCTTAAAGAGCAATTTGCCCAATTTCTAAGTTTTTGGACAAAAATGGGCTTGTATGGAAATTTTTGAAGGAAAGGCATTAAGAGCATTTTCATTATTTGGTTTATAAATGAAATAAAATGGGAAAATAAGCCAAAAATCAGCTCATTCTCTCCATGTTGTTGCCAAAAATTAAGGTTCTCCATAGCTAGGTTTTTCAAGCTTTCCAAGCTCAATTGTAAGTGCTCCCAAGCCCTGTTTTTAATGTTCTTCGTATTTTTGAAATCCCAATAACTTGCTCTCTCTATTTCTACCCATATTTCATGCTAGGGTTCATGTTTAGAAATCTACCCATGCATGAGAAGCTTATGTTTTGATGATTTATGGAAGGTTATGATAGTTTAAAGGATGGTAAACCACATTTACTAAGTAGATTTTCATGAAAAGGGCTTTAAGGACTATTTTGTAAAAGTTGTAGAAAAGGGACAGAAAATGTGAAATGATGGAAAATGTGGGCTGTTATGAACATGAAAAATGTTCGGCTAGGCTTGGATAACTAAGAAATCCCTTACATTGTGTTATTCGAGCCTAAGGACTAAATTGCAAATATATGAAAGTATAGGGGTAAAATAATAATTTACCCAAGTATGAATTGGGGGTCATTTTGATTAATATATGTATTAAATGAGCTAAATTTGGTATTATAGATCAAGAGAATTAAGATACGGGCCTTGATCGGGGAAAGAACAAGGTTTGTAAGGTTTAGGCTCGATTTTTAATATTTTGTACCGAGGTAAGTAAATTTGCAAATAAATACATTGATTATTGTTATTAAATGATTTATTGATATATGTATGCTTAATATGCTTATTTGGCTATGTTGACAATATAACATGTTTTGATGCCTTGCTATATGATTATGAGACGTTGGCCATGTGAAAGAAACCATTATGCGAGTACGTTCAGTAAAGGTTTGGAAGTCTAAAATCCCATTTGAACCTGAGGAATAGTTGAGGATACAAGTGACATGTCACTAGGATAGTCATGTGTGTTATGAGCTCATTTAATATGTCATACATGCTAGGGTCTGGGTGCTGGGTATCTTGAGTTGTGTTCGGATACTCTCTTAGCTCTTTGAGTAGCCCCATTGAGAGCGGCATGTGGTTCTGTGATATGAGGCACTTCAACACACTTTCTGTCAGGTAGCCAAGGCTACGTTCACACACTTCGGTGCATTCCTTCCATTTTTCCAAATCATATTCCAAGTGTTCAACGGGTAACGTAATAGGAATTCTGAAAGTAAAATTTAAGTAGGACATGTGTGTGCAGGATGGCACAGGTATGTACTAAAACCCTATGACGACTTAGTATATGAAAAGATATATATTTGGATAAGCATATGCATATGAATATGGAAGGTAAGTATATGTATGACATAATAAAAAGTATCATTATGGATAACCAATTATGCTTAGATATTCAATAGTTGCAAATGTAGATTATTTGTATGTGTACTTAATAAGCTTTATAGCTTATGCTCCTCTCTTTTCCATTCCCTTTAGATACGTCAAGCTAGCTCGAAGGATCGGGAGACGTCGAAGCTCGAATCACACTATCTTCAAGGATTTTGGGTATATATAAATAAAAAGGGGTTCAATTTTTTTGGTCATGGCATGTATACGAAACTTGTTTATTTTGTGTATATGTGTCATGTTTAAGTAGCAAAGTATAATGGCTCATTTGGGCATTGATTATTTTATATGTGGCCATGTGATTTGGTCCATATTAATGATTGGGATGTATCCTTAAGTTTATCTTTACATGCATACTAAGATGTGTATGTGTTGGTTTGATGGATGACTACTCATTTGCCAGTATGTGCTTGCATGATTTAGCACTCATAATGGATTGATAATAAGGAATATGACAAACCATGAAATTGGTGTGGAATGACTAAAAGATAAGGTTGTGTGAATACTAAGAGACTGGTATGAAAAAGTGGTCATAGTGATGCTATAATGTTGCATGTTTAAGTGTCCAAATATATCATGGGAGATGCCATTGAACATATGGAAGTGTACGATTGTTTGACGGTGACCAATGGCTTTGAGAGTAGCCTCTAAATGGTCCAAACGAGTAGACACACGGGCATGTGTCTAGGCCGTGTGTAACACACGGTCAGCCCCATAGGTGTGTCGTTCGGCCGTGTATCCACTTTACCTTTAATTTTAGGTTAACATGTATGGTAGTAAACACATGGGCAGAGACACAGCCGTGTGTCTCAACCGTGTGGAGGATACTGCCTCTGGCCATGGGCGTGTGCTTGGTCGTACGCCTCAAATTTGAATGATGGCATCATAAGCAGAATGATCGCTAAAATCACACGGGTTACCACACGAGCATGTCCCAGGCCATGTGAGGAACACGGGCAAAGGACATGTGCGAGTGATCAACCGTGTGAAAACCTCTGTAGGTTTGAATTGGAAAATAAATCCAATAATTCCACCCAGGTGTGGGACATGGGCGTGTCCCTAACCACATGGGTGTGTGCATTGCCTCCACAAGGGCGTGTGAGGCTTTAACCTGGAAATTTTCTTAAAATTTTTGTGAGTCTTCGGTTTAGTTTCGGCCCGCAAATAATGCATGTTTAGGGCCTCGTAGGTCCATAATATGGACAAATTCACTTTAATTGATTGGTTTTAGTTGAATGAAATTTTGTGGCCCGGGTCTGTATGTTTGGTTCTGCTTAAGTTCGGTAATGCCTCATACCCTATCTCGGTATCAGATGTAGGTAAAGGGTGTTACATTTATTAGTATCACAGCTACGGTTTAGTCGATTCTTGGACTACATAGCATGTGCCTGTGTCTAACTATACATGCCATGCGTAAATTGTGATAGTGTAACGACTCCTGACAATATTAAACTATGTTTTTCATATAGTAATGGATCCCGATCGAGCTGTAGCAGATGACGTAGAAAGTAAGGCACTAGCCCTTACCCAAGAAAGGTGCCTGAAAAGCGTAGACCCATAACTATGAGCCAATGAGGGAGGCTAGAGAGGCCTTCTTCCAAATGATCAATGATTGGTATGCTAAGTTTGTCTGTGCGAACCCAGCCGCTCAGACGCCACCTCCTTCACCCTCTCTAAACCTTCAGCCTGTACCCATGATGCCCCGAGGTATAGATTTTATGAGATTTTCTTAAACTCCTGTGGATAAGATTCAGAAAGAAGGAGCAGAGGAGTTTAGAGCTTACACTGATGATGATACTAAGAGAGCCGAGTTTTGGCTCGAGAATTCTATTCGAGTGTTTGAGGAACTGTCTTGTACACCTGATGAATGTTTGAAGTGTGCTATTTCATTGTTGAGGGATGATGCCTACCATTGGTGGAAGATTTTGATTTCTGTTGTGCCTAAGGAGGCAGTTACTTGAGACTTCTTTCAGGAGGAATTTTGGAAGAAGTATATAAGCGAGAGGTTTATCGACCAGAAACATAAGGAATTCCTTAAACTTAAGCAGGGTCGCATGTCGGTTACCAAATATGAGCGAGAGTTCGTCCGGCTTAGCAAGTATACCCGAGAGTGTGTGACCACTGAGGCTAAGATGTGTAGGAGGTTTAAGGACGGACTTAATGAGGATATCAGAGTGTTAGTAGGCATCCTTGAACTAAAAGAGTTTGTTGTGCTCGTTACGAGGGCGTATAAGGCTGAAGAATTAACAAAGAAGAAAAAGAAAGCTGAGTCGGAAGCTAAAGATACGCGAAAGAAAATGATGAGCAGATCGGCCCCAACTCAGTCTAAGAAATCTAAAGATGTGTATTCTCGTTCTTATGGATTGACAGGACTCTCCCATGGAAATCATAAGAAGCAAAGTTCGGGTTTTCAGACTTAGGCTACATCTGTAGCTAGCGTAGGAGATGCTAAACCTCGTTGACCCGAGTGCAAATACTGTGGATGGCATCATTTGGGCTCATGCAGGAAGAATGATTGGACGTGTTATAGATGTGGTTCTCAAGACCACTTTATCAAGGATTGTCCCGAGATGAGCGAGAGATTACAGAATGCAAGATAGAGTGGTTCGGTTTCAAAAGTGAGACTCCCAAAAAGTGTCGGTACTGGAGCTAGCAGCAAAAATATGACACGAGAGACAGCAGTGCGATCTGAGGCTAGGGCTCCTGCTCGAGCCTATGCCATATGAGCACGTGAAGAAGCATTGTCGCCTAACGTAATCACTGGTACATTTTATCTTTATGACACTGTTGTTATTGCTTTGATAGATCCAGGATCTACACATTCGTATGCATGCATGAAATTGGCATCTAGCATGAATTTACCCATGGAGTCTACAGAATTTGTGATTAGAGTGTCAAATCCATTTGGCGAGCATGTCTTGGTCGATAAAGTATGCAAGAAATGCCCTTTGATGATTAGAGGTCTTTGTTTTCCGGCTGACTTGATGTTGTTTTCATTTAATGAATTCGATGTTATTTTGGGTATGGATTGGTTGACACTTCATGGTACCATCGTAGATTGTAAACAGAAAGTTATGGAATTGAGACATGAGAATGGTGAAGTCTTTCGAGTCGAATCAGATGAACTTGGTGGCTTGCCATCGTAATTTCTTTGATGACAGCTCAGAAATGTATGAGAAAAGGATATGAAGCATATCTGGCTTATGTGTTGAATACAAAAGAATTTGAGTTGAAAGTCAAATCAGTGCTTATTGTATGTGAGTTTGCAGATGTGTTCCCGGAAGAATTGCCAGGTTTACCTCCAGTTAGGGAAGTTGAATTTGGTATTGAGTTAATGCCAGGGATTGCACCTATTTCTATCGCCCCGTATAGGATGGCTCCGACGGAGTTAAGGGAAATAAAGTCACAGTTGCAAGAATTGGTTGACAAAGGCTTTGCGAGACCCAGTTTTTTGCCTTGGGGTGATCCCGTGTTATTCGTAAAGAAGAAGGATTGTTCCGTGAGATTATGTATTGATTATCGACAATTAATAAGGTAACGATTAAGAACAAATATCCATTGCCAAGAATTGATGATTTGTTCGATCAGCTAAAATGAGCAACATGGTTGTCCAAGATTGACTTGAGGTCTGGTTATTACCAGTTGCGAGTTAAGGAAACAGACGTACCTAAGACTTCTTTTAGAACAAGGTATGGTCACTACAAATTCCTTGTTATGCCTTTTGGATTGACGAATGCTCTGGCTGTGTTTATGGATTTGATGAATAGAATATTTTGTCCATACTTGGATAAGTTTGTTGTATTGTTCATAGATGATATTTTAATCTACTCTAGAGATGAGACAGAGCATGTCGAACATCTGAGGATCATTTTACAGACTTTGAGGGATAAACAATTATATGCCAAGTTTAGTAAAAGTGAGTTTTGGCTTCAGGAAGCTGGGTTTTTAGGCTACATTGTTTCCAGTGATGGTATTCGGGTTGATCCTAGTAAAATTTCTGCCATTGTTGAATGGAAGCCTCTAAGGAATGTAACTGAAGTTAGGAGCTTTTTGGGCTTAGCTGGTTATTACCGAATATTTGTAAAAGGATTTTCTATGATAGCCACTCGTATGACGAGATTGCTGCAAAAGGATGTTAAGTTTGAGTGGATAGAAAGGTGAGAAAAAAGCTTTGAAAAGTTGAAAATGCTATTGACGGAGGCACCAGTGCTAGTACAACCGGAACCAGGGAAAGAATTTGTAATCTACAGCGATGCATCCTTGAATGGACTAGGTTGTGTGCTTATGCAAGAAGGAAAGGTTGTAGCCTATGCTTCGAGACAGCTGAAGCCTCATGAGAAGAAGTATCCGACTCGTGATTTGGAATTGGCCGCCATAGTGTTTGTATTGAAGATTTGGCGTCATTATTTATTCGGAGAAAAATGCCATGTCTATACCGATCATAAGAGCTTCAAGTACTTAATGACGAAAAAAGATTTGAATTTAAAGCAAAGGAGATGGTTGGAATTGTTGAAAGATTATGAGCTTATAATTGATTATCATCTGGGAAAGGCGAACCTGGTCGCCTACTCTTTGAGCTGGAAGTCTCTATTCGTTTTGTGGACAATGAATACACAGATGACCTTATATGATGATGGTTCCATTTTAGCTGAATTGAGAGCTAGGTCGACTCTTCTTGGTCAGATTTGTAAAGCTCAGAAATTTGATGAGAAATTACAAGCTAAGAAAGTTCAGTTTGAAGCAACCAGTGAGCCCGACTTTTAGATTGACTCTGAGGGATGCTTAAGATTTCAGGGAAGAATCTATGTTCCGAAGGATACTGAGTTGATCCAGACTATTTTACAAGAGGCACATAACAGTCGTACGTCAGTTCATCCGGGAAGTACCAATATGTACAATGACTTGAAGAATGTTTATTGGTGGAATGGCATGAAAAGAGATATCTTAGAATTTGTAACAAGATGTTTGATTTGTCAACAGGTTAAAGCTGAACATCAAGTACCCTCTGGTATACTTCAACCTATTATGGTCCCTGAGTGGAAATGGGATAGGATCGCTATGGATTTCGTAACCAGATTGCCAGTGACTCCGAGAAAGAAAGATACTATTTGGGTGATAGTTGAAAAATTGACTAAATCAGCTCATTTTATACCGGTACGCACAAATTATTCTCTAGATAAGTTAGCCGATTTGTATATTTCAGAGATTGTTAGACTTCATGGTGTGCCATTGTTGATTATTTTGGATAGAGATCCAAGATTTACAACACGATTTTGGAAAAAGTCGCAAGCAACTTTAGGATTGAAACTAAATTTTAGTACTTCTTTCCACCCACAGACTGATAGACAATCCGATAGAATAATCCAGACACTTGAAGATATGCTTAGATGTTGTGTTCTCGAGTTTCAAGGTAGTTAGGAAAATTATCTTCCTTTGGCTGAATTTGCTTACAACAACAGTTATCAGTCTAGTTTAAGGATGGCACCTTATGAGGCATTATATGGCCGAAAATGTCGAACTCCCTTGTATTGGACAAAGCTTAAGGAAAGTAAAATTTTCGGAGTTGATTTGATCAAATAAACTGAGGATAAAGTTAAGGTGATTCAAGATTGTTTGAAAGCGGCGTCGGGCAGACAAAAATCGTATGCGGATTTAAAAAGGAAAGAAATTGAGTATCAAGTGGGCGATAAGGTATTCTTGAAGGTATCACCCTGGAAAAAGGTTTTAAGATTCAGTAGAAAAGGCAAATTAAGTCCTCGTTTTATTGGGCCTTATAAGATTACCGAGATAATAGGACCGGTTGCCTATCGCTTAGCTCTGCCATCAGAGTTGGAAAAGATTCATGACGTGTTTCATGTATCCTTGTTACATTGATATAGATTGAACCCCTCGCATGTCATTACCCAGACAAAGGTTGAAATTCAACGAAACATGACGTACGGTGAGAAACCGATTAAGATTTTGGCCAAGGAAGTTAAGCAACTACGGAACAAAAGTATTGTCCTTGTGGAGGTACTTGGCATAGACATGGGATTGAAGAAGCCACTTGGGAACCAGAAGACACTATGAGAGTTAATAACCAAACCTATTTACTGGTAAGACTTTTGAGGACGAAAGTCTCTAAGGGGGGAGAATTGTAACATCCCAAAATAGGGCTTAGACGAAATAGTGGTTTAGGAGCACAAATCCGACGTTAAAATATTTATTTTATGATTTTTATAAGGTTTAGAATATGAATATTTGCATGTGTTAAAGTTTCATGAAGAAATTCTAAGTATAAGGTGTCCAATTGGAAATTAGGGACTAAATTGAATAAGTTGCAAAATTTGTGTTCTAGAAGAAATTTGTTTGAAATTGCTTTGGATTATTAATGAGGAGGTCTTAAGGAGCAATTTTCCCAATTTCTAAGTTTTTGGACAAAAATGGGCTTGTATGGAAAATTTTAAAGGAAATGCATTAAGGGCATTTTGGTCATTTGGTTTATAAATGAAATAAAATGGGAAAATATGCCAAAAACCAGCTCATTCTCTCCATGTTGCTGTTGAAAATTAGGGTTCTCTATAGCTAGGGTTTTCAAACTTTCCAAGCTCAATAGTAAGTGCTTCCAAGCCCCGTTTTTAATGTTTGTCGTATTTTTGAAATCTCGGTAACTTGCTCTCTCTATTTCTACCCATATTTCATGCTAGGGTCCATGTTTAGAAATTTAGCCATGCATGAGAAGCTTATGTTTTGATGATTTATGGAAGGATATGAGATTTTAAAGGATGGTAAACAACTTTTACAAAGTAGATTTTCATGAAAAAAGCTTTAAGGACTATTTTGTAAAAGTTGTAGTAAAAGGATAGAAAATGTGAAATGATGGAAAATGTGGGCTGTTATGAACATGAAAAATGTTTGGCTAGACTTAAGTAACTAAGAAATCCCTTACATTGTGTTATTCGAGCTTAGGGACTAAATTATAAATATATGAAATTATAGGGGTAAAATAGTAATTTTACCCAAGTATGAATTGGGGGTCATTTTGAGTAATGTATGTGTACTTACTAAGCTTTATAGCTTACCCTCCTCTCTTTTCCATTCCCTTTAGATACGTCAAGCTAGCTCGAAGGATCGGGAGATGTTGGAGCTCGAATCACACTATCTTCAAGGATTTTGGGTATATATATATAAAAAAAGGGGTTCAATTGTTTTAGACACGACATTTATAGGAAACTTGTCTATCTTGTGTATATGTGTTACGTTGAAATAGCCAAGTATAATGGCTCATTTGGGCATTGATTATTTTGTATGTGGCCATGTGATTTGGTCCATATTAATGGTTGGGATATATCCCTAAGTTTATCTTCACATGCATACTAAGATGTGTATGTGTTGGTTTGATGGATGACTATTCATTTGCTAGTATGTGGTTGCATGATTTAGCATTCATATTGGATTGATAATAAGGAATATGGTAAACCATGAAATTGGTGTGGAATGACTAAAAGATAAGGTTGTGTGAATACTAAGGGACTAGTATGAAAAAGGGGTCATAGTGATGCTATAATGTTGCATGTTTAAGTGTCCAAATATATCATGGGATTTTCCATTGAACATATGGAAGTGTATGATTGTTTAAGGGTGACCAATGGCTTGGAGAGTAGCCTCCAAATGGTCCACACGGGTAGACACACAGGTATGTGTCTAGGCCATGTGTGATAAACGGTCAGCCCCATGGGTGTGTCATTTGGCCGTGTGTCCTCTGCACCTTGAATTTTAGGTTAACATGCACGGTAGTAAACAAACGGGCAGAGACATGGCCGTGTGTCTCAACCGTGTGGAGAACATGACCTCTGGCCACGGGGGTGTGCTTGGCCGTGTGCCTCAAATTTTTATGATGACATCATAAACAGAATGCTCGCTAAAATCACACGGGCTACCACACGGGTGTGTCCCAGGCCATGTGAGGAACACGGGCAAAGGACACGGGTGTGTGCTTAGCCGTGTGAAAACCCCTATAGGTTCGAATTGGAAAATAAATCCAATAATTCCACACGAGTGTGGGACATGGGCGTGTCCCCAAGCACACGGGCGTGTGCATTGCCTCCACACGAGCATGTGAGGCTTTGACCTAGAAATTTTCTTTTGTGAGTCTTCGGTTTAGTCCTGGCCTGCCAATAATGCATGTTTAGGGCCTCGTAGGTCCATAATAGGGACAAATTGACTTTAATTGATTGGTTTTATTTGACTGAAATTTTGTGGCCCGGTTCTGTATGTTTGGTTCTGCTTAAGTTCGGTAATGCCTCATACCCTATCCCGACATCGGATACGGGTAAGGGGTGTTACAATTTGATCAAGTGTTTAAGTGTGGATTACTCGATCATCCATTTTTCCTCTTAAATGTTTTCCTCTCTTGGCCGAATGATATAGGGGCCATAAGAATTATGTTTATTTATTTATTATTTATGAGAAACTCCATCCCTTACCCTTTTGAAGGTCCAAACAAAAATCATAAGGGATATCCTAATTTCACATCGGAAATCATCAAATTGAGTGTCCAAAACCGTGTGGGAAAGTATTGGTGAAGCTATTTCTAATCGATTTATTAATGATAAATTACCTTCAACGGATATTAACAATAAAGAATACTTGTGTGTTAGATACGTTTTTCGAGTTTAATCAAAGCGAAAGAAATCGATACTGAGGATTGTGGCATTTTGGATTTATGATATAAGGTGTGGGATCGATTCTATTTGTTGTATGTGATATATTTATTTTGTTATAGAAATAAATTAATTACAACCAATTGTGAGTACACTAAGTAATCAAAGAGGATTTGAAAAACTCATTACAAATGACCCAAGTAAGTGACTCTAACTGAGTATATTATATGAAACGCATGAAATATGATGTGATTATTGCTATGTTAATGATGTATGTGTAGATATCATTTTTATAACATGCGTTGCATAGCTTATGTGATATGTTTGATGATTCAAATATGTGATATTTATATATGGGTATGTGAATATTAGGATCTATGATCTAATGTGTCAAGCATGATTAAAACATGTTTAAGTGATGACTAAGTGAAATATAAATATGCGAGCATGTCCACTTGCCTAAGTGTTAAAGTGATTCACATGTGTTTAATAGTGAATTTGCCATGTCACATGCACGGGGTGGGATTTTTTGAAAGGAGGAAGTAAGTGGCAGTATATGTGTATATCAGTGGTGGCTTGTCCATAGAGTGTTTCAATGGCAATATATGTGCATATTAGCGGTGGCCTATCCATAAAGTGTTTTAGTGACAATATAGCTACATATCTGGAAACACAAAAATATATACACTTTTTCATATCTTTTTTAACTCAAATTCATGCAATTTTGTAGTAATTCTTGTCAAAAAATATATAATAATTATAGAATAATTAAATTGTACTTAAATTATTAAAATGTTGAATTTTAATTAATTTTATAATAAATTTTGATTAATTTTGATTTATTTTCGATAGATTCACACAAAGGGCGAAAAATGGCTTGGTAGACACTATTAGAAGCGCAAAACCAAAAAGTGATTTTTAAAGCATCGAGGCGAATTAATTTTTCAGCCAAAGACAGTCAAATTTATGAATATTAATTCATAATATAATTAATTTTAATTTTAATCTAATTTATTTTGGGTTAAATAATTATTATTAATTAAATTATGAAAGGATACCCAATTGTGCTAAACCGAGAAGACCGATCCAACCCAGCAATGGGCTGCCCAAAACCATCTGACATGATGACCCAATCAGCTTATTTAGCTGATTATTTTTCTTGCAAAATAGCCCTTGAAGCTTCCTTGAAATTGTATTCAAACCCCTCCATTTATCAAGATTTTGTAGATTTGCCCCTAGCTAAAATTAGAAAGTTTGAAAGCTTCAAACTTGCCACATGTGTGGCCAGCCATGGGGGGAGTCAATGGCTGTTGTTTTTGCAATTTTTAGAAGCCTACTCAACCTATAAATACCCCCTTCCTGGTCATTTCAAACACACCTCTCATCCTTTCATTCTTCACTTCTCTCTCACTTTCTCTCTTCAAAATCCTTCCTTTGTTCTCCATTTTTCCCTTCCATTCCCTTGCTGATTTCCCCTCTTGGAAAAGAGCCCTTCAACCACCATTGGTAGCAGCATCCTTGCATTATAATTGTAAGGTAACTAATGTATTAAGTATTAAATCGTGTTGAAATTGTAATTAATTGGCACAATACTTAATCAGTGCATGTTTAATCTTCTAAGGTAGCTGAGGGTTAAATTAGCGACGATATTAAGCGATACATTAGCCTTGCATAACTTGCAAGATTATTATGACTAAACTGTTTCAATGTAGGAATATATTGTTACCTCACTCAATCTTTTATGTGCTTATGAAGATTGATCAATTATTTGAATTGGTATTGAAAAATGTTCAAGAGATTAGTTAATTTAATAAGTATGTATGAGCAGTAGCTAGCAAATTACCAAGTTGCCCTAGATTTATTTGTAACAACATGAACATGAGTTCAGTAATTCTAGGTTAAGAAATGTAATTAATATAACACAATTATGTCATCTTGATTAAAATCATCTTTTGAAATCGTGCATTGGAACTTTTTTTATCATTTAATTTTACTTAGTTAAATTTTAGTATAACTACTTCCTCAAAATCAAAATATTTTCCTTCACCAAAGTGTTTTTAATTGCATTCATAAATAATTCTTTTCACAGTCCATGTGGGCATGATAACTCAACATTTACTTATCACTTTATTACTTGTTCCGATTATGTACACTTGCACATTTCCATCATTCCAATATCAGTTGTGGCTTGTCAACAAAGTGTTATCAGTAGCAGATTATTTGCAAAGCAATGGTGGCTTATCCACAAAGGGTGTTTCAGATGGACGAGTTCTGGGGAACTCGTTATTGGTGTGTAGCAGAGATGGGTAGGAAATTTTATAAAATGTGCATCATTTTAAAATATGCGTCGACATGTTCATCCATAAGTATCAGTGTTAGAACTTGTGATTATTATGATGATTGATATGTTGAGATTGACGTTTTGATATGTATGGGATTTTATTTCTGTTGATCTTAGATTGGGCTATTTAAAGATCATCCACTTTACTTATGTGTTTCAGATAATCTTCGTGGTTAGGACTTGGATGTAGTCGTTGGCGGTGCTCTCAAAAATGATTTTTAAATAGATATGGACTTTTATTTATGATTTGGATTTTTATGGATTTTATTGCTATTTGAGACTTTTTATGTTAAATTATGGTAATGTGGCATGAGACTTTACTTTGGGGATTTTATTCTAATTTGCATGACTTTATTTTATGACATTAAGTTTTAAAAAATTCATAAGTTAGTATTTGATAAGATTTCGTATGAAACTCAGTTTTTAAAATAAAATCTGTCAATAATATATATTTTTTTGCTGTATTTATCAAAAATAAGTTTTTAATAAAAATAGACTTAGTTTTCAAAATTATTAATGTTTACAAATTAGTTTTCTAAAGACATTTGATTTATGAAGTGAATGTGGTTTTATTTCCGAAACAATGACGAATAAACAAGTTTTTCAATTTTGAATAAAAAGACAAATGATTTAGAAGTATGATTAAAAATTTGAAATAGTTTTGAATAAATGATTGAGTGTTTACAATTGAGATATCATTTATTCTGATTCCTAAAATTTGCACTTTTTTTATGAAATTAAAATAAACGCTTTATTTCATTTGTTTTAAATTGACATGCCAATAGTTTTAATATATATTTTTTTAATTTTGAATGTTAATTTTGGCCATTTTCGTTGACAAATGGTTTTTGAAATGAGATTGAAAATAAAGTTGAACATTTGATTTTACTAGTTTTGAACGAATTGCGCCAATGGTTTAAAAAATACATTCAAAATCAAGAAAGTTTTTCTTGGCCATTCCGGTAGCCAATATAACTTTCCGAATTTGGCCATAACGACTGGGCCAAGTTTGGGTTTTATAGAATCGTTTTGTTAAAATTGCACTAATCTCTGAAAAAGCTGCATCGACATTCTCATGCACCTTGCTATATGTGGTATTATGTTGAAATGTAAGTGGTTCTATGTATATATGAAATGTATGACTTAAATATTGCTTCTTTTATGTTGAACTCACACTGGGCTTTGAAAGCTCATCCTTTCAATTTCCTTGTTTTTAAGATAACTCTCAAGGTTAGAACATGGGCTAGGCTTGTAACACCCCTAACCCGTATCCGTCGCCGGACTATGGCTAAGAGGCATTACCAGACATATCAGAATATTTCGCAATCATTTCACAATCAAAAGTCATAGATCGTCAAATCATAGTCAAATATCAAATAAAGTCCCTTTCTTAGGTCAACAAGACCTTAAACATACTTTGGAGAAGGTTTAGGACTAAACCGATCTCTTATAAAAGTTTCCAGACACTTAGAAAAATTTCATGGAATCACAGGTCACACGCCCGTGTGAACAGGCCGTGTGCCTCACACGGCATTATACACGCCCGTGTATTTAGGCAGTGGCGAAACAGGGCATACATACTGACTTGACCACAAGGCCAGAGATATGCCCGTGTATCTTGGCCGTGGTCGAAACTGACTTGGTTTACACGGCCGATCACACACCCGTGTACCCTTCGAAATGGCCACACACGTCCATGTTCCAAGGCTGTGTGCCTCACATGGCCACCAGACAAGCTTGTGTGTCTAGGCTGTGGTCGAGACTGACTTTAAATTGTAGGACACCCTAGGGGAAAAATGGCCATGTAACATAACTGTGTGTCTCACACGGCTGAGACACACGCCCGTGTCTCTTCCCGTGTGGACAAAAATAGGCTACTTGAAAAGCCATTTTGCCACCCTATATCCATAAGCTTTTAAGACCACATTTCATAACCCAAAATGCAACCAAAACATTTCCAAAACAAGCATCACTCATACTTCAATATCATTAATAATTTCCATACATAATTCCAACTCAAACATACTAATTCCATGTAGCTAATTCATACATTGAACACATGATTCATATCACATTTATAACCATTTCAACCACAAAACTAACTTACCAAAAAGACCATTTCACTAGGCCATATATATACACCAAATTTACCATTTTTACATCACATATCATATACCAAAATTAAACCATAAGATCAACCATAATCAAGCCATATCTCATGGCATGATATACCCATCTCAAAACATATCACATTAATTCTAGCCTATACATGCCATATAATGATATAAACATTTTCAAAAGGTACCAAAATAATAATTGATAGTGTGGTGATGATACTCAACGATCCCTGAGCTTCCAGTAGCTTTGATAACTAAAACACAATGCAAACACACACAAAGTAAGCTTTCAAAAGCTTAGTAAGACATATATAAATAAATTTATCATTTTAAGCATATAAGCATCATAAAATACATATACTCTATAGCCAAATACTATCACAAACCACATAGTTCATATACATTTCACATATTCCCAATTCATTTGCACATATAGCATATTTTCTCATATTTATATCACATGTCATCACTTGCACATATACTTACTTCTCATTAACAAATGTTGAACACATCTCCACGTACCTGAATCGATTATTCATTTATTCAATCGCATATTTTTTAGAATGCTCGTTGAACGTACGGTATTAAACATAGCCTGAGTAAAAGTTCTTCAGCAATGATTATGAGATAGTGGAGTTTATGTGATAATTAAACCACTCTTCTAGTAAGATTTTCGGGGATGAAAATCCTTAAAGGGGGGAGAGTTGTAACATCTCAAATTAGGGCCTAGTCAGAACAGTGGTTTCGGAACCAGAAATTCAACACAGTAAATTTTTTATTAAATTTTTATCCTTTAAAATTTTACGGGATGATTTCGTGAAAATTTCGTTCGAAAATTTTAACTTTTGGGCACTCAATTTGGTCAAAAGGACTAAATTGTAAAAAGTGAAAAAGTTTAGTTCTACATGTTAGAGGTGTCTAATTGTTATGAAATTTAAATTGGAGGCCCTTAAATGGTAATCATATCATTGGATAATTTTTTGGACAAAAATGGACATGAAATGGGTGAAATAGAATATTTTTAAGTTAGGGGCATTTTGGTGATGTAGTAATTAAAATGAATTAAAAACAAAAATAAAAACCAATATTTGTCCATCTTCTACCCTATGGCCAAAAATTGCATGGAGAAGACATATCTAGGGGTTTTCAAGCTTCCAAGCTCGATTGTAAGTCTGTTCTAGCCCCGGGTTTAATGATTTTTACGTTTTTGAGATCCTCGTAACAAGATCTACTCATTTCTACCCATATTTTGAGCTAGGGTTTGTGTTTAAAAATTTACCCATGGATGACATGCATGTTTTTTGTTGTCTAATGGTAGAAACTGAATGCTCGGTGTGTAATAAGCGACTTTTACTAAGTGATTTTAGGTGAAACTGTCAAAATGGATTGTTTTGCAAAATTTACAAAATTTGTCATAAAAGTGTGATTTAGTGGAAATTAGGGGCTTCTATAGTTATGAAAATGATTTGGCTAGGCTTAAAATGCAAGGAAATTGGACAAAAATCATTTTATGAGCTTTGGGGCAAAAGTGCAAATATGTGAAAGTTTAGAGGTCAAAATAAAAATTTGTAAAAATATGATTTTTGGATCCATATGAATAATGTGACTAATTATTAAGCGAAATGTGATATTATAGATCAAGGAAAATGAGATTCGGGCATTGATTGGGATTGAATGAGATTATGGACTAAATCAGAATAAATAGTCGCGCTCGCATTCGAGGTAAGTTTGTATGTAACTAATATATCGATTCTTTTTATGTTATTATATTTCATTAGTATATGAGATGTGGCTGCCTACAGAATGATCATTTGATGTAGATTACGAATCGAAATAGATTATGAATGAGTTTGTTAAATGTTGAAAAATGAGGAATTTCTCGTTTGAACCTTCGAAATAGAAATGATATGAATGATCCATTGTGAGAACATATGTGTAGTACTATGTGCAGGCTACTCTGTGTTTAAGATGGTTTTAGGTCACGTGTGTAGTACTAAGTGTAGGCTACTACGTGTACCAGGTAGTTAGGTTGCATGTGTAGTACTAAGTGCAGGCTACTATGCGTACACGACAACTTCAATCACGTGTGTAGTACTAAGTGCAGGCTACTACGTGTATCAAATGGTTAGGTCATATGTGTAGTACTAAGTGTAGGCTACTACGTGTATGAGATAGTTAGGTCGTATGTGTAGTACTAAGTGCAGGTTACTATGCGTACCCGACAACTTCAATCACGTGTGTAGTGCTTAACGTAGGCTCTTACGTGTATCAGATTATTAGGTCACGTGTGCAGTACTAAGTGCAGGCTACTACATGTACTAGATTTCAAGTCACATGTGTAGTACTAAGTGCAGGCGACTATGCGTACCAGATAGCTTCGGTTACAAGGGTGGTAATATGTGCAGGCAACCATGTATATGTTATTATTCCGATGAGTTCAATGGGAAATTGACTAAGTGAAAATACATGTGAACTTGACCATGTGATGAATAAGTGCAGGTATATGATTGTGGACATTTATGAGCAATGTGCTCAATTGTTGAGCGAACTTTCGGTAATATGGAATGGAGTAAGTGAAATTATGTAAGAGGAAATTTTGTAATAAAATAGTTTTGGATAGCAGCAGTTGTGTAACTTTAAGAAAATCACCAAAAATGGTGGAAATGGAATTAGAGATTGAACAAGATATGAAATTAAATATATTTGAGTATATTGTCATATAAAGGAAATGATGTAAGCAAAAGCATTTCATATTATGAGATATTTGAATTTTCGTGAGACAAGGTCAGAATGATTTTAGAATCCCCTATTTTGACTTGGAAATATCATTAAACATTGTAAAAAACAATTATTGGCTATAATTTATATGCTTAAAATTCTTAATGAGTCTATTTTCAAGATAAATAGACAAGAGCATTAATAGAAACCCGTACTATGAGATAAATGATCTTTAGTAAAGAAAGGTCAAAGCTGTCAAGCAGCAGAACAGGGGTAAATTTAAAGAATAAACTGTACTTATTGGCTAGACCAAAAATTTTGGAAATTTTAAGATAAAAATATATATGAGTCTAGTTTTATGGAAAATTTATGTATCTTAATTTGGAGTTCCTTAGCTCTAGATATAAATAATTTAGTAACTATGACTCGAGAAAATAGCATGACCAGAAAATAAGTAAAAGTGTAACTATGATTATATTTCCATGGAATCATGTTTATAATTTGCTTATTATTTTCATATGGACTTACTAAGCTTTAAGCTTACTCCCTTCTTTCCATTTCTTTTAGTGTTGTCAGGTCGGCTCGGGGTTGGAGATCGTCGGAGGCAGCATCACACTATCAAGCCAATACCTTTGGAATATTGTTACATATGTTAGAATTATCAAGTGAGTGGCATGTATAGGGACCTAGTTCTATGAAATGTGTTATTATGATTTGACCAAATATATTGGCCTATTTTGAGCTATTGTATATGGCCATGAGATGTGGCTCGTATTGATTATGGCTTGTAAGTATAGCCATTCAAGTTACAATTTATTGCTTATGATCTGAAGATATGATTATGTTTGTTTGTCATGCATGGTTGGCAATATGTCATGTGTGTTGAATGCATGTTTTATGACCATGAAATAAATGTGCAATATGGAGATAAATAATAATGCTTTGAACATGGAAGTTTGATGATAAGTTGAAATAAATTGGTACAAAGATAACTATGGTATGGCTAGTCTTGGCTTAATGTGGGAATGTGTAACACATGCATGTTGATAGGTAAATGATATGTTTGTATCATAATTGAGGATGTTGAATGCCATTGGATCCATGTGTATGTGTGTCCATTTAAGGGCAATGAAAAGTCTTAGAAAATAGCCTAAGAGTTAACTATACGGGATGAGACACGGTCGTATGTCTCAACCGTGTGAGGGACATAGCCTGGTGACATGGGCGTGTGGCCTGGCCGTGTGGTTCAATTTATTTGTTTATATCATAAATAGAGAGTTACACGACCTGAGGACACAGGTGTGTTGATGGCACACGGGCGTGTGACCCTGTTTCTTGAGAAATATTTCTAAGTTTTTCCCAAATCTTTCCAAAGTTCTCGGTTTAGTCCTGAAACCTTTATAAAGTATGTTTTGGACTTCGTAAACCCAAATAAGGGACTATGTGCATGTGGTTGAATGTTTTAAAATATGATTGAAATTTTATGGCCTCGTTTGCATGATTGTTTGTGTTTAAGTCCGTTAATGCCTCAAATCTTGTCCTTGCGTAGGACACAGGTAGGGGGTGTTAAAGCCAATGTCCCAGACATGGTCTTAGATGTAATCAGATCTCGGCAATCCTAAGTCATGAAATTCGTATACTATACTATTCCTAGGGTTCGTACAGGACTTTCGGTTAACATTACTTTGTCGATACTTGCTCGTATTTGCTCATTTAGCATTCATAGCAATTCAATGACAAATAAACATTTATAAATCAATTTAAAGACATTTACTTGTATATGAACTTACCTCGTAGCCGAAATAGAGGGACTAGATCGATTATGTAACGCCCCAAATATCCCAAACTTTTTTTTCGGTTTTGATAAAAGGTGTGCATAATATTCCTAGTCAAGTGTTATTTATGTGATAATAGGCCTTGGTTAAGTTATGAGTTCAAACTTTGGGGTGAAGGAAATTATAGTTTAATAATTAAAAGAACATTGATGGCAAGTAGTTTGGGTTATTGATTAAATGAAGGAGGAATTGGACACAAGGAGCCTTGTGTTGGAGTGGCAAGTAGCGTCACATGTGGGGCTTAGAGGTGGCGTCACATGTATGGCAAGGAGGTTTGGGGTTCGAATCCCTCCTTGCTGAAAAGAAGGATTTATTTTTGCTTAATAAATGGCCAGTAGTGGCGTTGGATGTGAACTCTGAAGGAAGTGATCAGAGGAGAAATTTAAGGAAGGGATTAAGGAGTTATTAGGGAGAAAATTTAGAAGATGAGGTGTGTAGAGAAGTGGAGCCAAATTGGGAATTCGAGGATAGGTAAATTTGGCTATAGTATATATAGGTGCCAATTTTGGGAAATCAAGGCTAATGCCGAATTCTTCCTTTCTTTTTACCGAAAACACTTTTCTCTTCAAATATCTAAAAACCAAAATCCCTTATTCTTTCTGTTTTAGTTTGTGCCGAGTTCTTCCCTTCCTTTCTCATCAAACTCTTTTCTTTCTCGCTCCAAGTTACTTTCTCTAAAGCGAAATATCATTTGGCCAAAATCCTTTTGTGCCGCCACTTTTTCTTCAACGTTGGCCGATCGATTCTTGTGGGATTAGTATTGAATCTCAAATTTCAGATCTCTACCGAATTGTTCCTTAGGCGTTTTGGGGTTTTGGATTTAAGAAATACTCGTGATTAGTGATCAAGGAAGGGCTGTTAAGGCTTGTCATTCAAGGTTCATGGCTAAGGAGATCACGACACGTTTTAGTACCAAGTGTGTACATACACTGCACACACAGAGTAGACTGGCATATCCCGACCGAAAGGCCAGAAGTTTGGCTACAATAGTCTTGCGAGTGCGCGAACACTCGTAAGGGGGAAATGATAGGTTATCAGAGGCTCCATGAGTGATTCCATGGACTTAGGTAGTGTATTGGCCAACTGAACCAGAATGGGCTAAATGGGCCCGATGGGCTATAGGGCCCATAATAGGCAAAATTGGCAATTTGATACTATTTGATGAAAAATCATATGATTGCATGACTATGAATGTGATTGGGTCTGACAGGCCATATGAAAGTGATTGGGCCTGATGGGCCATATGAATGTGATTGGGCCCGATGGGCCATATGAATGAGATTTGGCCTAAAGGGGCCAAATGATTATGTATGGATCTATATGTGTTTAGTAAGGGGTTGTGGACCCAATTTTTAGTAACTAATCAATCAGGCATAAAATTTAAATAATTAATTAATTGCGATCGTGGACCAGTCATAAGGTTAAGGTGTGGCAATGGGCATATACATGTCTAGGATTGGATCTAGGGAGAGCTTGGTACTTAAGCGGTCTTGATGACTCACCTCCTCTTCTTTGGAATCCTACCTGGTGCATAGTATCTGTTCACTTTAGCCAACGAGGACTTGTTAAAGGGCCAAGGTAAGAAATAAACCCATAATAAAGAGAAATTATCGAAAATACCCCTAAGAGCGGAAATGACTAAAATACCCCTATGTGTGGAATGTAAGATTTATAGATGTTAGATGTATACCTACTGCATTCATATGATATTCTGTTTAGGTTGCATATGGGTTGGGAATTATGGAACGGAGGAAGTATATGAGGATCACATGGTTGCTTGACGACCGTGAATCCATCGATGGCTATTAAGCCCCATATTTGATTAGCAGCTTACTGCAATGAAGGTAGTACTGCAACCAGGCTACCATTGGAGTGTATCGGATGGGTGGGTCGATATTTGTATCCCCACATAGTGTGTATTGGGGGATGGAGATGGTGTGTAGCGGTTGTGTGACAGCCCAAAATTGACCCTAGTCGGGAAGTGGTTTCGGGACCACAAAACCGAGTCATAAAAATAATTGATTTCCATATTCTATGCTTATTATGTGTGTACATGAGTATGTGGAAGTTTCATTCTCCAATTTTGCCAATTGCATGAGAAATTATTAAATAGGGATTGATATGAGACATGGTGAAAATATGATAGGCTAATTTAAAATGGTCTATTAATGCATGTTGTGAAAATGATGGGTTTGCATGTCAAATTACCCAAAATTTGAGCTAGTGGTTGGCCATGCTATGGGTGGAAACATGTTGGGAACATGTTGGCCTAGTGAGGTATGTAGGAAAAAAATAAAATAAGGGGCATGGGCATAAAATAATGAAAAGGAGTATGATGAATACAAAAAAAAAATGTGTGTAGTTGTTTCCCCCCCCATTGCCGTGAGCTAAAGAAAAGAAAGGAGAAAATTTCTGTTCATCCTTTCTCATCTTCATTTAGCCGAAACTAGAAAGAAAAAAAACAAAGAAAAAAAAATGCTCATCCTTTGGTTCATCCTTGGCCAAAAATTTTAAGGAGGAAGGAAGAAGAAAGGTTGAAGAGGTTCGGCCATGCATGTAGCTAGGCTAAGCTCAAGAGCAAAGGGGAACTAAATCCGATAAAGGGAAGGAAAAAGTGGTCGAATAGCTATCGGAATCGTTCGACAACACCCGAGGTAAGTTCTTGAGTAAAAGAGCTTAAATTATGATGTGATTAGATCATGTTTTAAGCAAATTAAAATCATGCTCTTTGTGTGGCTATTGAGCCGAATTTGCAAGAATGATAAATGTCTTGTGTTTGAGTTTTGCTAACGAAAATGAAATACGAATGGGCCATGATTTATTGTTAAATGTGCATGGTTATTTGGATGATGTCCGGGCTAAGTCCCGAAGGCTTGTGCTAAGTGACAATATCCGGACTAAGATCCGAAGGCATTTGTGCGAGATACTAATTCCGGGCTAAGCCCGAAGGCATTTGTGCGAGTTACTAAATCCGGGTTAAGTCCCGAAGGCATTTGTGCGAATTACTATAACCGGGCTATGTCCCGAAGGCATTTGAACGAGGAGCTATATCCGGTTAAATTCCGAAGGTACGTGATTTGGGAATGAATGAACTTGCTGTAAAATTCCAGTTAATACTCTCGAAACATCCCAACATTGAGGTATGTTTCGTATGTGCTTGAATTTAGTTGAGCCCTTACAAATAAGTATTCGCTCAGTTGATAAACGAGCTACCGGCCTTTGGCTGAGTTGATCTTTTGTGTATGTACATAAGGGTTGATAATGTGAAGCAAGTACGATATCGTAAATTTGTGCATATGAAATTATCCGTTTAGCTATATGAATGCTATACTTTTGTTGTGCTGGAATTCCTTGCTCAAAACTTACTAAGCATAAATTGCTTACTCCGTTTCATTGCTCCTCTGTTTTATAGATTTGGTTCTCCAGCTATCGGACTCGGGATCTTGAGGTCAAAGTCGCCCACACTATCAAAGCCCCCTTTTGGTACAATTTTGGTTGAACTTCGAAATGGCATGTATAGGACTACCCGTTTGTTGTGGGTTGTGGACCCTTTGGACTTGTATAAATTTTGGATAGCCATGCGAAAATGGCTTATATGTGCTTGAGTATATTGTTATAATCATTTGGTGTGGATATGCTTGACAAGGATTGGCCATGGGGATGGTTAATCACTTTCATAAATTGTGCTATTTATGCAAAAAGGGCTAGTTGAATCATGGAAACCATGAAATAGGTAAAGTCTACCTTAAAGGCAGATGCTGACAGCAGCAGTGATGTAGATTTGGAAAATCACTAAAAATAGTAGGAAGGGAATTAAATAGTGAATAAATTATGTAAACAAACCTTGATGAATCTACTTTCATAGGAAAGTAACGAAACAATCATACGGACAGTATGTTAAGAGATATTCAGGTTCTCGTGAGACAGGGCCAGAACGGTTTCTGGATTTCCTGTTCCGAATTTGGAAATTCATTATAAATTAACCAGAGATAATTAGGAGTCATACCATATATGGATAGATTCCTCTCTGAGTCTAGTTTCTATAGAAACAAACGGAATCAGTATTGAAGCCCTGTACAGGGAGATATCCAAGTCGTAATGCGCAAAGGTCAGGGTAGTCGATCCCTGTAACATGGGAGACTTTGACTAATAAACTGTACTAATTGGCCCAACCAAAAATTCTAGGAAAAAATATGTAGATGAGCATATGAGTCTAGTTTCAGGGAAAAATCACGAAACTGGATTCCGAGTTGTGAAACTCAAGATATGATTTTTAAAGCGACTAGTATGCAGATTGGTAGTGTCTGGGAAATTTTTTTATAAGGGGCTTAAAGTCTGTTAACACCTCGTGTTCGACTCCGGTGTCGGTCTCGGGTTCGGGGTGTTACATTTGATTGGTATCAGAGCTACGGTTTAGTCGATTCTAGGACTACCGTAATGCGTTGGGTCTAGCTATACATGCCATTTTATGTGATTACTTGATAGTGTGGTGATTTCTGACAATTGTAAATGTGTTTATTTATAGTAATGGATCCTGATCCCGACCGAGAGGTAGCTGATGATCTTGAGAGTGTAGCGCTTGCTCCCGCACAAGGGACAGCACCGGCGGACTCTCAACCTAATGCTAGTAACCCGAATGAGGAAGCTAGACAAGCTTTCTATAGCGTGATGAATGATTGGTTCAACCAATACATTCGAACTAATACGGCTGTTCCACAACCTCCATTCCCGACTAATACCACCCCCGCACCTACAATACCTCCGGTAACTGACCAAATAAGGTCAAATAAGCCCCCAGTTGACAGAATCCGAAAACATGGGGCTACTGAATTTAAGGCTACGGATAGCGACGATGCCGAGCAAGCTGAATTTTGGTTGGACAACACTATCCGGGTACTCGATGAGCTATCTTGTACACCCGATGAATGCCTAAAGTGTACTATCTCCTTGCTACGCGATTCTGCCTACTATTGGTGGAGTACTCTGACTTCTGTTGTGCCCCGAGAGCAAGTAACTTGGGAGTTTTTCCAAACTGAGTTTCGGAAAAAGTATATCAGTCAGAGATTTGTTGATCAAAAACGGAAGGAATTTCTTGAGCTTAAGCAAGGTTCTATGTCAGTTACTGATTACGAGCGAAAATTTGTTAGACTTAGTAGATACGCTCGGGAATGTGTTTCGTCCGAGGCTATTATGTGTAAACGCTTCGAGGATGGGCTGAATGAAGATATAAAAATGTTCGTTGGCGTTCTTGAAATACGAGAGTTCGTAGTACTTGTCGAGCGAGCTTGTAAAGCCGAAGAGCTTAGAAAAGAAAAACAAAAAGTTGATGAGGGAACTGGAGAGTTTCGTAAAAGATCTTCGGGAAAGTCTCTTCAACAGGCATCGAAGAAATTTCGAGATGATGTGGGCTGGTCGAGAGGCACTTCGGGCCTTTTTAGACGAGATCGTGATCGACCCCCTGTGGGTACACGAGGCACTTCGGTCGCCAGTGTTGGGAATGAACGTCGAGACAGAACGAAATGTCGATATTGCGGTAAATGGCATTCGGGGAGTTGTAGATTCCCTGACCGCTCCTGTTACAAGTGCGGATCGGTTGACCACTTCATTAAAGATTGCCCGAGGTTGTCTGAACAGAATGTAAATCAGAGTGGGAAACCGGGTGCTACCACTGCTCGAGGTAGACCATCTGGAAATACGGGCAATGCTGGTGGTGGTCAGAGAGGATCTAGAGATGCTATGACCAGATCCGAGGCTCGTGCGCCTGCTAGAGTTTATGCTATACGTGCCCGCGAGGATGCTTCTTCGCCTGATGTTATTACCGGTACTTTTACTCTCTTGGATACTAATGTAATTGCTTTGATTGACCCCGGTTCTACTCATTCTTACATATGTGAAACTTTAGCATCCAGTAAGACTTTACCTATTGAGTCTACTGAGTTCGTAATTCGGGTGTCAAATCCCTTGGGTCGTTACGTGCTTGTCGACAAAGTGTGTAAGAAATGTCCCCTAGAAATTCGAGGTTCCTGTTTTCCGGTGGACTTGATGCTTTTGCCGTTTGATGAATTTGATGTTATTCTTGGTTTGGATTGGTTGACCGTTCATGATGCGGTTCTGAATTGCAAAAGCAAGACTATTGATTTGAGGTGCGCAAATAATGAGATAATCCGAGCTGAGTCTACTGTCTTGAATGGATTGCCAACAATAATATCCTCGATGTTAGCTCAAAAATATGTGAGAAAGGGGTGTGAAGCGTATCTTGCATACGTACTTGATAATAAAGAGCCAGAAAAGAAACTTGAATCTGTGCCGGTGGTTTGTGAATACCCGGATGTTTTTCCTGAAGAATTACCGGGTTTACCACCTGTTCGGGAGGTAGAGTTTGGTATTGAGCTTGTACCTGGGACTACGCCAATTTCGATAGCTCCGTATCGTATGGCACCAACCGAGTTAAAAGAGTTGAAAGCTCAGTTGCAAGAGTTGACAGATAGAGGTTTCGCTCGACCAAGTTTCTCACCTTGGGGTGCACCAGTATTGTTTGTGAAAAAGAAGGACGGAACCATGAGGTTGTGCATCGATTATCGTCAGCTGAATAAGGTGACAATAAAGAATAAATATTCGATACCGTGTATTGACGATTTGTTTGATCAACTAAAGGGAGCCTCAGTGTTTTCAAAGATAGATTTGAGATCGGGTTATTATCAGTTGCGAATTCGAGATTCGGATATACCCAAAACTACTTTCAGAACGAGATACGGTCACTATGAGTTCTTAGTGATGCCGTTTGGGCTCACTAATGCCCCTGCGGTATTTATGGATTTGATGAATCGGATCTTTAGACCGTATTTGGATCGGTTTGTAGTTGTGTTTATCGATGATATTTTGGTCTATTCGAGAAATGAAACCGATCATGCTGAACACCTGGGATTAGTGTTGCAAATTTTACGGGATAAGCAGTTATATGCTAAGTTTAGTAAGTGTGAGTTCTGGTTAAGAGAGGTGAGCTTCTTGGGTCATGTGGTATCTGCATCAGGTATTCGAGTTGATCCGAGCAAAATTTCAACCACACTTAACTGGAAGCCTCCGAGAAATATTACTGAGGTTTGGAGTTTTTTTGGGATTAGCCGGCTACTACAGACGGTTTGTAAAGGGTTTCTCGATGATAGCCACACCAATGATGAAGCTACTTCAAAAAGATGTTAAGTTCGAATGGACGGAAAAATGTCAGAAAAGTTTCGATCAACTGAAAACTTATTTGACTGAAGCTCCAATTCTAGTGCAGCCCGAATCAGGCAAAGAGTTTGTCATTTATAGTGATGCATCCCTACTTGGGTTGGGTTGCGTATTGATGCAAGAGGGTCGAGTTGTAGCTTATGTGTCGAGACAACTGAAGCCACATGAGAAAAATTATCCGACCCATGATCTCGAACTAGCTGCCATCGTATTCGCTTTGAAAATATGGCGACACTACTTATTTGGTGAGAAGTGCCATGTATATTCGAATCACAAAAGTCTCAAATATTTGATGACTCAAAGAGACTTGAATCTGCGACAAAGGCGTTGGCTTGAGTTGTTGAAAGATTATGAACTTGTCATTGATTATCACCCGAGAAAGGCTAATGTGGTTGCGGATGCCTTAAGTCGTAAATCACTGTTTGCTTTACGAGAAATGAATGTACACTTGTCTGTTCTATCCGACAATGTGTTAGTAGTAGAATTAAAGGCTAGACCATTGTTGATTCATCAAATTCGTGAAGCTCAGAAAGTCGATGATGAATTAATTGCAAAACAGGCTGAATGTGTTTCGAATATGGAATCAGAGTTTCAAATTGATGATGACGATTGTTTGAGGTTCAGAAGTCGTTTGTGTGTTCCAAGAAATTTAGAACTTATTTCGATAATTCTGAACGAAGCTCATTGTAGCCGGATGTCAATTCACCCGGGGAGTACGAAAATGTACAACCATCTGAGACGTCAGTTTTGGTGGCATGGTATGAAACGAGACATTTCCGATTTTGTTTCGAAGTGTTTAATATGTCAACAAGTGAAGGCGGAACATCAAGTGCCTACGGGTTTACTTCAGCCGATCATGATACCTGAATGGAAATGGGATCAAGTCACGATGGATTTTGTGTCTGGGTTGCCATTGTCGATAAGTAAGAAAGATGCGATTTGGGTTGTTGTTGATAGACTGACTAAGTCGGCTCATTTTATTCCCGTACGTACGGATTATTCACTGGATAAACTAGCTGAATTGTATGTTTCTCAGATTGTGAGATTACACAGGGTACCCATTTCTATTGTGTCGGATAGAGATCCGAGATTCACCTCGCGATTTTGGAAGAAATTGCAAGAAGCTTTGGGTACCAAGCTGCATTTTAGCACCGCTTTTCATCCACAAATCGATGGCCAATCCAAGCGGATAATTCAGATACTTGAGGATATGTTGAGATGTTGCATCCTCGAGTTTAGTGGTTCGTGGGAGCGGTATTTACCTTTGATTGAATTCGCTTACAACAATAGTTTTTAATCAAGTATTAAGATGGCACCTTACGAGGCTTTGTACGGGCGTAAATGCCGTACACCATTGTTTTGGACCGAGCTCGGTGAAAGTAAAAGTTTCGGAGTGGATATGATTAAAGATGCTGAACAGAAAGTAAAAATAATTCGTGAGAGTCTGAAGGCAGCATCAGATCGTCAAAAGTCGTACGCGGATTTAAAACGAAGAAATATTGAGTATCAGGTGGGAGACAAAGTGTTTCTTAAGGTTTCACCTTGGAAAAAGATACTTAGATTTTGCCGTAAGGGCAAACTGAGTCCGAGGTTCATAGGGCCGTATGAAATATCCGAACGAGTTGGTCCGGTGGCATATAGATTGATGTTACCCCTTGATCTTGAGAAGATTCACAACGTTTTTCATGTCTTAGTGCTTCAACGTTACAGGTCTGATCCTTCTCACATAATAAGTCCCTCCGAGGTTGAAATTCAAGCCGATATGAGTTATGAAGAAGAACCGATTCGTATCCTAGCTCGTGAAGTGAAAGAATTACGAAACAAAAAGGTTCCTTTAGTAAAAGTATTATGGCAATCAAAGCACGTAAATAGGTAAAGTCTTACTGGATGCTAAGGTTTCACATATATAAGAATGAGTAGAACCAGGGTCAATCAAAGCAATCACATTAGTATCAAAGAGAGTAAAAGTACCCGTAATAACATCTGGCGAGGAAGCATCCTCGCGTGCGCGTATAGCGTTAGCTCTAGCAGGAGCGCGAGCCTCAGATCTGGTTGTAGCATCTCTAGATCCTCTCTGACCACCACTAGGATTTCCCGTGTTTCTAGATGGTCTACCTCGAGCAGTGGTAGCACCCGGTTTCCCACTCTGATTTACATTCTGTTCAGACAACCTCGGGCAATCTTTAATAAAGTGGTCAACTGATCCGCACTTGTAACAGGAGCGGCCATGGAATCTACAACTCCCCGAATGCCATTTACCACAATACTGACACTCCGTTCTATCTCGACGATCATTTCCAACACTGGCGACCGAAGTGACTCGTCCACTCACAGGGGGTCGATCGCGATCTCGTCTAGAAAGCCCGAAGTGTCTCTAAATTGGCTTAGATCATCTCTAAATTTCTTCGATGACTGTTGAAAGGGCTTTCCCGAAGATCTCTTACGAAACTCTTTTGCTCCCACATCAGCTTTCCTTTTCTCCTTATTGAGCTCCTCGGCTTTGCAAGCTCGCTCGACAAGTACCACAAATTCTCGGATTTCTAAAATGCCAACATACAGCTTTATATCATCGTTCAGTCCATCCTCGAATCGTTTACACATCACAGCTTCTGAAGAAATACATTCTCGCGCGTACCGGCTAAGCCTTACAAACTTTCGTTCATAGTCGGTAACTGACATGGAACCCTGTTTGAGTTCAAGAAATTCCTTCCGTTTTTGATCCATGAATCTCTGACTGATATACTTTATTCGAAACTCAGTTTGGAAAAACTCCCAGTTACTTGCTCTCTGGGCACAACAGAAGTAACGTATTCCACCAATAGTTGGCAGAATCACGTAGCAAGGAGATAGTACACTTTAGGCACTCATCGGGTGTGCAAGATAGCTCATCGAGTACTCGAATAGTGTTGTCCAACCAAAATTCCACTTGCTCGGCATCATCGCTGTCCGTAGCTTTAAATTCAGTAGCACCGTGTTTTCGAATTCTGTCAACTGGGGGCTTATTTGACCTTATTTGGTCAGTTACCGGAGGTATTGAAGGTGCGGGGGTTGTATTTGTCGGGAATGGAGGTTGTGAAACAGCCGTATTAGTTCGAATGTATTGGTTGAACCAATCATTCATCACACTATAAAAAGCTTGTCTAGCTTCATCATTCGGATTACTAGCAATAGGTTGAGAGTCCGTCGGCGCTGTCCCTTGTGCGGGAGCAGGCGCTACACTCTCAAGATCATCAGCTACCGCTCGGTTGGGATCGGGATCCATTACTATAAATAAACACATTTGCAAATATCAGAAATCACCACACTATCAAATAATCACAGAATGGCATGTATAGCTAGACCCAAACGTATTACGGTAGTCCTAGAATCGAGTAAACTGCAGCTCTGATACCAATTGTAACACCCCATACCCGAAACCGTTGCCGGAGTCGGACACGAGGGGTTAACAGACTTAATTCACTTATTTGCACAGTCCATTTTTAAATTTCCAGACGAGCTGGCTAACTGCGTCACTATCATCTTAAAAATTATATCTCGAGTTCCAAAACTCAAAAACCAATTCTGTAAATTTTTCCTAAAACTAGACTCATATATCCATCTACAAATTTTTTTCTATAATTTTTGGTCGAGCCAATTAGTACAGTTTATTAGTTAAAGTCTCCCCTGTTTCAGGGTTCGATTACTCCGACCTTCATGCATTACGACTTGGATATCTCGCTGTACAGGGCTTCAATAGTTATGCCGTTTGTTTCTATAGAAACTAGACTCGAAAAGGAATCTATAAATATATGGCATGACTTCTAATTAGCTCTGGTTAATTTATAATGAATTTCCAAAGTCGGAAAAGAAAATTTAGAAACCGTTCTGGCCCTGTATCACGAAAACTTTAACATCTCAAAATATATTGTTCATATGATCGTTTCGTTACTTTCCTATGAAAATAGATTCAACAAGGTTCGATTACATAATTCATTAACTATTTAATTTAATTCCTACTATTTTTAGTGATTTTTCACAACCACATCACTGCTGCTGTCAGCATCTATTTTTAAGGTAAACTTTATCTATTTCATGATCCTCCATGGATCAACTAGAGTTTGTCATACATAGCACCAAAATGATCATGAATAACCATTCCAATGGCTAATCATTACCATCATTTCCATACCTCTCAACGAACAACATACAAACGATTATAATGCTATGATCAAAGTATATTTAAGCCATTTTCGCATGGCTATCCAAATTTACACAAAACCAAGGGTACATGACCAACAACAAAAAGGGTAGTCCTATACATGCCATTTTCAGAGATCAACCAAAAGTGTACCAAGAGGGCTTTGATAGTGTGGACGACTTCGACTTCGACAATTCCGAGTCCGATAGCGGACGAACCAAAATCTATAAAACAGAGAATCAAAGAAACGGAATAAGCATTTTATGCTTAGTAAGTTTTGAACAATGAAATTAGGCACGACTGAAGTATAGCATTCATATAACTAAACGGATAATTTCATATACACATATTATCAAAAATCAGTCCTACTTCACATTTCCAACCCTTATGTTCATACATAAGGGATCAACTTAACCAAAGGCCGGAAGCTCTTTAATCGACTGAGCGAATATTATTTAAACGGAATCACTACTCCAATGCATATACGAAACGTACCTCATCGTTGGGATTTTACGAGCGTATTAATTGAAATTATTACAGCAAGATCGCTCATTCCCAAACCAAGTACCTTCGGGGTTTAGCCGGATATAGCTACTCGCTCAAATGCATTTGAGACTTAGCTCGGTTATAGTAACTCGCACAAATGCCTTCGGGACTTAGCCCGGTTATAATAACTCGCACAAATGCCTTCGGGACTTAGCCCGGATATAATAACTCACACAATTGCCTTCGAGCTTAGCCCGAAATTAGTCACTAGCACAAATGCATTATCCATGCACATATCAATGAATCATGACACATCTCTATTTCAATTTCATAACTAGAATTCAAACACAATTCACTCATCAAGCATTGTCATTTCGGCTCAATAGCTACATACAAGAGCATGATTTTGATTTACTTAAAACATGATCTAATGAATCATAATCTAAGCTCCATTACTCAAAGACTTACCTCGGATGTAGTCGAACGATTTCGGCGGCTATTCGATCACTTTTTCCTTTCCCTTATCCAACTGTGGTCCTCTAAGCTCTTGAGCTAATTCAAACAAATTTAACTTATTAAAGTCTCATTATGCTAGCTTATGGCCAAATATGACAAGGAGTTTGATAGGTCATATGGCCACCTTTAGCTCAAATAAAAAATGGTCATACGCATTTTTAATCACATTGAGCAATTTAATACAATTAATCTAACATTTCCTCATGTGCACTTTTATGACCGAATACACATATCATTAACCTAATATCAATTAACTAAGCACTTAACAAATTCTCCTTGAGCCGATTATCTAAGTCAAGATAAAAGCATCAATATGCTTGCCCCTAACCGAATACATGCAACACCAATCTATCTCATGTGGCCGAATATGCATGTCTGTGTTGAGGCCAATATATGCTTAATACTTCCTACAAATATGGTTACTTGTATTGACTACATACCATTTTGTTTCAAATTCAAAACTCGGTTCATACACATATATGCATTAGTAATCAAATACTAACATTTGCACTTCACCTTACTACCATTTCTCATCCAAATAACATGAGCAACAACCATTTTTCTCTTCTACTTCCTACCATGGCCGAATGCATCAAGACACCATACCATTTCAATTTTGGTCATGGTTTAAACAAAGAACTTAATGTCTAACTCAAAAAAAAATGCTAAAAATAAAATCCAAGAGTCATCAATCCACTATCACATGTATCATTACAAAGCTTCACATTTAGCATGCAAATGACATCAACACAAATCCACCTTAGCCGAAACTTAGCTCATCTTCATCACATAGCAAAGATTTAAACCATGGGCTAGGTAGAACTCAAGCTAACAACTAAAATCATGCATGAATCTAATCGAACAACATCAAACATACCTCCTCCTAAAACACCAACCAACCGAACATGAAGTAAGAAGACTCCTTTCTTCTTCCTTTGATTTTTCGGTCAAGAAGAACAAGGAGGATGAAGCCTTTTTTTTTCTCTTTTTTTTCTTCTAGGTACGGCACAATGGGGGAACAACCACACACATTTTTTTTTGTTTCTCCTACTACTAACACTAATATTTTATTGCCCATGTTCTTTATTTTATTATTCCTAACATAAAGCATTAACCCAACATGTTTATGACATGTTTTAGCCATAACATTTTGTCCACCCTCATGCTCATGGCCGGCCACTACTAATTGGGGGGGAAATTGACATGCAAGTCCACCCTTTTGATTTAATGCACTAATTGATCCTTATAGATTAACCTATCACATTTCAAAAGTGTCACACATAAGTCCTATTAACTAAATTCACATGCAATTTACTAAATCGAAGCTTAAAACTTTCACACATTCATATTCACATATTTTAGACAATAAATATCATATTCAAATAATTTGGTGACTCGGTTTAGCGGTCCCGAAATCGCTTTCCGACTAGGGTCACTTTAGGGCTGTCACACTGGCACACAGGCGTGTGAGGCCATTTTGAGAGTTACATGGCCTGGCACATGGGCTTGTGGCTTGGCTGTGTGACCCATGTCAGAGTTACACGGGCTAGGACAAGGTCGTGTGCCCCTATTTCAATTGTTACATGGCTTAGAAAAGGGTGTGTGTCTCAGCCATGTGAGTAACATGGCCTGGCCACACGCTTGTGTGACCCCTACAGTTTGAATTCTTCTAACTTTTTCCTCAATGTTTTGAATGTTCCCGATTTAGTCCCGAATCATTTCTAAAGTGATTCTAAGGCCTTGAGGGCTCGAATAAGGGATGATATGCATGAATATTATTAGGTTATGCTATGTTTATTGAAATGTTTTGAAATAAATGATTTTAAGTTAAGTTTATTCGGTAATGCTTCGTAACCCTAATCAGACGACGGATACAAGTTAGGGGTGTTACAAAAGCTTACCCCAATCTGGTGTGGACTATGAGGTCGAGATATAAGCAGTTCTTACTGACTCATTAGGTCAGTGGAAGGGAATAAAGCTCTACTAGGTTAATGACTAGTTGATTGGATAGAACCCGAAATAGGAATTATGAACATTGAAGCAAGTTAGTCTTCTGTCATTTAAATCTAAGTAAATCTATACCTTGTTTTCCTGATTGTTTTTATGACCATCTGTAAGTTTCGTAAAATAGTTTCTATCACTACCTTAGGATTCATCGTAATATAGTTTAATTAAAATACTAGCTAGACCCGTTAACAAAAGAATTAGGAGTAGTTTAGTCTTGCCTTCTTGGGTACAATCCTCAAAGTACTTCCATACTTCGTTGTATAACTATATTACAACCCGAACCATATACTTGCGAAAATTGCCTAACGCTTATATTTGGTTGCAATATTCACACTCTAGATGTTAGTATGTCTGAAGGCGATCACTAGTCCTTGGAGACTCGAACAAAGGAGTTGGAGGAGAGGGTTCATCAACTGGTGTCCCTAGAAGAGCAACATCTTGCTGATAAGGAATGTACCTAAAAGGAAAATAATGAAGCCCTAAAGAAGTACAAGGTGAACACCAGGGCGACATTCAAGATTATCTACCCCAGTTAAGGGCTAAACTCACAGGTCATCCCGAGTCCCTTTGACTTAAGTCATGTAAATTTTAGCTACTTGCGCCAATTTACCAATATGAACCTTGGCTTCAACATTTACAACCCCTTGGGTGTTACCTGGGAGGAATTTTAGAGGGAGTGGAGGAAATATGATGAACTATTTCATGCTCAAAACTTGGAAGTGTCTGACCTTGAGTCTGCGGAAAAGTCCGCTCCAGGGGAGAAATGAAATATTCATTTATCTTGTAAAAATTCTCTCTATAATTATTGATGATTATTGTTACTCTCTTTCTTCGTCTTTCATGTTTTCTTCATTTATCTTCCCTTCAGCTATAGTACGCCCGTTGCCAGTGTAACACCCCTATAACCCGTATCTGTCGCTGGAATGGGTTATGAAGAGTTACTAATCCAAAGCTCAACATTTTTACATTCACATTTACATAAGTTAATTAGAAATTATATGCATAGCCAAACATAGTCAAAGATCGAAATTCAAACTTATACAGACATTCAAAATTTTCCATATTCACATGGCTTATATACAAAGACATCTCAAAATATCATTCACTTAAGTCTATTCTATACATGCCATACTAGCTTCAAAATATAGTAGTACCAAAATGATAGATAGTGTGACGAGTTGCTGACGATCCCCTCCCGAGTAGGTGACTGGAGTCAACAATCTATAAAACAGAGAAGCGTAACAAACAGAGTAAGCTTTCATAGGCATAGTAAGTTTTAAGAAATGCAAATAATTAAACTCAATTATACTTCAATCATTCAATTTCTCAAGAGGCCATTTTCTAGGTATATTGACATTTGGCCGAATATACACAAGAGCATAATGCACAATTAGCATTCTTATTTCTCTTAAACTAAATGCATATATCATAAATAAATCAAATACTTTAACATCTTGACCAAATATATCATGATCCTAGATATAATTATAACATTTATTCACATAAGTATCACATTATACACTTATGATTCAATTCCAATCAAACTCACATAAAAAATACATAATACGTACCTCGCCAACTTAACGTATTGAATGTATTCATTTGTCGTTCTAACACGAGGTATCTTAGTCTTAGACTTTTATCAAATCACTGGCATTTAGCCTGCTAGGTTTTAAACTCGAGTTCATTCACCGGCATTTCGCCTGCTAAGCTTGAAACCCGATATCATTTCACCAGCATTATAGCCTACTAGGCTCGAAGGCCCAAATAGTATTTCATCGGCATTGTAGCCTGCTAGGCTCAAAGGCTCGAATATTACTATACGATATTCAAATCAACAAGTTTCATATAACACAATCATACCAATTTAGGCACAAACATCATTCGAATATATCATCCTACATTTTTTCACATTTATTTCATTTCATCATTCATACTTATCATTAGATAGTTTACACGTAACATCTCACTCATATTCATCTATCACTTATCATTTGATCATAAAAACATATCACATTTTAATTCCATATTATAATTTCCATTCGGCCATATACATATATTACAAGTAATACTTAATTCTCATAATATGTAATGTCATTATCGAATATTATTTCTGTTTAGCTACTTAAAACTTACCTCGAATATTTTCGAACAGTCTCGGATTAGCTATTCAACTACTTTCTCTTTTCCCCTGTCCAACCTTGTTTCTCTATGCTCTTGAGCTAATTCAAACAAAAATTTAACTTATTAAAGTCCCACCATGCTAGCTTATGGCCGAAAATAACAAGAAATTTAATAGGACATATAGCTACTTTTAGCTCAAATACAAAATGGTCATACACATTTTTAATCACATTAAACACTTTAATACAATTTATTTAACATTTCCTTATGTACACCTTTATGACCGAATACACCTATCAATTAAGTAACTTACCTTAACACATAACCTACATAGCCAAAGTACAATAACCCTAATGATCGAATATGTATATCATCATAGTTCCTATGATTTAACCCTTAAACTTAATACACGAATATTCATTGTATAACTAGCTCACGTACACAAACACAAAACTGATATGGCTTATTATATTTTCATATACATATCTCACCCATATAGCCAAATATATAACTGATCAAATAGATATTTATTCACATTCCCTTAACACATATTGATCAATTAGTCCATGCATTAGCCTTTGACACATTCGGTCATTAAAGCAATAACCTATTTAACATTCAAGCATTTTATACTAAAATTCCTCCCAAGGTCGAATTCATATACAACCTTTAATACTCATACAAAGTTTATATTTTCAATAATTTATACACACCATTAACCTAATATCAATTAACTAAGCACTTTAACAAATTTTCTTTAACTATACACACATTCGGCAATGACAATGACAATTTAACAAACCTTAAATCCAACTTATAATTGTGCATATCTCATTCAAAGCATCCACTTCAATTTATCATCCAATCATCCATAGTCGAATACACATTTTTCTTTCATTCATTCTTAATAAAAATTTTATCAAGCTTAAATCTCCATTCCATCATTTTAAAACGCAAACATTACTCAAATGTTATCTAAGTTCACATTTGGCAACTACACATACACACAAGCCGATTTTCCTATCATCTAAACCACCTATATGAACATTAAACTAGCTCAAACTTCACCCATCCACAATTACTCATTAAAACATAAAGACAACAACCATTCCCTTCAAATTCTTCCATAGCTGATTACTCATATCACCACACAATTCAAAATTTTGACATGGGCTAAGTAAGGGACTTAGTAATTAGCTTAAAATATGCTAAAATCTCAAAAACTAACATGAATTTCTTACCTTAATTCCAGCTTAAAGGTGACCAAATGGCTATCTCCCTTTTCTTCTTTAAGATTCGGCTAAGCTAAGGAAGAAGATGAACCAAAACATTTTGTTTTCTTTTTATCATCTTTTCTTATTTTAATTAATTTTTATTTCATAATTTAAGCTATTAACTATTATAATATTAATATATAATGCATATATGGCTATTCAACCATCATCATGGCCGGCCACTTACTTAAAAATAGGGAATTTGACATGCAAATCCCCATATTTTAAGCCATGCAATATTTGACCACTACACTTCAACCTATCACAATTTCAATATTTCTCACATAAGTCCTTTTTAATTAATTTCACATCTAAATGACAAAATCAAAGCATGAAATTTTCACACATACACTTTCACTTATAATAGGCATAGAATATAACATTTAATTATTTTTGTGACTCGGTTTTATGGTACCGAAACCATTTCTCGAGTAGGGTCAAATTAGGGCTGTCACAACCAGCGTCAATAATTCACACATGATGCGATCTCGTATTCGTTTGATGATTCGAGACGCAAGAGTTCCCGATCAAAAATTAAGAAGTATCAAATTGAGTTCTTCGTAAGGTTGAAAAACGGAAGAGGTTGGGTTAAACAAAAGGGGTGTTTGTGGGTAGGAAATGGATAGGATAGGTTTCGGCTTAAGGCTGAAGAAGGAACCAATATTATAGGACAATATTGTCTCGTTTCTTATAACAACACTTATGATGGATAGGGAAAAGATAACTTGACTGTGACCCATTATCTATAATGAGATAGGAACCAATCAATATGAGGTGAACGCCATACTTCAAGGAAGTGATAAGTTCAAAGAGAATCAGATTGACGTCACAAGGTGTACTTGATAAGCCAATTTGAGTCAAGAAAGAATAAAGAGGGTTGAACACTCAGAATAGTTATAAAATTCATCAAAAGTTCTTTCTACATGTTTCAAGCCTAGTATTTATAGACAGTACAAAGACAAGTCGTGTAACACCCCGAACCCGAGACCGACACCGGAGTCGGACACGAGATGTTAACAAACTTTGAAAAATTTTTCCAGACACTGCCCAGTCTGAGTACTAGTCGCTACAAAAATCATATCTTGAGTTTCACAACTCGAAAATCAGTTTTGTGATTTTTCCCTGAAACTAGACTCATGTCCCCACCTATGTATTTTTTTCTAGAATTTTTGGTCGGGCCAATTAGTACAGTTTATTAGTCAAAGTCTCCCAAGTTACAGGGGTCGACTACACTGACCTTTACCCCTTACGACTGGGATATCTCTCCGCACAGAGCTTCAATACTGATGCCGTTTGTTTCTATGGAAACTAGACTCAGAGAGGAATCCATACATATATGGTATGACCCCTAATTATCTCTGGTCAATTTATAGTGAATTTCCAAAGTCGGAACAGTGAATCCAGAAACTGTTCTGGCCCTGTTCCACAAGAACCCGAATATCTCTTTCTGTACTGTTCCTATAATTGTTTCGTTACTTCCATATGAAAGTAGATTCATCAAGGTTCGATTACACAATTTATTCACTATTTAATTCCACTCCTACGAATTCTTGTGATTTTTCCAATCCACACCACTGCTGCTATCAGCTTCTGTTTTCAAAGTGAACCTTACCTAATTTGGGGTTTCATGGACCAACTAGGGCCTTGTCATACATAAGCCCACACATGATCATACTTAGCCATTCTAGTGGCTGATCATTTGCTCAAGACTTCCATTCCAACATAGTTACATCATGAAACCATCTATACATTCATAAATACGAATGGTCTAATGCCATACTCCACTTCTACAAGCCATTTTCGCATGGCTGTACACTTATACATTTCATAAAGTGCTCGAAAGACAACAATGGGTAGTCCTATACATGCCATAACAAAATTCAACCAAAATAGTACCCAAAAGAGCCTTTGATAGTGTGGGCGACTTCGACTTCAAGATCCCGAGTCCGATAGCTGGAGAACCAAAAATCTATAAAACAGAGGAGCAATGTAACGAGTAAGCAATTTATGCTTAGTAAGTTTGAGCAAGGAATTCCAGCATGCACAAATAATAGCACACATTTAGCTAAACGGAATATTTCATAATACGCAATTTACCGATATCGAACTTGCTTCACAACATTAACAACCCTTATGTACATACAAAATAAACTAACTTGGCCGAAGGCCGGTAGCTCGTTTATCAACTGAGCGAACATTTATTTGTAAGGGCTCGATTAATATTCAACACATACGTAACATATCCCCATATTGGGACGTTTTTCGAGTATTCGCTGGAATTTTACAGCAAGCTCATTCATTACCAAATCACGTACCTTCGGGATTTAACCGGATATAGCTCCTCGTTCAAATGCCTTCGGGACATATCCCGGATTTAGTAACTCACACAATGCCTTCGGGACATAACCCGGATTTAACAACTCGCACAAATGCCTTCGGGACTTAACCCGGATTTAACAACTCGCACGAATGCCTTCGGGACTTAACCCGGATTTAACAACTCGCACGAATGCCTTTAGAACTTAATCCGGATATATTCACTTAGCACAAAGCCTTCGGGACTTAGCCCGGACAGCATTCAATTAATCATGCACATTCATATTTCATTTTCGTTTACGAAACTCAAACACAAGGCACATATTGTCCTTGCACATTCGGCTCAATAGCCACACATAGAGCATGATTTAATCACATCGAAATTTAAGCTCTCTTACTCAAGAACTTACCTCGGGTGTTGTCGAACGATCCCGCTAACTATTCGACCACTTTTTCCTTCCCTTTATCGGATTTATTTCCCCTTTGCTCTTGAGCTTAATCAAACAAATAAATTGATTTCATCATTTAGGCATCAAAAGATGAACACAAGGCACTTAGCCCATATTCATACATTAGACATTAAAGTCTCATACATGCAAAAATCATGCATCAACACAACATATTAGCTAATTTCTTTCCCCTTGGCCGAATATGCATGTCCATTTTTGGGGTCGATTTCAACATTTAATACACACATATACCCACTAGTAAAGCATCCTCCCCCTTTTCATCGATTTAACACGTGCATTGCTCATCAACATGCAAAGTTACATTCGGCCTTAGCACACATCTTGCTAGCCGATTCTTCTCCCTTTAGCAACCAATGCACATATGTGCTCACACAAAAATGCTAAAAAGGAGGTTCAAGAATCATCAAGCCATCATCACATGCATCATTAACAAGCTTCATATTTTGCATGCAATGGCATTAACACAACCTCCACCTAGGCCGAATCTTAACTCATCCTCATACCTCATCACCACAACATCAAACATCAACCAAGAATGATGCATCCATGGTCGAGTGCCATTTCCATCACATAGCAAGATTTAGACCATGGGCTAGGTAGAACTCAAGCTAACCACTAAATCATGCATGCATCTCATGAAACATCATCAAACATACCTTAGCCTAGCTACATGCATGGCCGAATCTCTTCACCTTTCTTCTTCTTTCCTCCTTAAAATTTTTGGCCAAGGATGAACCAAAGGATGAGAAATTTTTTTCTTTGTTTTTTTCTTTCTAATTTAGGCTAAAATGGAGGTGAGAAAGGATGAACACAAACTTTTCTCCTTTCTTCTCTTGACCTCACGGCAATGGGGGGAACAAACACTACACACACATTTTTTTTTTCCTTTTGTTTCCATTTCTTTATTACCCATACTTCTTATTTTATTCTTCCACTAACAAAACATGTTTCATGACATGTTTTGCCCATCATTCTTTGTCATGGCCGGCCACTACTCATTAGGGGGGGGAATTTGACATGCAAGTCCCCCCCTTTGTCCACATGCACTAATAGGTCCTCACACATTGACCTATCACATTTTAGAATTTTCTCACATAAGTCCTATTGACTAAATTCACATGAAATCAACCAAATTGAAGCTTGAAATTTTCACACATTCATAATTACATATTCTAGACAATAAGTATCACATTCAAACATTTCGGTGACTCGGTTTAGCGGTCCCGAAGCCACTTCCCGACTAGGGTCAACTTTGGGCTGTCACAACTCTCCCCCACTTAAGAAATTTTCGTCCCCGAAAATCTTACCGGTAAATAGGTTTGGGTATCGTTCTTTCATCGAGCTCTCGGTCTCCCAAGTTGCTTCCTCGATCCCGTGTTTGAGCCATAACACCTTTACTAGCGGAACTCTTTTGTTTCGCAACTCCTTCACTTCACGAGCTTGGATACGCATCGGTTCTTCTTCATAGCTCATGTCGACTTGAATTTCAACCTCTGATGGGCTAATTATATGCGATGGATCAGATCGATAGCGTCGAAGCATCGAAACATGAAAGACGTCATGAATCTTTTCAAGCTCCGGGGGCAAAATCAATCTATATGCAACCGGACCAACTCGTTCGGAGATTTTGTACGGCCCAATGAATCTTGGGCTCAACTTGCCCTTATGGCCGAACCTGAGTATCTTTTTCCAAGGTGAAACCTTAAGGAACACTTTGTCTCCCACCTGATACTCGATGTCTTTTCGTTTCAAATCTGCGTACGATTTCTGACGATCCGTGGCTACCTTCAGACTTTCACGGATTACCTTTACTTTCTGTTCAGCATCTCTAATCAAATCAACTCCAAAAATTTTGCTTTCACCGAGCTCGGTCCAAAACAATGGTGTACGGCATTTACGACCGTACAAAGCCTCGTAAGGTGCCATCTTAATACTTGATTGAAAACTATTGTTGTAAGCGAATTCAATCAAAGGTAAATACCGTTCCCATGAACTACTGAACTCGAGGATGCAACATCTCAACATATCCTCAAGTATCTGAATTATCCACTCGGATTGACCATCGGTTTGGGGGTGAAAAGCAGTGTTAAAATGCAGCTTGGTACCCAGAGCTTCTTGCAATTTCTTCCAAAATCGTGAGGTGAATCTCGGATCTCTATCCGACACGATAGAAACAGGTACCCCGTGTAATCTCACAATTTGATAAACGTACAATTCAGCTAGTTTATCCAATGAAAAATCCGTACGTACGGAGATGAAATGAGCCGACTTAGTCAGTCTATCAAAAATAACCCATATCGCATCCTTCTCACTTGCTGACAAAGGCAGTCCGGACACAAAGTCCATTGTGACTCGATCCCATTTCCACTCGGGTATCATGATCGGCTGGAGTAATCCTGAAGGCACTTGATGTTCCGCTTTCACTTGTTGACATATTAAACATCTCGAAACAAAGTCAGAGATGTCCCGTTTCATACCATGCCACCAAAATTGACGTTTCAAATTGTTGTACATTTTCGTACTCCCCGGGTGAATAAACATTCGGCTACAATGGGCTTCGTTCAGAATCATCGAAATGAGTTCCGATTTCCTTGGAACACACAAATGATTTCTGAACCTCAAACAATCATCATCATCAATTTGAAACTCCGATTCCTCGTTCGGAAAACACTTAGCCCGTTTTGCAACCAATTCATCATCGACTTTCTGAGCTTCACGAATTTGGTGAGTCAATAATGGTTTAGCTTTTAATTCAGCTACTAACACACTGTCTGGTAAAATAGACAAATGCACGTTCATCGCTCGTAAAGCAAACAATGACTTCCGGCTTAAGGCGTCCACAACCATGTTAGCCTCTCCCGGGTGGTAATCAATGACAAGCTCGTAATCTTTCAACAACTCAAGCCAACGTCTTTGTCGCAGATTCAAGTCTCGTTGAGTCATCAAATATTTGAGACTTTTGTGACTCGAACATACATGGCACTTCTCACCAAACAGATAATGTCGCCATATTTTTAAAGCAAACACGATGGCAGCTAGTTCGAGATCATGGGTCGGATAATTCCTCTCGTGTGGCTTCAATTGTCTCGACGCATAGGCCACGACTCGACCTTCTTGCATCAATACGCAACCCAACCCAAGTAGGGATGCGTCACTATAGATGACAAACTCTTTACCTGATTCGGGTTGCACCAAAATTGGAGCTTCAGTCAAATGAGTTTTCAGTTGGTCGAAACTTTTCTGACATTTCTCCGTCCACTCGAACTTAACATCCTTTTGAAGTAGCTTCGTCATTGGTGTGGCTATCATCGAGAAACCTTTCACAAATCGTCGATAATAACCGGCGAGCCCCAAAAAGCTCCGAACTTCAGTAACGTTTCTCAGAGGTTTCCAGTCAAGTATGGCTGAAATTTTGTTCGGGTCAACTCGAATACCCGACGCGGATACCACATGACCCAAGAAGCTAACCTCTCTTAACCAGAACTCACACTTACTGAACTTAGCATATAACTGCTTATCCCGCAAAATTTGCAGCACTAGCCTCAGATGCTCAGCATGTTCGGTCTCGTCTCTTGAATAGACCAAAATGTCATCAATGAACACCACTACGAACCGATCCAAATACGGCCTGAAGATCCGATTCATCAAATCCATAAATACTGCAGGGGCATTAGTGAGCCCAAATGGCATCACTAAGAATTCGTAGTGACCATATCTCGTTCTGAAGGCAGTTTTGGGAATATCTGAATCTCGGATTCGCAACTGATAATAGCCCGATCTCAAATCTATTTTTGAGAACACTGAGGCTCCCTTCAGTTGGTCGAACAAATCATCGATGCGCGGCAACGGATATTTGTTCTTTATCGTCACTTTATTCAGCTGACGATAGTCAATGCACAACCTCATGGTTCCGTCCTTCTTTTTCACGAACAATACTGGTGCACCCCAAGGTGAGAAACTTGGTCGAGCGAAACCTCTATCCGTCAGTTCTTGCAACTGAGCTTTCAACTCCTTTAACTCGGTTGGTGCCATACGATACGGAGCTATCGAAATCGGCGTAGTCCCAGGTACAAGCTCAATACCAAACTCTACCTCCCGAACAGGTGGTAAACCCGGTAATTCTTTCGGAAAAACATCCGGGTATTCACAAACCACCGGCACAGATTCGGGTTTCTTTTCTAATTCTTTGTCATCAAGTACATACGCAAGGTATGCTTCGCACCCTTTTCTTACATATTTCTGTGCCAACATTGCTGATATTACAGCTGGCATCCCCTCCAAGTCCGCAGACTCAATTGGGACTACTTCGTTATTTGCGCACCTCAAATCAATAGTCTTGCTCTTGCAATTCACAATCGCATCATGCGCGGTCAACCAATCCAAACCAAGGATAACATCAAATTCATCAAACGGCAAAAGCATCAAGTCCGCCGGAAAACAGGAACCTCGAATTTTCCAGGGGACATTTCTCACACACTTTGTCGACAAGCACGTAATGACCCAAGGGATTTGACACCCGAATTACAAACTCAGTAGACTCAATAGGTAAAGTCTTACTGGATGCTAAGGTTTCACATATGTAAGAATGAGTAGAACCGGGGTCAATCAAAGCAATTACATTAGTATCAAAGAGAGTGAATGTACCGGTAATAACATCAGGCGAAGAAGCATCCTCACGGGCACGTATAGCATAAGCTCTAGCAGGCGCACGAGCTTCGGATCTGGTTATATCATCTCTAAATCCTCTCTGACCACCACTAGCATTGCCCGTATTTCTAGATGGTCTACCTCGAGCAGTGGTAGCACCCGGTTTCCCACTCTGATTTTCATTCTGTTCAAACAACCTCGGGCAATCTTTAATGAAGTGGTCAACTGATCCGCACTTGTAACAGGAGCGGTCAGGGAATCTACAACTCCCCGAATGCCATTTACCGCAATATCGACACTTCGTTCTATCTCGACATTCATTCCCAACACTGGCGACCGAAGTGCCTCGTGTACCCACAGGGGGTCGATCACGATCTCGTCTAAAAAGGCCCGAAGTGCCTCTAAACTGGCCCGTATCATCTCGAAATCTCTTCGATATCTGTTGAAGAGACCTTCCCGAGGATCTTTTACGAAACTCTCCAGTTCCCTCATCAACTCTTTGCTTTTCTTTTCTAAGCTCTTCGGCTTTACAAGCTCGTTCAACAAGTACCATGAACTCTCGTATTTCAAGAACGCCAACGAACATTCTTATATCTTCATTCAGCCCATCCTCGAAGCGTTTACACATAATAGCTTCGGACTAAACACATTCCCGAGCGTATTTGCTAAGTCTAACAAATTTTCGCTCGTAATCAGTAACCGACATGGAGCCTTGCTTAAGCTCAAGAAATTCCTTCCGTTTTTGATCAACGAATCTCTGACTGATATACTTTTTCCGAAACTCAGTTTGGAAAAACTCCCAAGTTACTTGCTCTCGGGGCACAACAGAAGTCAGAGTACTCCACTAATAGTAGGCAGAATCACGTAGCAAGGAGATAGCACACTTTAGGCATTCATCGGGTGTACAAGATAGCTCATCGAGTACCCGGATTGTGTTGTCCAGCCAAAATTCAGCTTGCTCGGCATCATCGCTATCCATAGCCTTAAATTCAGTAGCCCCATGTTTTCGGATTCTGTCAACTGGGGGCTTATTTGACCTTATTTGGTCCGTTACCGGTGGTATTGTAGGTGCGGGGGTAGTATTTGTCGGGAATGGAGGTTGTGGAACAGCCATATTAGTTCGAATGTATTGGTTAAACCAATCATTCATCACGCTATAGAATGCTTGTCTAGCTTCATCATTCGGATTACTAGCATTAGGTTGAGAGTCTACCGGCACTGCCCCTTGCGCGGGAGCAGGCCCTACACTCTCAAGATCATCAGCTACCTCTCGGTCACGATCGGGATCCATTACTATAAACACATTTACAATTGTCAGAAATCACCACACTATCAAGTAATCACATAAAATGGCATGTATAGCTAGACCCAACACATTACGGTAGTCCTAGAATCGACTAAACCGTAGCTCTGATACCAATAAAATGTAACACCCCGAACCCGAGACCGACACCGGAGTCGGACACGAGATGTTAACAAACTTTGAAAAATTTTTCCAGACACTGCCCAGTCTGAGTACTAGTCGCTACAAAAATCATATCTTGAGTTTCACAACTCGAAAATCAGTTTTGTGATTTTTCCCTGAAACTAGACTCATGTCCCCACCTATGTATTTTTTTCTAGAATTTTTGGTCGGGCCAATTAGTACAGTTTATTAGTCAAAGTCTCCCAAGTTACAGGGGTCGACTACACTGACCTTTACCCCTTACGACTGGGATATCTCTCCGCACAGAGCTTCAATACTGATGCCGTTTGTTTCTATGGAAACTAGACTCAGAGAGGAATCCATACATATATGGTATGACCCCTAATTATCTCTGGTCAATTTATAGTGAATTTCCAAAGTCGGAACAGTGAATCCAGAAACTGTTCTGGCCCTGTTCCACAAGAACCCGAATATCTCTTTCTGTACTGTTCCTATAATTGTCTCGTTACTTTCATATGAAAGTAGATTCATCAAGGTTCGATTACACAATTTATTCATTATTTAATTCCACTCCTACGAATTCTTGTGATTTTTCCAATCCACACCACTGCTGCTATCAGCTTCTGTTTTCAAAGTGAACCTTACCTAATTTGGGGTTTCATGGACCAACTAGGGCCTTGTCATACATAAGCCCACACATGATCATACTTAGCCATTCTAGTGGCTGATCATTTGCTCAAGACTTCCATTCCAACATAGTTACATCATGAAACCATCTATACATTCATAAATACGAATGGTCTAATGCCATACTCCACTTCTACAAGCCATTTTCGCATGGCTGTACACTTATACATTTCATAAAGTGCTCGAAAGACAACAATGGGTAGTCCTATACATGCCATAACAAAATTCAACCAAAATAGTACCCAAAAGAGCCTTTGATAGTGTGGGCGACTTCGACTTCAAGATCCCGAGTCCGATAGCTGGAGAACCAAAAATCTATAAAACAGAGGAGCAATGTAACGAGTAAGCAATTTATGCTTAGTAAGTTTGAGCAAGGAATTCCAGCATGCACAAATAATAGCACACATTTAGCTAAACGGAATATTTCATAATACGCAATTTACCGATATCGAACTTGCTTCACAACATTAACAACCCTTATGTACATACAAAATAAACTAACTTGGCCGAAGGCCGGTAGCTCGTTTATCAACTGAGCGAACATTTATTTGTAAGGGCTCGATTAACATTCAACACATACGTAACATATCCCCATATTGGGACGTTTTTCGAGTATTCGCTGGAATTTTACAGCAAGCTCATTCATTACCAAATCACGTACCTTCGGGATTTAACCGGATATAGCTCCTCGTTCAAATGCCTTCGGGACATAGCCCGGATTTAGTAACTCACACAATGCCTTCGGGACATAACCCGGATTTAACAACTCTCACAAATGCCTTCGGGACTTAACCCGGATTTAACAACTCGCACGAATGCCTTCGGGACTTAACCCGGATTTAACAACTCGCACGAATGCCTTCGGAACTTAATCCGGATATATTCACTTAGCACAAAGCCTTCGGGACTTAGCCCGGACAGCATTCAATTAATCATGCACATTCATATTTCATTTTCGTTTACGAAACTCAAACACAAGGCACATATTGTCCTTGCACATTCGGCTCAATAGCCACACATAGAGCATGATTTAATCACATCGAAATTTAAGCTCTCTTACTCAAGAACTTACCTCGGGTGTTGTCGAACGATCCCGCTAACTATTCGACCACTTTTTCCTTCCCTTTATCGGATTTATTTCCCCTTTGCTCTTGAGCTTAATCAAACAAATAAATTGATTTCATCATTTAGGCATCAAAAGATGAACACAAGGCACTTAGCCCATATTCATACATTAGACATTAAAGTCTCATACATGCAAAAATCATGCATCAACACAACATATTAGCTAATTTCTTTCCCCTTGGCCGAATATGCATGTCCATTTTTGGGGTCGATTTCAACATTTAATACACACATATACCCACTAGTAAAGCATCCTCCCCCTTTTCATCGATTTAACACGTGCATTGCTCATCAACATGCAAAGTTACATTCGGCCTTAGCACACATCTTGCTAGCTGATTCTTCTCCCTTTAGCAACCAATGCACTTATGTGCTCACACAAAAATGCTAAAAAGGAGGTTCAAGAATCATCAAGCCATCATCACATGCATCATTAACAAGCTTCATATTTTGCATGCAATGGCATTAACACAACCTCCACCTAGGCCGAATCTTAACTCATCCTCATACCTCATCACCACAACATCAAACATCAACCAAGAATGATGCATCCATGGTCGAGTGCCATTTCCATCACATAGCAAGATTTAGACCATGGGCTAGGTAGAACTCAAGCTAACCACTAAATCATGCATGCATCTCATGAAACATCATCAAACATACCTTAGCCTAGCTACATGCATGGCCGAATCTCTTCACCTTTCTTCTTCTTTCCTCAAAATTTTTGGCCAAGGATGAACCAAAGGATGAGAAATTTTTTTCTTTGTTTTTTTCTTTCTAATTTAGGCTAAAATGGAGGTGAGAAAGGATGAACACAAACTTTTCTCCTTTCTTCTCTTGAGCTCACGGCAATGGGGGGAACAAACACTACACACACATTTTTTTTTTCCTTTTGTTTCCATTTCTTTATTACCCATACTTCTTATTTTATTCTTCCACTAACAAAACATGTTTCATGACATGTTTTGCCCATCATTCTTTGTCATGGCCGGCCACTACTCATTAGGGGGGGGAATTTGACATGCAAGTCCCCCCCTTTGTCCACATGCACTAATAGGTCCTCACACATTGACCTATCACATTTTAGAATTTTCTCACATAAGTCCTATTGACTAAATTCACATGAAATCAACCAAATTGAAGCTTGAAATTTTCACACATTCATAATTACATATTCTAGACAATAAGTATCACATTCAAACATTTCGGTGACTCGGTTTAGCGGTCCCGAAGCCACTTCCCGACTAGGGTCAACTTTGGGCTGTCACAAGTCGAATAGGCATGTTACAATCAGATTAATTGAGCTGAATGTCTATTGAATTGTCCAAAAAATCCCTTGAAGACTTTTAGGTGTGGAAGACGCCAACAGCCTTGTCATTTGCAATCCCCAAATAGTTAATTCATTGGACTTTGAAGTTGAGCTGAATGTGCAAGGAGCTGATTGGTTAAAAAGGTGTGAACATGAATTGATGCTACTTTGGGAAATCGAATGTGCATCTAGTTCTTTAATGTTGCTTGTGGCACATGAAAAGTCTTCAAATGTGTACAGTAAAATTTGGATGGTACCTTTGATGTTAACATGGAAACTAGCCAATTAGTCAAGTGTGAAAAAACTTGATGCCATAACCTTTCATGAAGAGATGCTTGGAAGAATGTAATCAGCAGCTCTCATATGCATGAACGTTCTATTGCATGTTTCTCCATAAATACAGTCTATTAAATCTTCAATTATACATGAATGATCAGCAACCAATGTGAATAGCCTAAAAGACACATTTAAAATTCGATTAAATGCAATATCAAGACATGTAGGAATCTTAAACACACAATTATGATGTCTGAATTAAGACCGAATTAAAACATATATTAATGCTGTGCAAAATAGGACATAATAAAGACACATATTAATGATGTTCAGATTATGATCTAATTAAAAACTCAAACTATAATAACTAAAATAACTAAAATTTAATTAAAGACTTTATTCCAGCAACTGAAATCAACAATCAGAAAATTAAAGCTTGGCTTGGAGCAAATTGCATGGGACCTGAAATAGTTTCTCCCCAAACTTGATCAATAAGACTCGAAATAGCTTCCTTGAACCTCTTGGCTTGAGCACGAGTGATTGGCCCCATTGGCAGTTCAATTGGCAGTTCAATTGGATCATCCCCTCCCCCTTCGAAGCGATTTGTCCTCAAATTGTCCCCTACATTGTAAAGAGAAAGATCAGACACATTAAAGCTAGCACTAACATTATACTCATTTGGAAGGTCCAGCTTGTATGAGTTGTCATTTATCCTTTCCAACACTGGAAAAGGACCATTGCCTTGAGGTAGCAACTTGGATCATCTTTGCATGGGGAACCTCTCCTTTCACATTTGAATCCAGACCCAATCTCTAGGTTCGAAGACTACTCATTTGTTTCCCTTGTTTGCTTTGTGCGCATACTACTCGGTTCTCTTTTCTATATTTTCCTTTACTTTTTGATGTAGTTAATTCATGTACTCAGCCTTCTATTTTCCATCTACATGCACAAGTTGGTTAGTAGGTAAGGGAATTAGATCTACAAGGGTTAAAGGATTAAACCTATAAACAACTTCAAATGGAGAATGCTTAGCGATCGACTAGACAAATCTTTTGTAGGCAAATTCAATGTGTGGTAAGTATTCTTCTCATGACTTTAAGTTTTTCCTAATGATTGCTCTCAACAAGGTTGATAGAACTCGGTTCACCACTTCGGTTTGACCATCCGTTTGTGGGTGGCATGTTGTAGAAAACAACAGCTTTGTGCCAAGCTTGCTCCACAAAGTTCTCTAAAAATGGCCAAGGAACTTAGCATCTTGGTCCGACACAATAGTTTTTAGGACTCCATGTAATCGCACTACTTCCCTGAAAAATAGATTTGCTATATTCAAAGCATCATCAATTTTATGGCAAGAAATAAAATGAGCCATTTTAGAAAATTGGTCAATAACTATAAAGATTGAGTCCTTTCCACTTTTAGTTCTAGGAAGCCCTAGGACAAAATCTATGGAAATATCAACCCAAGGCTCTTCGGGAATGGGCAGGGGCGTATACAATCCATGGGGTTTTATGCGTGATTTGGCCTTCTTGCAAGAAACACATCAATCGCACACTCTCTCCACATCACATCTCATCTTTGGCCAAAAGAAGTGCTTGTGGAGCATGGCCAAAGTCTTGGTCACTCCAAAGTGTCCCATGAGGTTTCCACTATGTGCCTTTTTCACAAGTACTTCTTGAATGGATCCTTGAGGTATACACAACTTACCTTCTCGAAATAGATATCCGTCATGCTTATAAAACTTATCAAAGGCCCCTTTTTCACAAGCCTTATACACTTTACCAAAATTAACATCAGTTTCATGAAGCTTTTTTAGATAAGCAAAACCAAGTAATTTAGAGTAAGGTACCTTCTCTACAATGCATCAGCTACAATATTCTCTTTACCTTTCTTATACTTGATCACATAAGGGAATGATTCAAGAAACTCCACCCACTTGGCATGTCTCTTGTTTAGTTTGTTTTGCCCTTTGAGGTGTTTCAAAGCCTTGTGATCAGTGTGAATAACAAACTCCTTAGGCCATAGGTAGTGTTGCCATGTCTCCAACGCTCGGATCAATGAATACAATTCCTTGTCATACGCTGGATAGTTGAGGGTGGCACCATTTAGTTTCTCGCTAAAATAGGCTATGGGACACCCATTTTGAGTTAACACAACTCCAATCCCTATTCCTAAAGCATCACATTCCATCTCAAAAGTTTCATCAAAATAAGGTAAGGATAATAAAGGGGCATTTGTCAAACAATCTTTAATCAACATGAAGGACTTCTCTTGTTCCTCACTCCATTGAAAATTAGAGTTTTTCTTGATAATTCTCGTCAAAAGAGTAGCCAAAGTACTAAAATTAGGAACAAGCCTTCTATAGAAACTAGATAAGCCATGAAAACTTCTTACTTTGTAACACTCTATACCCAACCCAATCCACGGTTCCAGGTACCGAATGTCACAATCAGCTCGAATAACTTAGAAAGACTTCTAGACTGTTTGGTATAAATATTTTGGCTTTAACAAATTAAAAGATCTAGTTTTAGTTATAATCTTCATCATTTGGAGTTCATAATTATTACAAATTACTATATTAGTAAATCTGGAAATATTTACAATTTTGACTTAAGTCTATATAACATTGATACCTCTAATTTAATCCCCGAGGCATAGCCTCTAGGAATGCCTCTTTATATGCATGATATGACTACCACTCCCTTCGCACAAAGCTGGTGGTGTCTGGCTTAGTCCTCTTCCACAATGTTTATGATAATTTTGATCTTGCATCCAAGGAAATACAATTATAATTTCATATGAACTTAGTGAGATTCTATAAAAACTGTGAAATAAAATTATTTCAAAGTCTTCAAGAAATAAAATTTAAATAAGAGATTTCAAAGTCCTTATTTATGCTTGGCCTTTTGTAGATTTCACCAAAGTGGTCGAGGCCATTCCATTTTTTCGTAGCTCATTGTTGGTGGACTTATTCACTATCTTTGACGTAAGCATGTTCCTTACGATAGTGGTGCTCTATGGTACTAGCATAAATCTGCCTCATTCCAGTTTCCTTTACACCCAAGCTTACCTCTTACAATTATCCCTACACTTGGATATAAGGTTGGTTGCCTACCACTTCTGTCAACCCCTTACCTTATCTTTAAATTTAGATCATTACCCTAATCTGTTCATCCAATACTATAATAAACTCGGAACTTTCCACCTTAACTATTCCTCTAGTCCAGACTCACAATACTAAACATGTTGACAAGCTAACTGAATGGATGCCGATTAACTTGAAGGGTTCATACTTTACAATCAAGCCCTAAGATACTAGTTCAGCCTGCTCCCAATCTTATAAAAATTTCAATTTAATAGATAGCTCCTATCGGTCCTTACCCTTTACAACTTTCTGATGGACTGTCTGCTTAAATTAGCCCTTGGTAGACTTCTTCTTTTAGTAGCCCCATGTGGTCTATTTGGCATTACCTAGACTTGGTCAAATCTTCTTCCTCTCTATAGATTCCTAATAGACTTTACCAGTCTAATCATTCGAGTGATCATTATCTTCGAGTTATCCTTGACAGACTAACTCGTCTCTGGCTTCGCTTTTTACCTGCGAACCCTTGGATTTAGGTTCTACTTGAGCATCTTGTTATCACCTAAATTCTAGTTTGTTAGCCAAAATCTACAGACTCATACCAACAGACTATTCATACCTCAGTATAGTTTTTCCCTCCTATTTCCTCATCATCATTAAGGATCGTATATTTAGGTTTCTTTCTCATAACAATTTGGCTGATTCTTGATTATCCCACTTACCCGCAATCTTAGAGCTGTTATATCATCCAATCATACCACTCTCCATGTGACTCATACAATGTTCTCCATTCCTTATCCTATCAGCTTCTTGGTGGAAATTTATCTATTGCCATAGTTGAGCTATGGTTTACACCTTGTAACCTCATGTTTAATGTTGTGGTGGACTGTAACACCCCTTACCTGTATCCGTCGTTGAAATAAGGATACGGAGCATTACCAGACTTATTATACAATCAAACATACATTTCTCATACAATTATCAAATTCAAATATAAGTCATTCATAATCATTCATGAAGTCCAAAATACGAGCCTACGAGGCTCAAAACATGCTTTAGAAGTGGTTCCGGGCTAAACCGATAACTCAGGAAATTTTCAGAAAAACTTAGAAAATTTTTCAAAATATAGGGGACACAAGCCCATGTGGCCCGGCCGTGTGTCTCACATTGCGAAAGACACGCTTGTGTCATAGACTATGTTGGACATTCAAAATGGGATCACATGGTCGTGTCCCAGCCCGTGTCCGACCCTGTGTAACTCTCTGACTTGGGTCACACAGCCAACCATACACCTGTGTGACCAGCTGTGTGCCCTTCGAAATGGCCTCTATTGATTACCATTGTTGAGCTATGGTTTTTGGTCTATTGTAATTCGATGTAGCAAATTAAACTAGTTTTCATACTTGAGGGCTTGAATATGGGCAATTTTAGTATGTTTTATTTATGTTTTCTTAGCGTAGTTTAAATTCAATAAAAATACCTTTTGAGAATTTTATTGATATTAGGGGCCGTATAAGGCCTAAAGGCCAGCTAACGTATTTAGTGAGTGTGCAAGAGATCATTCAAAGACATAGCAACTTAGAACTGATTGCTATGTTGCAGCATAGAGAGATTGATGTCGCAAGATAAGGAGCAGAATGCTAGAACCACTATACTACCTTGGATGTCGTGACGCCCTTGAAGCTACATGTGAACCTTGCATACTGCCTTCGATGTCATGACATAAGGACTAGTGGTGTTTTAGTCTGAACAATGGAAATTAAAATACAAGAATGTCAGCTGACCTAGGGTTAAGGACGAGGACAATCCTAGCTCTATAAATACGCTTTTAAAAACACTTGTTTGGAGACAACTTTGATATTTTAAGTTTTTCTTTGTAAATTTAGTCTTTAGTTTTTCCATTCTTTTTAGCCATAATTTTATTTCAGTTCTTTTCTATTTCGTGTTCGTCGAAGAATGTGAGTTGTACTATGATCAAACTATTATAGGCTTTGTGCTTCAATTAGAACAATTTAAGATTCTCTTAAACCTTTCTTTTTATTTATTATTTATACTTACGTTTATTGTCAAGATTATTGTGTTCATGAGATCCACAAGTAATTAATCCTTTTATGGGGAATTAGTGAGTGGAGGTTTGATTAATTAATTGTTATGTAGGTTTCTTAGTGGATCAGCTGTTTGGAAGAGGAAGAACTTAAACCCTACGCTTGACCAACTTGGCAAATCATTTAGGTGAGAATTAACCCAAAGTTGGCATGGCCTATTTGTGAACACCTTAGCTTCGGACGGTTTGGATTGTGAGCTTGAGAGATAAGTAGCTCTTCCTGACTCGTTAGTTTAGTAGAAGATTGAGAGATCCTGCTAAGGTACTGACTAGTTGATTGAGTAGAAACCCAAAATAGAAATTAGTTATGATCACCAAAGTGAGCTAATCACCTATACTTAGATTTGATTAAGTTAGAATTTATATTTCCAAAGTTCGCTTTCCTTTTGTTATTTTTATTTCATTATTTATAAAAACCCCAAAATACTTCTTTCATGTTTTATCATCCTATAATTTATTTCAACTACTAATTACTTCTATTTTTGTTTAGGTTGACCTTAATTTAGTACTCACTCCCTTGGGTACGATCCTCGAAGTACTTAGTTGCTTCATTGTAACTATATTGCAACTTGATCCGTATACTTGGATGATGGTACGTCAGGAGGCGGTCAAGTTGTTGGCACCGTTGCCAGGGAGGAAACGTTTTTGGATTAATTTTTAATTTTTGCATTTAATAGAATAATTGGAAAGTAATAAATTATAGATACGAACTTTTTTACTAACGTTTTTAGTTTGCTTTGTGGTTTCTGTGTATGACTTACAGTAGGGGAACACCTATAAAGCTAGCCACTGATCTAGAAAGACTAATATGTAGGAACCTTCAACAGCAACAACAGATCAGATTCAACCACTTACTGTAGGTAATCCACCACATGAGAACCCACTGTTCGACGACATTAACGAAGCTAACCCACATGACCTACCACCATAACAACTACTTGCAAATAGCGTGAAACGAAAGAACCCTAAAGGATTATGTACTGCCAAATCTAGAGATGGTTCAAGGAAGCATCATAAGGCCAACCATCATAGTTAACAATTTTGAAATAAAGTTTACTATGATACAAAGGACCCAAATCGACATTTAAAATGGTTCCTTCATCTTTGTGATACATTTAAATATAGTGGGGTCACTTATGGCGCTATTCGTCTTCAGGTGTTCCCCTTCTCCTTAATTGATAGCACCTTTTCTTGTTTATATTCACAGGCACTATGATCCATCACAACATGGGATGAAATTGCAAGAAAATTTCTACAAAAGTTTTTCCCTATTAGCAAGACAATCCAAATGAGGAGAGCGATTGCAACGCTCAAACAATTAGAAAGAGATAGTTTTCACTAAGCCTGGGAGTGTATTAAAATGCTAATATAGAAATTCTAACATCATGGATTACCCGAGTGGCTGAGGCTGCAAATCTTTTATAATGGTTTGGATGTGCATGCACGTTTAGTACTAGATGGAATAGCATGAGGAGCTTTAATGAACATAACATATGAAAATGTGTATGAGTTAAAAGAAAACATGGCGATGAATTCTGCTGATGGCCAACCAAATGCTATACGTATGGCCAAAAACCATCTACATAAAAGCTGTCCAGAAGGATAATAGATACCAACAAATTATGGACAGACTCAACTGCATAGAGTCCTCATCTAGTGCATCATCTATAAGTGGAGGAGACAAATCGCTCTTTTATTATATTAAGAATCCAATCGAGGATGTCAATTACGTCAAAAATAGGGGTTGAAACCCTTATTCAAACAAATACAATCTTGGTTGGAGAGATCACCCAAACCTAAGATGGGGTGGAAATCAATGAGGAGGTTACAATGCACAACCAATTAAGAATTACTAATTATCAGTCCTCTTACTTGCAGAAGCCTCAGGAAAGGGCCAACCCAATGATTATACTGTATGTGGTCAACGATTGGATTAATAGAGGGGGAGATGAAGTCAATGAGAAATGAAGTAAAATAGGTGCAATTTGAGTGCACTAACACTACAAAAACATTGACTAAGCTAGAAGATAAAATGAGCCAATTTATGAGCATAATGGGAGATATCAAAAGATAAATTGGCACAGGAATCTCCAGCAACACAGAGAATAATCCTCGAATAGAAGGGAAAGAGCAGCTAAAAGCAATTGTGCTCCATTCAGGCAAAGTACTGAGTAGCTTAGAAAAACCAGCTCATGAGAAAAATAAAGAGAATTCTAAGGATCTTCAAGAAAATCCCCAAGACATTGAAATTGAACCAGAACTAGAGGAGGAAGCTGACTGGTAGTTGAACCAGAGAACAATCCAATCAAGGAACCTACACTGACAAGGGTACCATTCCTTTCACGGTAAGAAGAGAAACAGAAACAGGATGAGGTAGAATTTGTAAGTTTCTAACCTTATTTAAATCCCTGAATATTAACTTACTTCTAATTGATCTAATTGAAAAAGTTCCTAACTACACCAAATATTTAAAACAAATTATGTCTAGGCAAAGGAAAATATAGACAAGAGAGTAAGTCAATGTAAGTGCCTTATGTAGTACTATTATATCCCAACGAATGCCCCCAAAAATAAAAGACCCAGATGTTTTACAATACCTATAGAGATAGGTGATATATGTTTTAGTAAGGCTCTATGTGATTTAGGAGCCACTATTAATTTAATGCCTTTATCTACATATGAAAACTCGGGTTAGGGAGCTTTAAAACACTCAGATGACACTACAATTAGCTAAAAGGTCTTCAGTATGACCGAAAAGAGTACTTGAAGATGTGTTGGTCAAAGTAAGGAGCTTTATCATCCCTATTGGTTTTATTATCAAAGATTTTAAAGAGGACCATACTCATTCTGTTGGGTAGACCATTTTTAGCAACATCTAGGTCTACCACTAACTTGGAAAACAATGAATTAACTATGAGGATCAATGGTGAGACAAAAATTTATAACTGTGGTCACCAGTAGAATGAGATAAATAGGGAAAATTAAGGAAGTAATGTCTTGAAATATCTGTAGATATCTCTAATTACCTTGAGCTAGAGAAGGTATTTTCTGTTATTAGTGCAAGTAGAAAAAGCAAGTTCAAAGAACGAAACAAGCGGAAGAAGGAGGAATGGCACGATCGATGCTGGACAAACACTGAAAGAAACAAAATAGGAGGAACATCTATGGGTACACAGATTGAGCTAACGGATGAATCCGATAGCAAAACTTGACATTCTTACTTGAATTTTAATTTTATGTATATTATTGTATTTTTAACAAACAAGTAGAATCTACTTTTTATTAATTTTTTAAATAGAAACCGAGATGCTCTAAAAATAACAACTTTGGGCGAAAACAGAGTCAATGTCACAACACAACACCCTCATGTCACGACACCATGACTAGAATCAGTAGAATCGAGAAAATCATCTCTATGTTGCGACACAACACTCCTGTGTCACGTCATAGTGTAACACTCTTAACCCATATTTGTAGCTAGACTAGGGTTACGAGGCATTATTGATCAAAACACAACTCAAAATAGGCAATTAAAACAATTTATGCTTCGTGAATCAATCACATGAATACTCTCATCTTATTTAAGATTTCAAATTTTAATTACAAATATATATCATATACCAAGCATATACCAACCACCCCACTTATTAACTGATTATCGAAACAATTTCATAGCTACTGCTTATGCACATACTAACAACAAATTGTACATACTCCATGATTACCAACAATCGAATCATATGGTTACTTAATAATTATGGTATTCAAAAATATAACTATGAATCAAACAAATTTTATTTCATTTATGTATATATAAAAAGTAAAAAATAAGTTAAAGTTAACAAGTATATAAATTTCATATTCCACAAACTTACACGCGTAAATCCAACCAAAACACATAACCAACCACACCATATATATATATAAATTGAGAATATATTTATATATATCATACCAATATATCATGTGCAAAAGTATATGTATATATATAGATATATATATGCGCAAGTGCCAAATTACCAAATTGATTATTACCAATATCCTTTAATACCAAGTCATGTATAATACCTTAATCGAACATAACAACTAATTTCACATGTATATTTCATCTATGCATAACCCATCTCCAAATCAATCACATATACATCCATAATTACCAGGACCGAATTATCAAAAACAAGCTCATCATATATATATAACATACATATTTATTTGACAAGAAGATCTATCCACAACATTTCATATCATATCTAATTTACATTTCAAATATATCATAAAACATACCTATCATAATATACCCTGTTAACATTCTTATGCCAAAACCGAATGCATGAAAGCTTTAATATTAATTCACATAACAAAACCTTATTAAAGCATATCAACCAAGATTCACATATATATATACATGTAAGCACATATATTGATGCCAACATCTCAGATGTGGTCTTAGATGAAAGTACATATATCGATGCCAACGTCCCAGACGTGTTCTTACACAAAAACACATATCAGACTCCTATGGTTCGTACGGGGCTTTAGGACGTAATAACTCAGTCGAAACAAATTCGTTCTGTAACACCCTGAATTTGGGCCTAGAAGTTTTGGCCTTGAGTATGGGAGCGGTTGAAGGCAGCTTATAATATTTTGTTGTGCATGTAAATTTCGTTAATGAAGGCTTGTTTTAGTGATTAAGTGTGCTGAGAAGTGTTGGATAAGTCCTGGGTTCAAACTTGGACTCTAGCAAAAATTTTAGTTTAAGGTGAATCAAACCTTGGGTGTAGTAGGTAGGCCTTAAGAATATTGTTAGAGAAATTGTGCCACAAAAAGCCTTGTGGTCTAGTGGCAAAGTAGCGCCACATAAGAGGTAGGAAGGTGGCGTCACAGAGTTGGCAAAGAAGTCCAAGGTTCGAAACTCATGGTAATCAAAGAGCATTTATTTTGCTAACAGGGGGCGGCAAGAGTTGGTGTTGAATTTAAACTTTGATGATGGAGAGATCCCACATTGGGAAGCTAACATAAGAGTGGATGTGAAGCTGGCTTTAAATAGAGAGAACCATGAAGAAAGTAATGGTACCTTTCTTGTCTAATCCCTTTCGCTTTATGGCGTGCTCGTTTGGGTTGGGCATCGGCTAAGTGTGCCCGGAGCGCGGATTAACTCAGTCTCCTATCAGGTGTGTATTTCTCACTACTCTATCTGTAAGATGTCTATTTCGGGTCGCGATAGGCTAAAAGGGGCTATGTGGGCCCAATGGGCCTACAGGCCCAATTGGATAAGTTGTTTGATTGTATAATAAATATTGGGTTGGACAATATGAATCTCATATCTGTAGACTAGAATTACTAAAATACCCCTGGTTTATAAAATTACCAAAATACCCTAGGTTTGTAAAATTACCAAAATACCCCTGATTTGTGAAATTACCAAAATACCCTCGACTTGTAAAATTACCAAAGTACCCCTGATTTATAGAATTACCGTTTTACCCTCGATTTACAAAATTATTAAAATACCCCTATAGGGTAGAATTACTGAAATACCCCTGTAGGATAGAATTACCGAAATACCCTTGTAGGGTAGAAATATCGAAATACCCCTGTAGGGTAGAATTACCAAGATGCCCTTGTGGGGTAAAATTACAATTTTTTCCCTAGGGTGTTAAATGACTGTTTTGCCCTTGTGGGTAAGTGACTGACTTGGACTGTGTGGTTCACGGATTTGATTGTGAATATATGTTGGTGATATGAATGACTTGACTGTGATTGTTTGATTAAAATATGGGCATGACATTCTACATACATGACATTTTGCATGGGTTGGGATTTTGTACGGAGGAAGATCTGATCTGTTAGGATCGCATGGTTGCTTGACGACTGTGGATCCACTAAAGGCTTAAGAGCTGTATATTCGTACTGATTTGATAAGGTCGCACGGGTCGCCTGAGATGACTGTGGACCGATCGATGATTGAGTGCCGATCATGTTACCGAATGCTGTGTGCCAAACGTATTTGCCTAAGGCTATGTGCCAATATATGATTATTGACGACTCTGTGTTGATCATATTTACTCAAGGCTGTGTGCAGACTATATTACCGTCGCTGATGGCTATGTGCCTAACATGATACAGCTACCGATGGCTTAAAGCCAATTATTCTGATTATGGCTTTGCGCCAACCTACATATGACTCTGTGCCAACCTGATTATGGCTGTGTGCCAAATGTATTTGCCTAAGGCTATGTGCCAATATATGGTTATTGACGACTCTGTGTCGATCACATTTACCTAGGGCTGTGTGCCGGTTATGTTACTCTAGTTGATGACTATGTGCGTAACATAATGCAGTTATTGATGGCTTTGTGCCACGTATTCTGTTAAGTGGCTTTGCCACATTATTTATTTCTGGTGGCTATGCCACAAATATCTATTCTGGTGGCTCTGCCACAATATCTATATCTGGTGACTCTGTCACAATATCTGTTCCGACAGCCATGCTGCAAATTCTGTTGTGTGTAGCGGATGGGTGGGTTGAGTTATCTCCCCACATGGTGTAAGGTTGGTACGGGGGTGTATATGGCTGGATTGGGTTGGGATTGCATTCACATTCTGGTTCTGATTCTGTTACCTGATACAGATTCTAATTCGGTCACCTAATTTTGATTCTGATTCTGATTCTAATTTTGATTCTGTTACCTGATACTGATTCTGATTTTGTCACCTAACTCTGATTCTGATTCTGGGTTCAAACCTGGACTCTAGCAAAAATTTTTGTTTAAGGTGAATCAAACCCTGAGTGTAGTAGGTAGGCCTTAAGAATATTGTTGGAGAAATTGTGCCACAAAAAGCCTTGTGGTCTAGTGGCAAAGTAGCGCTACATAAGAGGCAGGAAGGTGGCGTCATAGAGTTGGCAAGGAGGTCCAGGTTCGAAACTCATGGCAATAAAGAGCATTTATTTTGCTAACAGGGGGCGACAAGAATTGGTGTTGAATTTAAACTCTGATGATGGACGGATCCCACATCGGGAAGCTAACATAAGAGTGGATGCGAAGCTGGTTTTAAATAGAGAGAACCATGAGGAGAGTAAATGTACCTTTCTTGGCTAATCCCTTTCGCTTTATGGCGTGCTTGTTTGGGTTGGGCGTCGGCTAAGAGTGCTTGAAGTGCGGATTAACTCCCGTCTCCTATTAGGTGTGTATTTCTTACTACTCTAGCGGTGGGATGGCTCCTTCGGGCCGCGATGGTCCAAAAGGGGCTATGTGGGCCCAATGGGCCTACGGGCCTAATTGGATAAGTTGTTTGATTGTATAGTAGATATTGGGTTGGACTGTAAAGCCTAATTTTCGGGTTTTTTGTGTTTCTGTGTTTTTTTAAAAATTTGTGTATGTTTTGGTTGGTTAAAATATATATTTTAGTAGGTTAGTGGGCCTTTGGAAGGCCCAAACTTAAGTTAAATCCGTGGTAGTCTTCGAAATTTTAATTTTATGAATAGGTGATGCAATTGGCGTTTGGGCTTTTAAGAGTAAAGGGGTAAAAGATGAAACAAAAAGGAGTGTGGTGTAGTGGCAAGGTGGCGCCGCTTAGGGGACAAGGAAGTGACGCCATAGAGGAAGCAAGGGGTCCAAGGGTCAAGTCTTGGCTCTTGCAATATATTTTGGTTTTTCTTTTCAATAAATCTGGAAGCAAGTAGGTGCGCTTTAAAGTTTAATGTGTTGGATTTATGACACAAATGAGTTGATGGCCTAGTGGTGGTAGCGTGAGTTGGCATGTGAGAGGATTTTGGTTCCAATCCCTTGGCACGCAAAGGTTGATTATTTTGCTATGTTGGGACGGCAAGAGTTGGTGTTGGTTTTAAACTCTGGTGATGGAGGGATCCCACATCGGGAAGCTAACATAAGAGTAGATGGAGAGCTGGCTTTAAATAGAGCAAACCATGAGGAGAGTAGGCATACCCTTCTTGGCTGATCCCTTTCGCTTTGTGACGTGCTCGTTTGGGTTGGGTGTCAGCTAAGAGTGTTTGGAGCGCGGATTAACTGCAGTCTCCTAATAGGTGTGTATTTCTCATTACTCTAGCAGTAGGACGGCTATTTCGGACCGCGATGGGCTGAAATGGGCCATTTGGTCCCAATGGGTCCGTAGGCCCAAGTGGATAAGTTTTAGAATTACTAAAATACCCCTGTAGGGTAGGCTACCGATTTACCCCTGGAGGGTAAAATGACTATTTTTCCCCTCGTGCGTAAATGACTAACTTGTGTGATGATTGGGTTAGTTGACGTGGATTTATGTTAGTTATTATTAATTCGTAAGTCTAATGTGTTAGTGATCGATTGTAGGATTATCGCTTGGGAGATATTGTCATCAATCGTCATCAACGAGGTGTGTAAACGACACCCTCCCTTAGACTGAATCGGTAAAAGCCGAAATACCGAAACATTGCTATTTTGTGAACTCGCGAGCATGCGAGCGCTCGTAAGGAAGTTGTTAATGAATATGGTGCATTTTGATGATTAGAGTGCAGAGTGTGCATTTTCATGCACAACGGTATTTTTGGGCTTAATGGGCCGAAAACGGGCAAATGGGCCGACGGGCTCACTTGGGTAAAAAGACGAGGTAAGTACTTCTAATTACTTGGTAAACGTTAGAATGAGCATGAAACCTTATCAATAGGTAATAATTACTGAAATACCCTTATGCATGCAAAATTATGATTTTACCCCTAGGGTTATTTTTTTTCTGAAAAGCATGATATTCTGTTTCTGTATACGTATGCCATGACATATTATTTCTATTGCATGGGACATGGGTTTATATTGATGGAGGAAGCGTTCTGGCACCCTCGCTACAATCTGGTGGCCTCGCCACATATATCTGTTCTGGTGACTTCGTCACAATATCTGGTAGCCTCGCTGCAATTTGGTGGCTTCGCCACATATATATATCTGTTCTGATGGCCTAGCCACAATATCTGTATCTGGTGACTTCGTCACAATATCTGGCAGCCTCGCTGCAATTTCTTTGGTGTGTAGCGGTTGGGTGGGTCGAATAGTCTCCCCACATGGTGTAAGGCTGGTACGGGGGTGTTATGGATGGCTCTGGGTTGGGATTTCTACATTCATGATATATTTGTTCTGTATCTGCTATGGGCCTATGGGTTTCATTCTGATTTCTATACTGGGCCAAGGCCCAGATAAGTCTGACTCTGAGGTTTGATCTGTTTTGGGCTATGGTTGGGTTATGTTACACACTGATTTTACCGAACTCACCCTTTATTTTCATCTCTGCCGGAAATCCCCAACCATAGTGGGCTTGGAGCTGTGAGGGATTCGGAGTGGTCACATCATCTGCAAAGTTTGTTTTTCTAAGTTAGTTTATTTTTATAATTTTTATATTCTGATTTAATTTTGGGTTTTAAGTTGTATTAAGGCCGCTATTTAAATCTCTTTTTCCGCTATGGTTTTATTTTCTGATTATATTTATACTATGACGAAACTGCTAGTGTTAGGCTGCGCGAGTTTTTAAAATTAATGAACGTTTTCAAGATTCAACAAGCACAACAAATGGATAGCCTAAAGATTGATAAACTGACTTTTCATTCAACCGCTGTTTTTACAAAGACCACCCCAATCACTTAAACAAACGAATGCATACTAAGTCGTAAGTCCATGTGACACGTCAGGTCTGGCCATAACGTCTGGGCCTGGTTTGGGGTATTACATTTAGTGGTATCAGAGCCAAGTTGCAACAACTCAGCTGTGGAACGGGTCTAAAAACTGGAGTTTGTAAAGAAACACTGAATAAAGGTTTTAAAAAATCATTTTTTTTGGAACTTGATTATAAATTGTTTTCGAGAATGTTTCCAATATTTTCTCTTTACAAATAAATGATTTTAAAGATTAAAATTGGTTTTCTAAAATTAGGTTTTTTGTAGAAGGTGGCACACCGAATCTCCGGCCCAAGTCTGTAAGCTTTCTGAGCCTTTCTGATTGTTTCTGAAATATCTGTTATATGCTTGTAAAAAACCTTATCATGGTACTTTAGTTAGGGTAACACTGGAACTATAGAAACTCTAATAAGTAGACTGAGACAGTAGCTAGACTACCGCAAAAGGAAACAAACTCAAACTCTGAATTACTGTTATTCATAAGACATCTGTAATAAACACTGAAATATTAAACTGATTCATAAAATTCTTAATCAGATAATACGAATGAGTACACGAGCAACTCGTAGAAGAGGCCGTGGACGTGGCCGAGGTAATGCTCAGGCTAAATCTTTGTCTTGAGGATATGTGCCGATAGCAGATGCATCGGTACCACTGGCAACGGAAGTAGAGTCTCATGATCGAGGTGCTGGGGACGATGCTCTGTCCTAGGTAATGCTCCGAGTTTTGGAAAGGGTTGCTGGGGCAAGTACGGGAAACAAAATTTCAGGGGTCTATTTCTGAGCGGCTCCGAGCCAATGGAGTAGAGATATTTAAGGGTGTATCTGGTGTAGCTCCGAATGTGGCTGAGTATTGGTTAGAAGCCACAGAGCGGATTATGGATGACCTGGACTGCTCTGTGGAGTAGGAGCTAAAGGGAGCCATATCGTTACTCAGGGATGAGGCTTATCAGTGGTGGCTCACGGTGAGAGATGGAACTCCTGCTGACAGTATGACTTGGGAGCTGTTTAAGACAGCCTTCAAAGGAAAGTATGTTGGGGCTAGTTACGTGGACGCTCACCAGAAAGAATTTCTGAACCTGGTCCAAGGGAGTAAGGCAATGGCTGAGTATGAGTCTGAGTTTCTGAGACTGAGCCGGTATGCTTCTGAGATTGTTGCTACAGAGTATGAGCGTAGCGTACGCTTCGAGGATGGTCTGAGAGATGAAATTAGGGTGCTGATTGATCCGCAGAGGGAGCGTAACTTTGCTGCTTTAGTGGAAAAAGCTAAGATAGCTGAGGAAGTGAAGCATACAGAAAGATAGAATCGTGAGAAAGATCGAAACCGTTTTAAGAGAGATTCAGGACTTTCAGGTGGTATGAACAGGAATGTTAAGAGAGCAACGGTAATGGAGCCAGTTCGAGCAGTACCGATGAATGCTGTTAGACTGCAGGGTTGTAGGAATTGTGGGAAGATGCATATGGGCGAATGTCGAAAATGTTCTGGTGCTTGTTTTCGATGCAGATCTATGGAGCATAGGGTTAAGGATTGTCCCCAGGAACCAGATCAGGTTCAAGTTTTAGAGCAGAGGGTCGCTCAACTAGTGAGGGGTGGACCACAGTTTTCGAGAGGACGTGGGCAAGGTAGAGGTGGTAATGGAAACAGTTGAGGAAGAGGAGCGCCTGGTAGGGGTACTGGATTTGCTAAGGCTCTTCAGCCGGCGTTGGTGTATGCAGCTTATCGCCGAGAGGAGGGTGATGCACCTGACGTCATAACTGGTACGTTTCTAATTTCCAGTATGCCATACACTGCGTTGATAGATGTTGGATCTACCCATTCATATGTTGCATGTGCTATATCTGGGTCGCTGGGTGTGCGCTTTGAGGAGACCGTGAGTGGGGTATTTATACTAAGTCCTTTGGGTCACTCGGTTAGGGTAGATAAACTGTATAGAGATGTGCCTATAGAAACTCAAGGAAAAGTTTTCTCTGGAGAACTGATGGAGCTACCTTTTAGAGAATTCGATCTCATTTTGGGAATGGATTGGCTTGTTAAGCATAGGGCTACTCTGGATTGTGTTGCTAAGTGAATAATGTTAAAAACCATAAAGGATGAGGAGGTTTTGGTGATAAGTGAGCGTAGGGATTATCTGTCTAATGTGGTGTCAGCATTGAGAGCCGAGAAGTGGATTCGAAAGGGATGTGAGGCTTATTTGGCATTTGTAAGCCAATCAAAAACTGAGGATCTGACAGTGGATAAAGTTAGAACCATCAAGGATTTTCAATATGTTTTCCAGAGGAGCTTCCGGATTTGCCCCCGGACCGAGAGGTTGAGTTTGGAATCCACTTGTTGCCTGGAACGGCACCGGTGTCCATTGCACCTTATAGGATGGCACCGAAGGAGTTGGTGGAGCTGAAAGCCCAAATTCAAGAGTTAATGGATAGAGGCTTCATTAGACCAAGTGTGTCTCCATGGAGAGCACCAGTGTTATTCGTAAAGAAGAAAGATGGTGTGGATGTGCATCGATTATCGGTAGTTGAGCAAACTGACGATTAAGAACAAGTACCCACTGCCGAGAATCGATGATTTATTCGACCAACTTAGAGGAGCTTCAGTATTTTCCAATATTGACCTTCAATCTGGGTATCATCGTTGATGGTTAAGGAGGTGGATATTCACAAGACGACATTCAGAACTCAGTATGGTCACTATGAGTTCTTGGTTATGCCATTTGGGTTGATGAACGCACCTGCGACATTTATGGATCTGATGAATCGAGTGTTCCAGCCATACTTGGATCGATTCGTGGTCGTCTTTATCGACGATATTCTGGTTTATTCTGAAACTGCAGAGAAGCATGATGAGTATCTTCGTATTGTACTGCAAGTGCTGAGGGAGAAGAAGCTTTATGCGAAATTTTGTAAGTGTGAGTTCTTATTGAGAGAGGTAACTTTCTTGGGGCATGTTGTCTCTGCTGAAGGGATCAAGGTGGACCTTCGAAAGTTGAAGCGATTCTGGAATGGAAGCTACCGAGGTCCGTGTCAAAAATTTAAAGTTTTCTGGGTTTAGCTGGGTACTATAGAAGGTTTGTGGAAGGATTTTTTGTCATGGCAGCGCCTTTGACAAAGCTTATAAAGAAGGGAGTACCGTTTGTTTGGACTAAGAAACAACAGGAATCTTTTGAGAAGCTGAAGAAAGTTCTGACCGAGGCACCTGTACTGATTTAGCCGGAGTCTGGAAAAGATTTTACCGTATGCAGTAATGCATCACATGTAGGGTTGGGCTGTGCGCTGATGCAAGAGGGTAAAGTGGTTGCTTATGCATCGCGACAGCTTAAACCACATGAAGTTAACTATCCTACTCATGATCTGGAGTTAACAGCAGTAATCTTTGCGCTTAAGATTTGGAGACATTACCTGTACGGAGAAAGGTGTATTATATACACAAATCATAAGAGTCTTAAGTACTTGCTGACTCAGAAAGAACTGAACCTTAGGCAGCGGAGATGGATAGAGTTGCTTAAGGATTATGATTGCGTGATTGAGTATCACCCAGGCAAAGCTAATATGGTGGCTGATGCCCTAAGTCGTAGAACTGTATCTAATCTTAGAGCCATGTTTGCTCATTTGAGTCTGTATGACGACAGTAGTCTGTTAGCAGAACTGCAAGTTAGGCCGGCCTGGGTGGATGAGATTAAGGAAAAATAGTCGAGGGATGAGTCCCTGGTTTCTCGATTCTGGCAGGTTAAGAATGGGGATACCTTTGAGTTCAGACTGAACAGTGAGGGAGTTCTGTGTTACCGAGGTAGAGTTTGTATTCCGAAGGACTCTGACTTGAGGCAAGCAATTCTGAAAGAAGCTCATGGAGGTCTGTGTGCTATGCATCCTAGAGGGAGTAAAATGTATCGCGACTTAAAGGAGTTGTATTGGTGGCCTGGATTGAAGCAAGGGGTAACGAAAGTTGTGGGAAAATGTCTAACTTGTCAGCACGTGAAAGCTGAACATCAATTACCTTCCGGACTTTTACAGCCAGTAAAAGTACCACTTTGGAAGTGGGAGAGGGTAACCATGGATTTTGTGAGTGGGTTACCCTTGACACCGTCGAAGAAGGACTCGATTTGGGTAATTGTGGATAGGTTGACCAAATCTGCTCATTTCATACCTATCCGTACTGATTATTCACTTCAAAAATTAGCCAAATGGTATGTGGAGGAAATAGTGTGACTTTATGGAGTGCCAGTGTCGATTATTTCTGATCGAGATCCTAGATTCACATCTCAGTTTTGGCAAAAGTTGTATGAAGCGTTGGGTATGCGGTTGAACTTTAGTATAGCCTTTCATCCCCAGACTGATGGTCAGTCGGAAAGGGTTATTCATATTCTGGAAGACATGTTGAGGGGATGCAATATCGACTTTCGAGGCAGTTGAGAGGATTACTTACCATTGGCAGAGTTTGCATACAACAACAGTTATTAGGCTAGTATTCGAATGGCTCCTTATGAGGCACTATATGGGCGAAGATGTCGTACACCTAGTTGTTGGACCGAGTTGGGTGAACGACAGGTTCTTGGACTTGAGTTGGTGGCAGATACTGAGGATAAGGTCATGTTGATTAGAGACCGGTTGAAGGAAGCATCTGATAGACAGAAGTCATATGCAGATTTGAAGCGCAAGGAAATTGAGTACTCTGTGGGTGATATGGTCTTCTTGAAGGTTTCACCTTGGAAGAAAATATTAAGGTTTGGGAGGAAAGGCAAGTTAAGTCCGCGGTTCATTGGGCCTTATTGGATTCTTAAGCGAGTGGGTCCAGTGGCTTATCAGTTCGAGCTACCTCCAGAGTTGGATAGGATTCATGATGTCTTTCACGTCTCCATGTTAAGGCGGTATCGTTCTGACCCTACTCATGTTGTGCAGGTTGCAGAGATCAAGGTCCAAACAGACTTGACTTTTGAGGAAGAGCCTGTGCAGATTTTGGATCGAGATGTTAAGATTTTGAGGAGGAAATTAGTTCCGCTAGTAAAGGTGCTGTGGCATAATCATGGCAGAAAGGAAGCTACTTGGGAGCCAAAAGTGGCGATGCGTCAACAATATCCTTATCTGTTTGATTCAAGTAAAATTTCGAGGACGAAATTTCTTTAAGGAGGGTAGAGTTGTAAAGCCCCAATTTTTGGGTTTTCTGTGTTTCTGTGTTTTTTTTTTAAAATTTGTGTGTGTTCTGGTTGGTTAAAATATATATTTTAGTAGGTTAGTGGGCCTTTGGAAGGCCCAAACTTAAGTTAAATCCGTCGTAGTCTTCAGAATTTTAATTTTATGAACAGGTGATGCAATTGGCGTTTGGGCTTTTAAGAGTAAAGGGGTAAAAGATGGCACAAAAAGGAGTGTGGTGTAGTGGCAAGGTGGCGCCACTTAGGGGACAAGGAAATGACGCCATAGAGGAAGCAAGGGGTCCAAGGTTCAAGTCTTGGCTCTTGCAATATATTTTGGTTTTTCTTTTCAGTAAATCTGGAAGCAAGTAGGTGCGCTTTAAAGTTTAATGTGTTGGATTTATGACACAAATGAGTTGATGGCATAGTGGTGGTGGCGTGAGTTGGCATGTGAGAGGACTTTGGTTTGAATCCCTTGGCACGCAAAGGTTGATTATTTTGTTATGTTGGGCGTCAGCTAAGTTTGTTTGGAGCGCGGATTAACTGTAGTCTCCTAACAAGTGTGTATTTCTCATTACTCTAACAGTAGGACGGCTATTTCGGGCCGCGATGGGCTGAAATGGGCCATTTGGTCCCAATGGGTCCATAGGCCCAAGTGGATTAGTTGTAGAATTACTAAAAGACCCCTGCAGGGTAAGACTACCGATTTACCCCTGGAGGGTAAAATGACTATTTTGCCCCTCGTGCTTAAATGACTAACTTGTGTGATGATTGGGTTTGTAACACCCCTTACCCGCATCTGAGACCGGGCTAAGGTACGAGGCGTTACCAGACAAACATACAAACATTAAACTAAAATACGAGCCATAAAATTTTATTCATATTTCAAAGCGTTCATTCTCTTACACATAGTCCCTTATTTGAGTCTACGGAGCCCAAAACATACTTTAGAAAGGGTTTGGGACTAAACCGAGAACTTACAAAAATCTTGGAAATTTCATGCTTTAAGGCTCCACACGCCCGTGTCCCAAAGTCGTGTTCCATACACGGCTGAGACACATGGTCGTGTCTCTACCTGTGTGGAATATACCTAGGCTATTTTCCAAGCTTTGGTCAACCTTGATCTCTTACACACTTATACAAAATCAAAAGCATATAACATGGTATTCATTTAATGATTAAAAATCCTCAATTAAACCACAAACATAGCATTTGTATGTCATCATACATGTGTCTCTCATACTCATTTTACCTTATTTATTATAGTACCATTTATACATTTATACCAAGATTATCATCTTACCAAATATCTTCAGCTTAATCATTAAGCATTCATATTTAAAGCTAGATCATATCTTTATAAAATACCACGATTCAGATGCGCAGAATAACATGTTTGCCTGAAACATTTCAATTCAATTCCATACCCAACAAGCATTACATTGAGACTAGTCATATATATATATACATGTCATGATACATAACATTCTCTTTTTGTTTTCTTATAAACACATATCATTTATTTCGTTATATCAATATTTCATATACCATAGTTTCCATGTATTCCATATATATTTATTTTCCTCCTCCTCCTCTCCATTCCACATCCTTAATGTATATAGCATTCTTGTAAGTACGATTTCACAATTTACTAATAAATGTTCACTTCAAACTGTCCACACGAGTCATAGTCACTTAATTATTTATAATTCGAGCTACAGAGCTCCAAATTAAGATCCATAAATTTCCTCTGAAACTAGACTCACATATATTTCCACCATAAAATTTTCATAATTTTTGGTTTAGCCAATTAGTACAGTTTATTCATTAAAATTTTCCCTGTTTCACTTTCTGACAGTTCTGACCTCTCTTCACTAAAAAATAATTATCTCACAGTACAGAACTCAGATAATGTTCTTGTTGATTTATCTTGAAAATATACTCATTATGGATTTTAAAAATATTATTTTTAGCCTCTAATTATTTTTCTCCAAATTTTTGTGATTTTCCAAAGTCATAACAGGGGATCACATAATCATTCCGAATCAGTCTCACAAAAACATAAATATCTCAAAATATAGAACTCCTTTGCTTTCTATGTTTCTTTTATATGAAAATAGACTCATTAAGATTTAATTTGATATCTCATTAAGTCTTTGATTCAATTTATACTATTTTTGGTGATTTTTCAAATTCATGTCACTGCTACTGTCCAAAACAGTTTTATTGCTAATTCACTCTTTCACACTTTCTTTGTATTAACCTCATTTTAACATACATATCACAAATCATTTTCACCACATTTCATACATCACAAGTATAGGACCATGATCACAAGGTCACCATAAAATCATCCTCATGTATAACTTACTTGTTTATAACCTTACCACATCCTGGTCACTTAATGAACACATCATTCACATAACCAAGTTCCTACACTTATTCATCACAAAACTCACAAAGCAATACATAGAGAGTCTCCCATTGAACACTTCGGATCAATCCTCAATACTTGGTGGTTTCAGCACATAGCTCCACCCATCATATAGTTCAGCTCTCTTGTACACATGGTGAACACTTAGTACCACCCATGTGACCTAGCCAGTTTATCTCGTAGCTCTCTTGTCTACATGGTGTCCTTCACTTGGAACCACGTATGCCACCTAGCTACATATATCCCATAGCTCTCTTGTCTACATGGTGTACACATAGTATCACCCATGTGACCTAGCTACATCATAATGTCTTGTAGCTCTCTTGTACACATGATGTGCACTCAGCACTATACATGTGACCTGGCTACATACCATCTGTATCATCCAATCTTTCCGAAGGTTCAACCGGGATTTCTCTCTCTTTTCCAACAATTTAACCAATCAAGTAATTATCCACAAACATATTTCCAATATTTTATAAAATATCATAATACAAGTAATAGTGATGTATTACATACATATAAACTTACATCTCATTTAATATCAACGCAATAACATTAAATTACACATTGTCTTATTAAAAATCATATGAACTTACAATTTCCCATAATATCCATAATCATAGAAATCACATTTATGTATGATAATTCAATGCACTTCATGTACCATAGACATATTTTTAAATCAATTCATAAACTTGGCACCATAATCATTTAATTTAACATAATTCAATTAATTCACTAAATTTAACTTTCAAATATAAATTACGACATTATTGTTGTATTATTATCATACCAACTTACATACTTTCAACACCTCGGAGATCATAGTAAATATATCAATTTTACATTGAAATATGCATAAATTAATGCTTATTATACATTTGAACTTACCTTGATATTAAAACGGTCATTTTACCAACTTTCCCAATTTTTGATTTTTCTCTCATTCTAGGTTCAAATCTCGTTTTTCGGGATCTAAAACATCATATTTTACTTATTTAATTAATGTACTATTCAAAACAGTCCTTAACTCAAACTTTGGAAAAATTACAATTTTGCCCCTAAACTTTTGCATATTTACACTTTTGCCCCTAGGCTCAGGAATTAAACTTCATCCCTTATTCTTATGTTTTATGACATGATGATCACTTTTCCCTTCTATGGAAACATCAAATTCTCACTCTAACATATACTGATGACTATTAGGTATTTTTACCGATTAAGCCCTTTTGCTCGTTTTCACTTAAAACCGAGTAGCACAAGTTGTCTAACATAATTTAAAACCTCATATTGTATCATAAAACACCAGAATACACAAATTTTACCTATGGGTATTTTCCAAATATGAACCCTAGGATGAATTATTGCTAGGATAAGCTAAATTAAGACTCCAAAAACGTAAAGAACTTGAAAAACGGGGTTAGAACGGACTTACAATTGAGCTTGGGAAGCTTGAAAACCCTAGCCATGGAGTCTCCCTTGGTATACACGTCCATGGTGAAGAAGATGAGCAAAATTGGCTTTTAATTTTGTATTTTAATTCATTTTACCCCTAAATGACCAAAATACCCTTACTACTAAACTTTCCAAAAATTCCATCCATGTCCAATTTTTGTCCATAACTTAGAAATTGGTCAAATTTCTATTCAAGACCTCCTAATTAATATTTCAAATCAATTTCATACTAGAAACTTCTAGAATGCAAGTTTTGAAACTTATTCAATTTAGTCCTTAACTTCGAATTAAGCACTTTATGCATAGAATTTCTTCACGAAATTTTCACACAATCATGCAATCATATCATAGACCTCAAAATAATCATAAAATAATTATTTATATCTCAGATTTTGTGGTCTCAAAACCTCTGTTCCAACTAGACCCAATTTTGGGCTATTACAGGGTTAGTTGACATGGATTTATGTTAGTTATCATTAATTCGTAAGTCTAATGTGTTAGTGATCGATTGTAGGATTATCGCGTGGGAGATATCATCATCAATCGTCATCAACCAGGTGTGTAAATGACATCCTCCCTTAGACTGAATCGGTAAAAGCCGAAATACCGAAACGTTGGTATTTTGTAAACTAGCGAGCATGCGAGTGCTCGTAAGAAAGTTGTTAATGAATATGGTGCATTTTGATGATTAGAGTGCAGAGTGTACATTTTCGTTCACAATGGTATTTTTGGGCTTAATGGGCCAAAAACGGGCCAATGGGCCAACAGGCCCACTTTGGTAAAAAAACGAGGTAAGTACTTCTGATTACTTGGTAAACGTTAGAATGAGCATGAAACCTTAGCAATAGGTAATAATTACTGAAATACCCTTATGCATGCAAAATTATGATTTTACCCCTAGGGTTATTTTTTTTCTAAAAAGCATGATGTTCTGTTTCTATATACGTATGCCATGACATATTATTTATGTTGCATGGGACATGGGTTTATATTGATGGAGAAGCATTCTGGAAGCCTCACTGCAATATGGTGGCCTCGCCACATATATCTGTTCTGGTGGCTTCGTCACAATATCTGGCAGCCTCGCTGCAATCTGGTGGCTTCGCCACATATATATATCTGTTCTGGTGGCCTAGCCACAATATCTGTATCTGGTGACTTCGTCACAATATTTGGCAGCCTTGCTGCAATTTCTGTGGTGTGTAGCGGTTGGGTGGGTCGAGTAGTCTCCCCACACGGTGTAAGGCTGGTACGGGGGTGTTATGGATGGCTCTGGGTTGGGATTTCTGCATTCATGATATATTTGTTCTGTATCTGCTATGGGCCTATGGGTTTCATTCTGATTTTTGTACTGGGCCAAGGCCCAAATAAGTCTGACTCTGAGGTTTGATCTGTTTTGGGCTATGGTTGGGTTATGTTACACACTGAGTTTACCGAACTCACCCTTTATTTTCATCTCTGCAGGAAATCCCCAACCATAATGGGCTTGGAGCTGTGAGGGATTCGGAGTGGCCACATCATCTACAAAGTTGGTTTTTCTAAGTTAGTTTATTTTTATTATTTTTATATTCTGATTTAATTTTGGGTTTTAAGTTGTAATAAGGCCGCTATTTAAATCTCTTTTTCCGATATGGTTTTATTTTCTGATTATATTTATACTATGACGAAACTGCTAGTGTTAGGCTGCGCGGGTTTTCAAAATTTGTGACAGTCCTAAGTAGACCCTAGTCGAAAAGTGGTTTCGGGACCACGAAACCGAGTTTTATAAATAATTGAAAGTTATACTCTATGTTCATGATGTGAGTAAATGCATTTTGCCATTTGTATGTGAAATTTTGAAACGGGACTTATGTGAAACATTGGTAAAATAGGTTAGGTAAATATATAAAGTGATCTAATAGAACATGTATTCAAAAATGGGGGCTTGCATGTCAAATTCCCCACTTTAGAGGAAGTGGCCGGCCATGATGGTATGGGATACAAAATATATGCATTTTGTATTAATATTATAATGACTACATGGTTTTATAATAGGAAATAAGTATTAAAAAAAAAAGATGTTAGATAATAGTTAGTGGGAGGAGAAACCAAAGTTGGTTCATCCTTGTCCTCCATTTCCGTAGCCTAAGGGAGGGAGAAGAAAGTTTGGTTGCTTTGATTTTTGGCTTAGAAGATGGCTAGAATGAGGTATGTATTGAATGATTCTTGAAAATCTATGCATGTTTGAGATGATTAGTTCAAACTCTACTTATCCCATAGATTAAACTTAGAATTTTGAGGTTTGAGATTCGGTCAACAAGCTTGAAACTCATAGTAGTTTGTTTTGGTAAGCTTGGTATACGGATGATAGATGTGTTTTGGTTTTGGTTTGATAACGATGTTAATGATGGTGATTTTCGGTCATGTATTAACTTAAATTGTAAGTATGATTTATGGTATAATTTGTGTGATTGAATGGTCTTGAGATTTGGCATGATTAAATGGGTAAAATGCTAAGTGTATTAAAGATGATGTAATGGTTATTTCGGTTTATGTGAAGTAAATATAGATGATGGTTGTAAGTTGTTTTATGATTTGATAATGGTGATTAAATCTTGTAGTTAAGTGTTTAGATATATACATATATTAATAATGAATTTAGTTGTACTTGCTATGTGAGAAATGTGCAATGCTATAGGTATTTGATTATTAGATATGGTTATTTTAAGTTGATTTGTAATGGTATGATTGCATTGATGAATTGGTTTGGAAATGGTGGGAAGAATTGGCTATTATGCTTGATACTAATGCCGAATATGAGAATGTTGTACTTGAAAAATGTAGGTGAACATGACAAGTGTATTCGGCTTAGGGCATAAAGGATATGAAAATTTGGTATTTATTTTTGATTGTGTGTGTATGACCATGGATAATTGGCTGCACAAATATTGTGAATACATAATGTATGTTAAATTTATTAAGCTACAAAACATTATACATGATCGGCCAAGGTAAATTATTTGAGTAAAGTATATCTTGATGGTACATTTCGGCTAGTATAAAATGTATATGGATGTCGTATGACTATGTTTAATTTGGGAAGTAAATTGTTTGATTTAGCTCAAGAGCCTAGAGGATCAAAGTTGGATAAGGGAAAGGAAAAAGTGATCGAATAGCCGTCGTAATCGTTCGGCAACTTCTGAGGTAAGTTTTAAGTGATTAAACGTTGAGTAAATTCAATCATAATAGGACATAATGAGTTGATTTAATAAGATATGATGTGGCCATGATATGTCTTAAACTCAAATGGTAAGTTCATAAGTGTTTGGACTTGGAAATTTAAGAGCAAATTGTAATAATTTGTTTAGGACAGCAGCAGTAATGTGATTTTAGAAAATCACTATAAATTTTTGGTGTGGAATTATAGGCTGAATAAAATATGTATTCAAATCTTAATTAGTCTAGTTTCTTATAAAAGATACCATGTAAGCAAAGAAATTTCCTATAAAGAGATATTTAAAGTTGTGTGAGATAGTGTCAGAATGACTCCGAAATCCCCTGTTCTGTTTTTAGAAAATCATTATAATTTGTACAAAAATGGTTATAAGATAAAATTTATATGCTTAGACTCCTTAATGAGTCTAGTTTCAAATTAAATCAAATAGAACATATTTTGAATTCTGTACAATGAGAAATTTGATTCGTAGTGAAGAGTGTTCAGATTAGTCAAACAGTGAAACAGGGGAAACTTTAAGAAAAATCTGGTATTGATTTGCCAAACCTAAAATTCTGAAAATTTTATGGATGGGAGATATATGAGTCTATATTCAGGGAAAATTAACGGCAATTGATTTTGAGTTTTTTAGCTCCAGTTATAAATAATTTAGTGACTACTGCTCAGGAAAACAGCTTGTAGTGAATATGTGAAGTTATTGTAAACATTGATGAAACTATTTGAGTTGCTTATAAGCTATTGCTGAAATTGATGTACAAGATAAATATATATGTGTGTGGTAAAGCCGAATGGCTAATGTGAAATATATATGAGATATGTATATGTGGTAAAGCCGAATGGCTAGTGTGAAATATGTATGAGATATGTATATGTGGTAAAGCCGAATGGCTAGTGTGAAATATGTATGAGATATGTATATGTGGTAAAGCCGAATGGCTAGTGTGAAATATGTATGAGATATGTATATGTGGTAAAGCCGAATGGCTAGTGTGAAATATGTATGAGATATGTATATGTGGTAAAGCCGAATGGCTAGTGTGAAATATGTAGGAGATGTATGTATATTGTGGCCGAATGACCAAATGTGAAAGGTGTGTATTATTAGATATTTGATGAGGCAAATGAATTACAAATATGACAGTCGATGTGAATGTTGTAACATGTGATTAAATGTACATGAAACTTGGAAATATATTCCGGTTAAGACCCGATGACTACGTGTGGAGATTATGTCCGGGTAAGACCCGATGACTACATGTGGAGATTTTGTCCGGGTAAGACCCGATAACTACGTGTGGGGACTATTCAAGCTAAAGGTTTCGCTGAAGATTCGATTAAAGCATAAGATTATTCGACTTCACAGTAACAATTGGTAATAAATACGTTCAATGCGTTAAGTTGGTCAGGTATGTATTTTGAGATTATATTTAAGCTTGATTTGGACTAAATCACAAGGTCGTTATGTGATGCATATGTGAGTAAAGCAATAAGACTGTTCTATGATTATTGTGCGTTTGGTCAATGTGGAAAGTTAGGTGAAAATATGTTATGTACCTATGTTTATAGGAGATCACTATCAAGTGAGAATTTATCTGCCTATTATATATGATGAGATGTGCATATTCGGTAAAGGGATGGTATGCCCGAAGGAAGAGTGAAATAAAAATACGAACAACTATGTTATAATTTGATTGTTATCTATTGACATTGCTTAAAACTTACTAAGAATTGTAATGCTTACTCCGTTTACTTTGTTTCGTCTGTTTTATAGATCTCATTTGGAAGCTACAGGCTCGGGGATCGTCAGCAACTAGTCATACTATCACTATCCACTGCTTGTTACTGTTATGTTTTGAATTATTTTATGGCATGTAAAGAATAGACCAGTGGCCGAAGAATATTTTGGTTAATGTATATAAGCCATGCGAAAATGGCATCTTTTGAATGTGTACTTATAGAAGTTAAATCGTATCCCTGACTGTCTTTAGTATTTACCTAAAGGAACGTTCTTTATAAAAAATATATATATATTCAAAAATTTTACTGTTCAGATATGAGTTTCAAATCTGGTAATGCCCCTTTACTTATTCCGACGATGGATACGGGATAGGGGTGTTACAAAATTAATGAACGTTTTTAAGACTCAACAGGCACAACAAATGGATAGCCTAAAGATTGATAAACCGGCTTTTCATTCAACAACTGTTTTTACAAAGACCACCCCAATCACTTAAACCAACGAATGCATACTAAGGCGTAAGTCCATGTGACACGTTAGATCTGGCCATAATGTCTGGGCCGGGTTTGGGGTGTTACATGGACTATGTGAATCTCATATCTATAGCATTACTAAAATACCCTTGGTTTACAAAATTACCAAAATACTCATAGTTTGTAAAATTACCAAAATACCTTAGGTTTGTAAAATTACCAAAATACCTTTGATTTATGAAATTACCGAAATACCCTCGACTTGTAAAATTACCAAAGTACCCCCAATTTATAGAATTACCGTTTTACCCTCGATTTACAAAATTATTGAAATACCCTTGTAGGGTAGAATTACTGAAATACCCCTGTAGGGTAGAATTACCGAAATACCCTTGTAGGGTAGAAATACCGAAATACCCCTGTAGGGTAGAATTGCCAAGATACCCTTGTGGGGTAAAATTACCATTTTGCCCTAGAGTGTTAAATGACTGTTTTGCCCTTGTGGGCAAGTGACTGACTTGGACTGTGTGGTTCACAGATTTGATTGTGAATATATGTTGGTGATATGAATGACTTGACTGTGATTGTTTGATTCAAATATGGGCATGACATTCTGTATACATGACATGTTGCATGGGTTGGGATTTTGTATGGAGGAAGATCTGATCTGTTAGGATCGCATGGTTGCTTGACGACTGTGGATCCACTGAAGGCTTAAGAGCCGTATATTCGTACTGATTTGATAAGGTCAACCGGGTCGCCTGAGATGACTGTGGACTGATCGATGGCTGAGCGTCGATCATGTTACCGAAGGCTGTGTGACAAACGTATTTGCCTAAGGCTATGTGCCAATATATGATTATTGACGACTCTGTGTCGATCATATTTACTCAAGGCTGTGTGCCGACTATATTACCGTCGCTGATGGCTATGTGCCTAACATGATACAGCTACCGATGGCTTAAAGCCAATTATTCTGATTATGGCTTTGCGCCAACCTACATATGACTCTGTGCCAACCTGATTATGGCTGTGTGCCAAATGTATTTGCCTAAGGCTATGTGCCAATATATGGTTATTGACGACTCTGTGTAGATCATATTTACCTAGGGCTGTGTGCCGGTTATGTTACTCTAGTTGATGACTATGTGCGTAACATAATGCAGTTATCGATGGCTTTGTGCGACGTATTCTGTTAAGTGGCTTTGCCACATTACCTATTTCTGGTGGCTATGCCAAAAATATCTATTCTGGTGGCTCTGCCACAATATCTGTATCTGGTGACTCTGTCACAATATCTGTTCTGATAGCCATGCTGCAAATTCTATTGTGTGTAGCGGATGGGTGGGTTGAGTTATCTCCCCACATGGTGTAAGGTTGGTACGGGGGTGTATACGGCTGGATTGGGTTGGGATTGCATTCACATTCTGGTTCTGATTTTGATTCTGTCACCTAATTCTGATTTTGATTCTGGTTCTGATTTTGTTACCTAATACTGATTCTGATTCTGATTCTGATTCTATTACCTGATACTGATTCTGATTCTGTCACCTAATTCTGATTCTGATTCTATTACCTGATACTGATTCTGATTCTGTCACCTGATTTTGATTCTGATTCTCATTTTGATTCTAGTTCTGCTAATGTTTCTTATTCTGTAATGGGCTAAGGCCCATCTGGTACTATCTGTTATAATGGGCTAAGGCCCAATTGGTACTGAAACTGTAAGTAGGGCTGGGGCCAGACTTTTAATTCTTTTATATGACTGACTGTTCCTTTTATATAATAGGGAGAGTTTTCGTAAACTCACCCCGTTTATTAACCTTTCAGGTAATTTCCAGCCTTAGACGGATCGGAGCTGCGAGGGGCTCGGAGGAAGCCACACACACTGTTTTATGTTATAGTTTTGATTATTACTTTTAAATGTTTTTATGTGGGTTGTAGTAAAGCCATTGTAATTTTCTGGATTTCAAATTTGGAATTTTATATATTGTTCTTATAATTGCTAGTATTAGAACACGGTTTTCCAAAGCAACTACTGTTGTTAAAAACATCACGTATCTGCAATTGTTTTTAAATTAAGCTTCCGCAACTGCCAAGATTTTTACAAAGTTGTTAAGAATGTTATTCAGCTGAGGTTTTCTAGCAAGGTTTAATAAGGGTATAAGTTTTTAATTATTAAGAAGGGTTTTTAATGGAAACATGGTTTTCGAAAAACACTTCAATGTGACACGCCAAATTCGAGCCAAACTTCCAGGCTGGGTTTAGGGTGTTACACGTTAATATAGCTCCCAAGCTTATTTACATTCGAATAACATATATATATTCAAATAATTCAATTTAGAATATAGAACTCATATTTATTTAAAATTAACAAAATATATTTTCCTATAAACTTACCTCGGACGATGAAAATAAAAACGGGGCGACTAGTCGACAACTTTAGTTTTCCCCCGATCCAAATCTGATTTCTTTGGTTCTTGATCTAAACATATTCAAATTAAATTCATTAAAATATATTTTCACTCAATTTAGTCCTAAAACACATAAATGGGCAAATTACCATTTTACCCCTGATATTTTACACTTTTTACAATTTAGTCCAAATTGCACAAAACACAAAGCATGCAAAATTTGAGTATACCATGCTTAGGCCAAATCTTCCTTCTGCTCGTGCAAGTCCTTATATTTCATTATTTCACATTTTAGTCCCTCAATTTATTATTTTTTCATTTTAGTCCTAATTACCCAAAATCATAAACAATTCCAATGCAAAACATGTTAATCCAAAACATATCTTTCATATTTCATCAACTAACATCACATAGCTCAAATATTCATCAATGCCATAACTCAAAATATTCATCAAAATAAAAAATTCAAGCATGGGCTTTGTAGATAACATAGCAACGATCTCAAAAACGTAAAAATTATAAAAAACCGAGCTAGTTACATACCTTGATTGAGCTTTACTAATGGCCGAACCCTAAACTTGTTTCTTTCTTTTCTTTTTTTTTATTTATGTTTCAGTCAAAAAGAACATAAACACCTATGGCTTTTAATTTATGTTGTATTATAACATATATTAATATATTATTTAATTACATATTTAACCTAATTATAAAATATGAAATCATTATAAATCATGGCCATTACGGTCCATGACTAATACATATGGTCAAATTTCAACATAAATACCTCAATTTAAAAATACAACAACAATTTGGCCCTTTTACAATTAACCATCAAATTTTTATTTTACGCGATTAAGTCCTTTTATTTAATTGGGCACTCAAATGACAAAATTAAAGCACGAAAATTTCACACACACAAATTCACACATAATAAACATAGAAATTAATTTTTAAATATTTTTCTAACTCGGATTCGTGGTCTCGAAACCACCGTTCTGATTAGGGTCTAAATTAGACTTTTACAACTCTCCCCCCTTAGGGATTTTCGTCCTGAAAAATCATACCGGTGAATAGGTTCAGATAACGCTCTTTCATAGCATCCTATAGCTCCCACCTTGTTTCCTCAACTCCGTGTTTATGCCACAGTACTTTAACTAAGGAATTTTCCTATTTCGCAATTCTTTAACCTCGCGAGCTAGAATGAGAATCGATTCTTCCTCATATGTCATATTGGATTTATTCTCAATCTCTGATGGACTAATCACATGTGAGGGATTAGATCGATATCTACGAAGCATCAAAACATGGAATACATTTTGGATCCTTTCTAACTCTGGTGGCAACAACAGTCTATAAGCAACCGACCCGACACGCTCTATAATCTCATACGGCCCAATAAATCTCAGACTCAATTTGCCTTTACGACTGAATCTGAGTATTTTCTTCCATGGTGAGACTTTCAAAAATACTTTGTCCCCGATCTGAAACTCTATATCTTTTCATTTCAAGTCAGCATACAATTTTTGACGATCTGATGCTATTTTCAGACTTTCATGGATTACTTTCACTTTCTGTTTAGTCTCTTTGATCAAATTAACCCCGTGTATCTTGTTTTCACTAAGCTCAGCCCAATACAATGGGGTACGACATTTACGACCGTACAAAGCCTTGTAAGGTGCCATTTTGATACTTGATTGAAAGCTATTATTGTACGTAAATTCAATCAGATGTAAGTATCGTTCCCACGTACCTTCAAACTCAAGAATGCAACATCTCAACATATCCTCAAGTCTCTGAATGACTCATTCAGACTGACCATCTATTTGCGGATGGAAAGCTGTGCTGAATTTAATTTCGTACCTAGTTCATCTTATAGTTTCTTCCAAAATCGCGATGTAAACCTCGAATCTCTAACCGAAACAATAGAAAAGGCACACCGTGTATTCTCACAATCTGAGAAACATATAACTCAGCAAACTTGACAAGCGAATAATCTGTACGAACCAGAACAAAATGAGCTAATTTAGTAAATCTATCCACAATAACCCAGATTTTATCTTTCTTGCTCGGTGTCAATGGTAAACCAGATACAAAACCAACGTGACTTTGTCCTATTTCCACTAAGTTATCATGATCAATTGAAGCAACCCAGAAGGTACCTAATGCTTGGCTTTTACTTGCTGACAGACTAAACATTTTGAAACAAAGTCAGAAATGTCTCGTTTCATACCATGCCACCAGTAAAGCTGCTTCAGATTATTATACATCTTCGTACTACTCGGGTGAACAGTTAACCGACCGTTGTGAGCTTCACTTAAAATCATCAGAATCAACTATGAATTTCCCGGGACACATATTCGATTTTTGAACCTCAAACAATCCTCAGCATCAACTCTGAACTTTGAATCAACATTCGAATCACATTGAGCTCGCTTTGTTAACAAATCATCATCAACTTTTTAAGCATCACAAATCTATTGAACAAATAACAGTCTTGCTTTTAATTCAGCTATTATCGAAACAGCATCAAACATAGCCATATGCGCACTCATTGCACGCAAAGAAAACAGTGATTTTTGACTTAAAGCATCAGCAACAACATTAGCCTTTCCCGGATGATAGCCAATCACAAGCTCGTAGTCTTTTAGCAACTCTAACCATCGGCGTTGTCTCAAATTCAGATCTTTCCGAGTCATCAAGTATTTCAAGCTTTTGTGATCAGAATAAACATGACATTTCTCACTGAATAGATAGTGACGCCATATCTTCAATGCAAACACAACAACTGCCAATTCTAGGTCATGTGTCAGATAGTTCTTTTCATACGGCTTTAACTGTCTCAAGGCATAAACTATAACTTTGCCTTATTGCATCAAAACACAGCCAAAACCATTTAAAGATGCATCACTATAGATAACAAATTCTTTACCCGATTCTAGCTGAACTAGCACTAGAGTTTCGGTCAACAAGGCTTTCAACTGATCAAAACTTTTCTGGCACTTTTTTGACCACTCGAACTTAACATCTTTCTAAAGTAGCTTTGTCATCGTGGTTGCAATCATAGAGAAACCTTTCACGAACTGTCTATAGTAACCAGCAAGTTCCAGAAAACTTCGGACTTCAGAAACATTCTCGGAGGTGTCCAATCAAGTATAGCCGAAATCTTACTCAGATCAACTCGAATACTCGACGCTAATATGACATGGCCCAAAAAACTGACTTCATGTAACCAGAACTCATATTTACTAAACTTCGCATATAACTGTTTATCTTGCAAAGTCTGTAACACAAGTCCTAAATGTTCAGCATGTTTGGTTTTATCATGGGAAGAGATCAAAATGTCAACTATAAACAAATCCACAAACCGATCCAATTATTATCTGAAAATCTGATTCATCAAATCCATGAAAATAATAGGTGCATTAGTAAGTCCGAAAGGCATAACCAGAAACGCATAATTTCCATACCTCGTTCGAAAAGCAGTCTTAGGCATATCGGAGTCTTTAACTCGCAACTGATAGTAGCTTGATCTCAAATCTATATTCGAAAACACTGTAGCCCCTTTCAGTTGATCAAACAGGTCATCAATCCGTGGCAATGGATATTTATTCTTAATAGTCACCTTATTGAGTTGTCTATAGTTGATACACATTCTCATAGTTCCGTCTTTCATTTTCACAAATAAAACTGGTGCACCCTAAGGAGAGAAACTCGGTCGCACGAAACCTCTATCTATCAACTCTTGCAACTGAGCTTTCAATTATTTCTAATTCAATAGCTGCCATTCTGTACAGAGCTATTGATACTGGAGTCATTCTCGGACTAACTAAACACCAAACTCTACCTCCCGAATAGGTGGCAAACCAGACAATTCTTCAGGAAACACATCTGAATACTCGCACACAATAGGTACTGATTCAATCTTTTTTTCGGCCACTTTACTATCAAGCACATAGGCAAAATAAGCTTCCTAACCTTTTCTCACATATTTCTGAGCTAAAATCGAAGATATCACTACTGGTAAACCATTCAGATCATTAGATTCAATCTGAATAATCTCATCATTATAGCACCGCAAATCAATAGTCTTTATTTTGCAATTTACGACAACATCATGCAAAGTCAACCAGTCCATACCCAGAATTATTTCGAACTCATCAAATGGCAACAACATCAAATCAGCTGGGAAACACAAATCTCAAATCATCAAAGGACAATTCTTACACACTTTGTCAACCATAACACACCGGCCCAAGGGGTTTGATACTCTAATCACAAACTCAGTAGACTCAACCGGCAAAGTCTTACTAAATACTAAAGTCTCACACACATAAGAATGAGTTTAACCAGGATCAATCAATGTAATTACAGCAGTATCATAAAGAGTGAATGTACCAGTAATAACATCTAGGGATGAGGCCTCCTCGCATGAACGAATAACATAGGCTCTGGTAGGTGCACGAGTGTCAGATCTAAATGTTGTATCTTTAGTCCCTCTCTGACTGCTACTCATATTACCCGTATTTCTTGGTGGTCTACCTCGAGCTACAGTGTTACTCGATCTTGTATTCAGTACTGGATTTTATTTATCTCACTCAGGGCATTCACGAACAAAATGATTTGTCGATCCGCATTTAAACAGTCCCGATCATGCAATCTACAACTACTATGATGTTGTTTACAACAATGTTTACACTCGGGTTGTAACATTACCAACACTAGCAACTGAGGTAGCTCTCGAGCTCACAGGTGGTCTATCTTGATCCCATCTAGAATAACCCGAAATAGCCTTAGAACGGCTAAAATCAACTCAGAGCTTCTTTGATGCCAACTGAAATGACTTACTCAATAATCTCTTTCGTGAGTCTCTAGCTTCAAAGTCAGCTTTTCTTTTCTCTTTCCCGAGCTCTTCGGCTTTGCATGCTCGCTCAACCAGTACTATGAACTCTTTTATTTCAAGTATGCCAACCAGCAGTTTAATGTCTTCATTCAAACTGTCTTCAAATCTTTTACACATTATAGCTTCGGTTGAAACACACTCTTGGGCATACCGACTGGGTCTCACAAATTTCCACTCATACTCAGTCACGGTCATCTAACCCTATTTCAACTCCTGAAATTCTTTTCGTTTTTTATCAATAAATCTCTGGCTGATATATTACTTACGAAACTCAGTCTGAAAGAAATCCCAAGTCACCCGTTCTTTCGAAACCACCGATACTAGTGTATTCTATCAGTGATATGTTGTGTCTCATAGCAAAGATATGGCACATTTTAAGCACTCATTCGGGGTACAAGATAACTCATCAAACACGCGAATAGTATTATTAAGCCAGAATTCAGATCGCTCGGCATCATCATCATTAGTAGCTCCAAAATTCTTTGGCCCCGTGTTTTCTGATTTTATTAATAAGAGGCTTATGTAATTTCAACGGATCACTCACTTAGGGCATAGCAGGTATCAGAGAAGGATTAATCGGGGTGGAGGTTGTTGTATAGCCGGATTCATCTGGATATACTAAGTTAACTAGTCGTTTATCATTTGATAAAAGGCTTGCTTAGCCTATCCCTTTTGATTACTCGAGGTCGCTCGAGAATCAACCAGTGCTATCCCTTGCGTAGGAGCAGGTGCTATACTCTCAACATCATCAGCTACGGCTCTGTCGGGATCCATTTACTATACTAAAACACATTTTCAAATGTCAGAAGTCATCACACTATCGCAGTATATAATATGGCATGTATAGCTAGACTCACACGCGCTACGTTAGTCCTAGAATCGACTAAACCGTAGCTCTGATACCAATCAAATGTATCACCCTTAACCCGTATTTGTCACCAGACTAAGGTTATGAGGCATTACTGATCAAAACACAACTCAAAACAAGAAATTAAAACAATTTATGCTTCATGAATCAATCACATGAATATTCTCATCTTATTTAAGATTTCAAATTTTAATTACAAATGCATATCATATACCAAGCATATACCAACCAATTCATTTATTAACTGATTATCAAAATAATTTCATATCTACTGCTCATGCACATACTAACAACAAATTGTACATACTCCATGATTACCAACAATCGAATCATATGGTTACTTAATAACTATGGTATTCGAAAATATAACTATGAATCAAACAAATTTTATTTCATTTATGTATATATAAAAAGTCAAAAATAAGTTAAAGTTAACAAGTATATAAATTTCATATTCCACAAACTTATGCGCGTAAATCCAACCAAAACACATAACCAACCACCTCATATATATACACATTAAGAATATATTTATATATATATCATACCAATATATCATGTGCAAAAGTATATGTATATGTATATATATAGATATATATATATGCATAAGTGCCGAATCACCAAATTGATTATTACCAATATCTTTTAATACCAAGTCATGTATAATACCTTAATCAAACATAACAACTAATTTCACATGTATGTTTCATCTATGCATAACCCATCGCCAAATCAATCACATATACATCCATAATTACCAATACCAAATTATCAAAACCAAGCTCATCATATATATATATGACATACATATTTATTTGACAAGAAGATTTATCCACAACATTTCATGTCATACCTAATTTACATTACAAATATATCATAAAACATACCTATCATAATACACCCTATTAAAATTCTTATGCCAAAATAGAATGCATGAAAGCTTTAATATTAAGTCACATAAAAAAACCTGATTAAAGCATATCAACCAAGATTTACACACACAAACACATATATATACATATAAGCAATAGCTGAACATCAAAATCAAACATCACCATCATCAAAACGAAGCATTAAATCCGAACATAACAAAGTAATAAGCCATTTTCGTATGGCTCATGATTACATTAACCAAAATTAAACATTTCAGAATATAATCCAGCCTATACATGTCATAGTTTCGAAAATTCAGCTTATAAAATACCGAAGACAGTCGATAGTGTGATAGAATTTGTTGACGATCCCCGAGCTCGTAACTAGATCTCAAAATCTATAAAATAGAGGTAAACATAACACAGTAAGCTATTTAAGCCTAGTAAGTCATAAGCAAGTAACAACCTAATAACATTGTCAACTTATTTTAACCAAACCAATTTATACCATCATAGTTACATATAATATCAAGCTCAACATTTCATATTTAACATATACTTTCATAAATAATCTTATCTTAACCGTTTGTTTATTTATACACATTCAAAGTATTATTAAATTTCAAAGACATAACATCATTATATAACCGAATGTGTTCACACACGTATACATGTACTTATGAACCAAAATACAACATCACATACATATACATAACCTATAGCCGAATATACTTTGCAAGTGTACATATGTTCATATTAATAACTTATATAATTTGCATCACACATCAAATGGCCAACTTACCTTATTTTCAAATAGGTAATCAACTATCTCATACCTGATCGGTTTAACTCGTTTTATGTAACACCCCAAACCCGGCCTAGATGTTATGCCCAAATCTGCGATGTCACATTGGAGTGTGCTTTGAAAAGAGTAGTTTCATTGTAAAGTCCCTTTTGTATTAAAACTCCATTGTGATCTTTAAGAGTAGTTATCCTACCTTGTTTATTGTTAAATCGTAGGTCTATTAAGAAAAACATGTGTCATATTAAATTGTTATTGTACTTTAAAAACAGTGTTTGACGCTGAAGCTTTTAAAAGAAATTGCATATCATGGTAGTTGAAAACATTTATCTTTTGAAAACTCGAGCCCTACTATTAATGGAAATAAACCAACATTAATAAAACCCCAAATAAAAATGAAAACTTAAAGCGGCCTTATTACATAAAATTTACCCAAATAAACTACTTTTACTTAAAAGTCAAATATGAAAGTGTAACGTCCCCTAACCCTATACCGTCACCAGAACAGGGTTACGAGACATTACCAGTCAGTACAGTCCAATTCCGGTCATTAATTAAAATCAATATTCACACACATCCTAGTTTTAAGATGCCGTCCCTTTAATGGGCCCTCACGGTCCAATATAAACAGTAAATTCAATTCGGGACTAATTTAGAATCACTACGAATTCTTAGTAAATTTCAAAATTAATACTACATACCGTTGCCAACCATAATTTACTCATTTCATCAATACTTCTATAACCTAAATGACTCATAAAACGTCCTAGGTACATGCCATTATCAATACTCAACATACTTTACCTTAATGAACTCGGGATCATCTTGGGATGCTGATTCAACGTACTATCTTTACTGAACCTGCGCACGGAAACAAACCGTACGCTGAGTATGGTATACTCAGTGGTATTTCTATAATCCGAACACTTGATAATATAACAATTAAACTTAAAATCACAATGATAAATATAACCATTCATTTATTTATTTTATAGATAAGTTTCATTTACTTACCATAAAAATTCTATACAAGCCATATAACAAACACAACAACATATTTGCTCAATTCTTTTCATTTGCTTACTGTATAAATTCTTTCAATATATTCACAATTCACTTGAATTCACACTTTACTTCTTAACAATATACCATTTTAATTCATTCTAACATCAATCATCATCCATTTGAACTTCACTCATTTCATGAACCTTTTGGTTCATGTTTTCAATCTCATATCTCAATTTCAATTCTCAATTCAATTTCTCATTTCATTCCAATAGTCCAATCAATCAAATTCACTCGATTTATCTTTTCACTTATTTACCCCGATTAACAAACCTGGACTTTGACGGATACACGGATTCTAACCCAGACACACCAGTACGTCACATTGTGCCTAAAACGGTACACAATACCTGATCAGTATACGACACATAAAGTGCCTGATACGACACACGAGGTGCCTGATACGACACACGAGGTGCCTGAAATACGACACATAAAGTGCCTAATCGATAAAGCCGACAAATCCCGTACACTTCCAGATCCTATGGCATGCCAATTATATCCGACTCAGCCCGACTAGTTAATAGGGTATTTCATTCACTTTCTCAAGTTAATAATTCTTTCATCAATATACCATTCTGATAATCACATATATTCACCCATTTTCACAATTCATACAATTTCATTCAATTCAACAATATATTTCAATTATTCACATTAATTCATAATTCAATACAATTCAATTCACTTTTAATATCAAATATTCAAATATCACAATCTCATATATTCATATCAATTTCCTCATATTTCCAATCAATATATTTTTCAATATAACATTCATTCAATATTCAAATTTCTACATAAATCATGTATATTATATAATTCAATCAATATAAATTCAATAAATTCATCGCATACCAAAATCAATCCATTCCAATTGTAAAACATCATAATTCTAACACTAACAATTGCAATATGTATATAAATATAACAAAAAATAACTAAATTCAGATTATAAAAATACAAACCGTAATTTTCGAGCTAACTCTCGTTGACTTTGTCTTGTCCTTTCTTAGCCGAGAATTCCGGTACCACATTGACTACGAAATTAATACAATTCATAATCATTAATACATTACTAATTCATATCTTGAGTTAAAGAATTCTAAATTAAGATCCACTAATTTTTCCTGAAACTAGACTCACAAATCTTCTTACAATAAAATTTTCAGAATTTTTGGTTTAGCCATTAAGTACAGTTTATTCTTTAAATTCACCCATATTTTGCTGTCTGACAGTTTCATCCCTTCTTCACTAAAAATTAATTATCTCACAGTACAGAACTCGGATAATATTCCCGTTGATTTCTCCTGAAAATATACTCATTAGGGATTCTAAACATATAATTTTAAGCCTCTAATTATTTTTCTTCAATTTTTGGTGATTTTCCAAAGTCAGAACAGGGGAACCCGAATTCATTCTGACCTTGTCTCACAAAATTCATTATATCTCATAATTTACATTTCAATTGCTTATATAGTTTTACTATAAGAAACTAGACTCAGTAAGATTTAATTTCATATTTTATTCATCTTCTAATTCGATTTATATAATTTTTTATGATTTTTCAAAGTGAGACTACTGCTGCTGTCTAAAACAGTTTTAGTGCAAAATGTTGATTTACTTTAATTTCAATTTAATCCTAACTAAATTATCTTACTTTTCTATCTTAATTCATACTTTATTTCTATTCAAATTTTGTCCAAACTCATACTTAACTATTAAATTTCCAGCATATTTTCATAATTTCGAATTTATTTCCATTTAATCCCTAAAACTCAAAACTTATAGCTTAGTTTACGATTCAATCCTTTATTCAATTCCAATCAAAATTTCTATCAAATAATCCCCCAATTCCATCATTTTATTCAACATGAACCAAACTTGGAAATCTAATGACTTTCAAAATTTCTACTTAAAACAAGTAGTATTTATCTCTAGGATTCCAAAAAACTCAAAAATCATAAGAAAAGGGGCTAAATTAACTTACCAAATTAACTTGGAACCTTTAAAACCTTATTTTCCCTTTTTATTTTCTTTCTTTTCTTCTCTGTTTCGTTTCCTGCTATTCTGTTTCCTTCCTTCTTTTTATTCTTTTGTTTCTTTCCTTTATTTCCTTTTTATTTACTTTACTTTTAATAATAATAATTTAATATATATTTTAACACATAAAAATCTCAGATTTTTATGTTTATGCCGCCTCACTTAGGACAAATGGCATAATTGCCATTTTGGTCCTCTTCATTTTCTTTTAATCTACAATGTAACTTTCATCCTTTATTCAATTTAGTCCTTTTTCCTAATTACTCTTAATTGAATTAAATTCACTTAATTAAACTCTAATTAACCACTCATTTTACTTCGTAAATATTTTTAATAAATATTTACGAATCCATTTTTCAGAAATGGAGACCCTAAAATACACTTTTTCGGTAACGGTAAAATTTGGGTCGTTACAGAAAGCATAAATAGTGGTGTGGCCATCTCCGAGTCCCTCGCAGCATCGACCCGCTTAAGGATTACCTGCGCAGATAAGCAAAAAGTTGAGTTACGAAAACTCAGTGTGTAATCCCTATGTATCAAACAATAAATCATGTAGCGCAAACAGCCTCGGCCTTAGCCTATATCAGTGGTAATACAGTGTGGGCCTTAGCCCATTACAGTACCAGTATCAGTGTGGGCCTTAGCCCAATTCAGTATAGTATCAGAGATGCAAACAGAGATTCTACCCATCCATCCTCTACATTCCACTCCGTCCAGCCCTACACTCCATGTGGGGATAAAATCGACCCACCCATCCCTACACTCCAGAATATAGCACCAGTTGCGGCATTAACAGTATTTGCAGCAGAGCTGCCCGTACAGTACATTTCTTCCAAAATTATCAATCCTAGCCTCATGCAACATGTATTGTCAAAATATATACGTGTATGCAAAATGTCATGCTTGAATAGAGTCAAATATAGCATAGGGGTATAATAGTCCCACAATCGTCTTAAGCGACCCATGCGACCTTAGCAGTCAAACAGTGGAAAAGGACCCAAAGCCCATAATATAGCCCATGTAGGCCCACACGTCTGTGTGGCCCATTAAGCCCAACAATGACCTTGGCCGTGTGATCTACACAGCCTGGCCTACAAAACTCCACACATTTGTGTGGTTTACCCTAGTGGGGCCTACGAGGCCGTGGGGACCACACGACCCATTTCGGCCCAACATGGCCCAAAATGACCTAAGCCCACGAAATCGCCCGTGGTGGTCTCTAAAATCACATGCTCACACTTATGCATTTACATGACCACATGAGCGAGCGCACCTCCGTGTGGCATCGATGGTACCAGTTTTCTAGCTTTTTTCGTTTCACGATTGAAGTAGTGTGATTACAAACTTGTTCGGACTCTATGTAACAGTCCGATTGTAACACCCTAATACCCGTGTCCAATATTAATTTAAGCAATTACAACAATAATAGCACGTTTCCATGAATAACTTCTATAGCAAGCACATACTAAAACAAGGGTAAAAATGTAAGGTGATTTTTCTCCTCTTGACTGAATATACATACATAATGTATCTCGAATGCTTAACATGTTAGTTGAAGCATAACATAATCACACTCATATCACAATATGGATTCATATGTCAAGTTGATTTCACTTCAAGATTTATAATTAAACCATTATCACATCCATACATATAACTTTAGCCATATTCACATGGCCTTATATATATACAATACTATCAAAATAGCAACCTCCCAAAATATTATTCTATACATGCCATAATGTCTATTTGAGTTTTAAACAAAGATACCAAAAAGGGGTTGTCAAAAGATGTGATGACTTTGTAATGAATCCAAGATTTCCTCGACAAGATGATCTATACAAAACCAATAAACACACCAAGTGAGTTATTAACTCAATAAGTCCTAAGAAATTTAAAAAAAGAAAGATGTAATGATCCAATTATCTTAACAAAAATTTAAAATTTCAATCCAATATTAGCCAAATTCAAACAAGATATCACACGGAAATCTTATGTCACATGTGTACATTATGAATTTGGTACATACTTACCTAAATTCACTATGTACTCTTACACCATTTAATCGCAAATTGAAAGGACCATGGTAAATATCATATGCATATCGTTGGCATATATATATAAATGGCAAACAATGTCCAATTAATCAAATAAAGCACAAACCAAGCCGCTCCATCTAGAAATCAATCTCCAATCCATTTAGATTCATTTATCATTAATTTATATCTTTGTTCAATTATATACTAATTGAGCCAATTACCTTTCTCTTCTTTCTCTCTTTCCGAGCATTATCTATTAATATACAGATATAGATCAAGTCCCATGTCTAATATCCATGCACATTTCATTACTCCCAGTTTAAAGTTTTAAACTTTTTCATTTGCACAAGCAATTCTCTACAATCGATATCGCACAGTTAGTGCTCGACTTAAAAGGTCCGCACACATAGTGCTCTTACTCATTCGCACACATAGTGCCGCGTTTCCTTGCACACATAGTGCCGCGTTTCCTTGCGCACATAGTGCCATGTAGTTTTTGCACACATAGTGCCGCATAACCTCACACACATAGTGCTAAAATTTCTTATCTATAGCTACCACTATGTCATAGATAGGTTGATAAATCTCACATTCGATTTTCACAAATTCATACATACCATGATTTCTTATCCAACCTATTTTATGTACAATATTAACCGTAACTTAAATTACTTAGGAACTTACCTTTTTAGTCGGATGAACAACTCCAATCAGCTACTCAATCGCTTTCTCTTTTCCTTTGGCCAAACTTGGCTCCCTTTGATTTTGAGCTCTAGCTAAGCAAATAAAATAATTCAATCATCGTAGCCCCAATTTATATTCATTCCTTATAGACACACACACATATTCGGTATTCCATCTAAAATTAACCATAGCCGAAAACCTATCATACAATTAAAACCCTTGTTCAAATTATTATTCACTAAAATACTATGGTCGAATCCCTCAATTAGCTAACATAGCCTCTTGTATTCAATCTAATCACGTATATACAACCTAAATCCCTCTTTTAACACATAATTCACTATCTTGGAACTCAGTTTCTAACTAATTTAACTTACTCCAAAGCCGAATGCTATTTGAGCATTAAGCTCATGTTCTTTTCATAATTAAGCAAGTATTATAACTCAACTAACATCTATTTTCAATTTGAAACATCAACATTCAAAATTAAACACGAAAATTCATAGTCGAATATATATATACTTTGTCTCAAACTCATAAATTCATCTATTCTAAGATCAATTTGCCAATTAAACAAGTACTACTAATATTAAGCATTATTTCACAATTTATCTTAAATTGCCGAATGGAGTCATGCTCCTAATTCATATACTTAACTTCATTAGCCGACTACTCAAGCTCATTTGAGCCACATATAGTAATTTAGTTTTTTCATACTCAATTAGAAACATTTCTTCTTACAAATTATCAAAACATACACAATGTAACCCATTAAGCTCATGACCGAATGCTTCATGCATCACAAACACAAAATCATACACATGGGTCATGTTAGGAGCTTCAAAACCAATTTAAATTTCTCAAAATCCAAAGAAAAACATATGAAATAATACCTTAATTCCTAACACAAGATGGTCGAATGCCTTAGGTGTTCTTTCTTCAATTTCTTGTTTAGTTTAGGCAAAAGGGGAGACAAAAATGAGAAACTTTGTTTTTATCACCCTTTTTCTATTATTAATTCATGGTTTTCTAATATAAAACTATTTAATATTATTTCACTAATATAAAATACACAAAATGCCAAATTTTTCATCATCATTACCGTCCACTATAATCATAGTGGACCATTTGACATGCAAGTCCTCTATGATGCTATCCATATACAATTTGGCCACTTCAACTTTACCTATCACATTTTTATGGTTTCTCAACTAAGTCCTTTCAAGTAAAATTCCCATTCATAAGACTAAATTAAAACATCAAATTTTCACACATGCACTATCACACATAGAAGTTATGCAAATAAATTTTAAATAAATTTTGACTCGGTTTTGTGGTCTCGAAACCACATTCCAACTAGGGTCAAATTAGGGCTGTCACACTGATTTAGACCCTAATCAGAACGGTGGTTTCGAGACCATGAATTCGAGTCAAAAAAATTTTAAATATTATTTTTTTGTTTATTATATGTGAATTTGCATGTGTGAAAGTTTCGTATAAAAATTTGATTATTTGTGTGCTTAATTTAATAAAAGGACTTAATCGCGTAAGGGCTGAATTGTTGTTGTGTTTTTCAATGGAAGTACTTATCTTGTAATTAGGCCATTGGCTATATGAGTGGACGGTTGTAGGCATGTTTTATACGGTTTTATAATTAAAACTTTAAGGTTAAAACTGTAAATAATAAATGATATATATGATATATTATAACATAAAAAAATAAAGCCATGCATTTTGTTCATACTTGTGACTGAAACTAAAAAGAAGGAAAAGAAACTAAAGCTTGGTATATTCGGCCATTTCTCAAGCTTGATTCAAGGTTAGTTTGGTTCCGGTTTTTGATAATTTTTTACATTTTTGAAATTGTTGCTTTGAATACTATCCGACCCATGCTAGAATTTTTTATTATGATGCATATTTTGAGTTATGCCATTGATGAATATTTGTGTTTTGTGATGTTTGAGGATGAAATATCAAAGATATGTTTTAGATTAACATGTTTTGTATTGGAGTTTTTGATGATTTTGAGTAATTAAGACTAAATTGAAAAAATAATAAATTAAGGGACTAAATTGTGAAATAAACAAAATGTGAGGACTTGTATGTGTATGGGGAGTATTTGGCTCAAGCATGGCATGGGCAAATTATGCTTGTTTTGTGTTTGTAAATTTTGGATTAAATTGCTAAAAGTATAAAATGTATGGGACAAAAGTGTAATTTTTCCATTTATGTGTTTTTGAATGAATTTGATTAAATAAGTTTAAATTATGTCAATTTAGATCAAGAAAAGAGAAAATCGGACTTGGACCGGGGAAAAACCAAAATGGTTGAATAGCTAATTTACAACATTCCTCGATATCTGAGGTAAGTCTTTAAACAATCAAACATCATTTATCTTGAATGTAACTTAGTTTAATATACTATTTTGAAAACTATAGATTCATAAAAGAGCTAGCAGAATGTATTTAAACTATAGATTCGAAAGTCCGTATGATTGATAAGAAATATTTGGAGTTTTTGTTATATGAATTGTGTACAAAACAGCTCTATAATAGTGATATTCGGGCCTTAAGCCTAGCAAGCCTTGTGTTGGTGAATTTGATCGGCCTTTATGCCTAGTAGGCTTATTGCCGGTGAATAAAATCAGACTTTGAGTCTAGCAGGCCTTGTGCTGGTGTGTGATTTAGGCTTATGCCTAGTAGGTTTTGTGCCAGTGATTTATTTTCAAGCCTATGCCTATAAGACTTCCTGTTGATGTGATAATTGAGCAAGTAAACTGAGCTAAATGTCCTTGAATATTTAGCCACATAGGTATGTACATATATGATGTTATATTGGATGTTGAATATTCGACCACATAGGTATGTACATATGTGATGTTTTATTGGATCTTTGATAAACCGTAAATTATACATATTTTTACCCCATGTTTAATGCATTTTATAGATGATTTCTCATTAGAATTGGTGAATTCGATACTCCTAATGCTTTAATTTCATGTTTTGTACTCAGGAGAGCACCAAGAGTCAAAAGGAGCAAAAAATAAGCCAAAAAGGGACAAAACGGACCAAATCAAGGAGATGACATGGCCTAAGCCTTGCCACACGGGCAGCTCACACACCCGTGTCTTTCGAGGGTGTCGACCAAGGCTTTCACGATTCACCTGGCCTGGCCACTGACCCGCACGACCGTGTGCAATTTAACTGATCGAACACGGCCTAGCAATCACGTCACACGGTCGTGTCACACGAGCGTGTCCCTACCGAGCCCAAGTTAAGTCCAATTTGAAAAAGGCCACTTTTGAGGGTTCTAGGAATTCCAAAGCCTAATAAATACACACTAGGAGAGGAGGAAAAGGGAGACAGAGAAGGGGGGCAAGGAATTACCCCAAGAAAGCTAATTGATCCATCTCAGAAGCCGGATTCATCATCAAGACTGAAGATCTCTCCTTAATTTCCTTTCAGGAGTTTTGGGTTTTCTTTATGTTTTGTATTCTTTATCCTTCTGAGATGTTTTCTTATTTAGTTATAAACTAAATCCCCTAAATACCTAAGGGGAATGAAACCTAAGACGAATCTTGTTATTGTTTTCTGAATCGTATGATAAATATTTGACTTGTTCTTAATTATGAGTACTTAATTCTTGTTTTGATATCCCAGGATACTGATTCAAGACATACTTTTATTCAGAGGAGGAATAAACCCTGTCTAAGAGTACTTTTGTCATAATTAAGTGGAGTTGATTGTGCGCTTAGAAACAGGGTGACAAGATTTTGCCAGATTAGGGTGAAACCTAATAAGGGGATCCATAGATCGAGTTAATGCAACCCTAGAGTGTTAATTAGAGAAAAGTCTCAGCTATTCAATTTAGGGATTAGACATTATTAGTCTTGAATAGGGATAATAACATAACTTAAGGATCTATACGGAACAAGTTGAATGAATACATTGTCCGGTTTGGAGCCAGAATAACAAGTAAAGTCTAGGTGGATTTTTCCTTAGGTATTGTCTCAAGTCAATCGATTTTTCCAAAAGCAATTCCCCAATTCTTTTCTTTGTGCGTTCTTAGTTTAGTTAATTAGTTTAATAAACAACCCCTCTTTATTTCTAGGTTAGATAATAAAAAGATAGTTATTACTAGTACTTTTGGTTCCCTTGAGTACAATATCCCAGTCTTTGCATTACTATACTATTGTTCGATAGGTGCGCTTGCCTTTTCATCGTGATAATAGTTAGTCTAGGTTTGATTTTCATTATAAATATTTATTACTTGTTACGAATCACGCGATCAAGTTTTTGGCGCCGTTGTCGGGTAACTGAAATATTAGGAACGCTAAATTTTTATTACTTTAGCCAGTTATTTTTCTTGCAATTTTATTTTATTTTATTATTTATTAATTTACTTTTTCTCTCTCTTGGCAGGTTTTTATAGTTTATGACTAGAAGAAACCCGTCGGGACCATTACTTTTTGACGAAGAAATCAATCATACAATTCGAAAAAATCAAAGAGAAATAAGGCACAGCTTAAGATACACAGAGAACAAGCAAGAAGACAATACTCAATCTCTAACCGACATGATGGCTAAAAACCAAGGCAATCAACTACCTCCTACAATTGCAGCTAATCAAAATCCTGCTCCACGTACTATGTATGATTATGCTAAACCTTCTCTAACAGGAACTGACTCTAGCATAGTTAGACCTGCTATAGCTGCAAATACTTTTGAACTAAACCCTAGCACTATTCAGATGATACAGCAATTCGTTCAGTTTGATGGTTTGCAGGATTAAGATCCCAACGCTCACTTAGCGAACTTTCTGGAATTTTGCGATACATTTAAAATCAATGGTGTTTCTGATGATGCCATATGTCTTTGTTTGTTTCCCTTTTCATTGAGAAACAAAGCTAAACAGTGGTTGAACTCATTACCATGAGGGTCTATCACTATTTGGGAACAAATGACCAAGAAATTTTTACTAAAATATTTTTCGCCAGCTAAAACGGCTAAATTACGTAATGATATCTCTTCTTTTGTGCAAATGGATTTAGAAACACTTTACAATGTATGGGAGAGATACAAGGACTTATTGAGAAGGTGTCCTCACTATGGGTTACCGTTTTGGCTTCAAGTACAAACATTCTGCAATGGTCTGAATCCCTCGACTCGGCAAATGGTTGACGTAGCTGCTGGCGGAACCAACAATAATAAAACACCGGAAGATGCCTATGAATTTATAGAAGAGATGTCACTGAATAACTATCAGTGGCAAGTTATGAGGACAAAGCCAACGAAATCAGTCGACGTTTATAATATCGATTCAGTCACCATGCTTTCTAATCAAGTAGAACTTCTCAATAAAAAGATTGACAATTTACTTGGTTCTACGTAGGTACATCCAGTAATGAGGTGTGACTCAAGTGGCGGAGGTGTGCATACAAAATACCAATTTTTCAATCCTATATCCGAAGAAGAACAAGTCAACTATATGGGTAACAATAACTTTAGATCTCAAAATAACCCATACAGTAATACTTATAATGCAGGTTGGAGGAACCACCTAAAATTTTCCTAAGGTGGTCAAGGGAATCAAAAGCCACAAAATCCTCAGGGTTTTCAACAACCACTCTATCAACAAGAGAAGAAACAAAACCTTGAATAGATGCTTTCTAAATTCATCTCGGTGTCAGAAACTCGTTTCCAAAATACCAAGACAGCACTTAAGAATCACCAAGCATCGATCCAAGGACTCAAAACTCAGATAGGCCAGCTATCCAAACTAATCTTCGAACGACCACAAGGCAGCTTACCAAGTAATACTGAACCTAATCTGAGGGAACACCTCAATGCAATTAGTACTCAAGATAAGGAAGGATTCATTGCACCTGAACCAGAATTACAGCAAGACAACGCGATGAACAAAGGTCGAGAAGAGGTAAATGATGATGATCCTAAACAGGTAAGTATGAATTATGAACCTCATGTGCCATATCCTAAAGTGATGACGAAAGACAGAATAGAAGAACAATTCGGTAAGTTTGTCAAACTCTTAAAGAAATTACATACTAACTTACCCTTCATTGAAGTTCTTTCGCAGATGCCCAACTCAGCAAAATTCTTAAAGGAACTTCTGACCAATAAAAGAAAATTAGACGCCACATCGCATGTGGAACTCAATGCAGTCTACTCAGCTATTCTAAAGAATAAGCTACCTAACAAATTGAAATATCCAAGGAGTTTTACAATTCCTTGCTTAATTGGTGGTTTATCTATGAATAATGCTTTAGCTGATCTAGGGGCAAGTATAAATGTTATGCCATATAAAATGTTTAAACGACTAGGTCTCGGTAAACCCAAATAGACTAGGATGAGCATAAAATTGGCTGACAAAACAATTGGATTTTCTAATGGTCTTATTGAAGACGTTCTCGTTAAAAATGATAAATTTATTTACCCAGTAGACTTTGTCGTCTTAGACATGGATGAGGATAACGAGGTACTTTTAATTTTAGGATGACCCTTTTTAGAAACTACCAGAACCATTATTAATATAGGCACAAGAGAGCTAACACTTCGTGCAGGTGATGACCCAGTAACACTCCAAGCACGCGACTCAGTCAAAACCTCTAAAACTCAAGATAATGCTATAAAACCTATCGATGATAAAACTAATATTCAATTTTCCTTGCAGGAACCTCCTCGAACAAAGACAACAGAGACAGTGCACTATTATCTGTAGAGAACAAAGACACCCATGAGGAACAAAGGCTTCAAATAGAGGAGCTAGATGAATGGCGAGCACATAAACCAAGAACACACGACAAACCAAAATTACGCCAGAATGAGTTCGATACCTCCCCATATTTACTTAAGGTTGGAGATAAAGTCTTACTAGATGCCGCAGACCCTCACATTGTTAATACCAACCCGAATGGAGAAACCCCTCTTACGGTACTTAGTATTTTCCCATTCGGTACGGTTGAGGTACCCTAAGTTCGGCACTTTTAAGGTAAATAATACCCGTCTAAAACCTTATTTTGTCAAGGCTAATAACAGGAACGAGGAGTACGAACTCCTCGAGCCAGCCTGACCATCCACTAGAGAGGTAAGTCTAGCTTCGACTATAAACAAGCGCTTCTCGGGAGGCAACCCGAGTACTAACGATTTTAAATTATTTTAAATTCAAGTTTTAAACATTTAGGTCACTAACAAAGTATTAGAAGCACAGGTTCTCAGCTCCACATGGTCGATAACACGGCCGTGCTTAAGGTCGTGTGACCAACACAGAGGGAAACATAGCCGTGCGATACGGTCGTGTGAAAACAGGGTACATGATTTCCCCAAAACACGGGAAGCGATAAATCCCCACGGTCGTGCGACATGGCCGTGGGTGAACTTGATAAGTGAACACGGGCGTGGGAATGGAAAAACACAGGCATACCAGGGGTAAGGCTCGATTCTCTTTCTTCGACACGGGCGAGCGACACGCCCGTGCCATTAAGCCGTGGACAACAATACATGGGCGTGGTACCCTAACACACGGGCGTGGGATAGCAGCCAGGCACGACCTAAATTGCAAAAATTCAAAAAACACGGGCTCACCTTCAGAGTACACAGGCGTGGCCCTAGGCCGTGTGCACCTCCCCTATATAAGCAAATCACTGTTCATTTTCTTTTTCCTTTCAAAACCCTAGCTGAAATCTACCGTTCTCCACTCCCTAATCCCCATCCTAAAATCCACTTCCCCTGTATTATTCCTCATTTCCCCATCTCTTTTCCCTCTTCTACAGTTGCCACAAGGGCTCCAAGAAGAGCTCTTCCAAATACTTCGGGCCCGACCTTTAGCAGCAAGCCGCTACATCGACTGGACAGATGTTTCCACAAGTCATCTCAAGTATGCTTAGCATGAGGATGATCGAGAGGTGCCGAGGAACCTCCCTACAGCACGAGGACCCACTGACTCAGCCACCACCACCCTCTCGTCCAGTTCATGCGGCGGCTTCATATGCTGACATCTCTGAGCACCTCACCCGATTTGAGTAGTAGTGCTTTCAACGATTTGACAACATTGATGCTACTCTACAGCAGATTTGTCAGCACATCCACATCTCATCGCCAGTTCCACCTCACGAACCATCCAGCGATGAAGATGTTTAGAAATATTTATTTATTATTTTATGTTTTTAATTTTTATTGAAACTAATTTTTATTTTTTTATTTTTTTAGATTTTAGAATTTTATTTTATTTTTTTTATTATTAATTTCAGTTATTTCTTTTTGAGTCTTTATTCTTCCTAATATCTCCTAAAAAGTTCCTAATTTTATCACAGTTATATAGAGCTTTTAAGCTCATCATCACATAGAAACTACAACTCCACCGGGGAAGGTTCTCCACGACTGCCATGTCCTGCTCGACCATGGCCATAGCTACCACTAGATATAATATTCTTTTGGCACAAGAGTTATGGCCTAATGAATCTCTACGACTGCTGGAGTATCCTCCTCCATTCTCAAACCGATCACTCTGCAAAACTCTAGTTTGAGGAATTCATCATACAGGAAGTTTCACTTCTCTCCCTATCTTATTTTTATTCTCTAACATCTATCTTTGTACATTGAGGGAAATGTACATCTTAAGTGTAAGGGGTATTTATTTCACTATCAGAAAAATCCCTAAATAATCACCTTGTTCTCATGAAAAACTCTCATATCATATTTAGGATAAATTTTAATTGATTTATGATTTTGATTGATATATCTTGAATTAAAACATAAGGATTTATGCATTGATTATTTAAATTTTAAGACATTAGAGAATCAAGCATGATAAGTTGATTTTTAAGAAATTAAAATTATATGTTGTTTCCCCAAGTTTAGGTATTACTTTGAATTAGAATTCACGAGTCTAAACATCAAAAAGCCATAATTTTTTGTGAGATTTTTGAGCCTTTTGAGCATCTATTCATCCTTTCATGCTCACTTTTATTATTGCTTTGAGTGCGTCAATATTGAACTGTTATTCTAGAACTTGCTTGCTTATGCATGTCGAGACCACACCATTTGATTTGATATATCAAAATGATTAAGGCACTAAGGATTAACTCACTCATGCCATGAAAAGCCTACCTCCACGATTAACCCCTAGTAAACCCCCTTGAGCCCAACAAACCAATTCTGGTATTGCCCTTAATATTAACCTTTAACCCATTATTGTTGAAATCCCCTAAATTAATCCCTAATTTTGTCGAGATTTGTGTTGAATGGATTGCCTAGCTATGTTTTGTCTTGATATTTAGTCTATATTATTTAACTTGTTCTTAAAAGAAAACTATGTATACATATCTGTAATTTCATATTCTGAGAAAAGCTCTGTTGTACACAAGTGAAGATTAACTCTTTTTTCTAGTTAAGATAACTTTTCAAGTCAATCTCGATTCTAACCCTTTCTTTCAACTTGTGACCACACCCCCTAACCAAGCCACATTACAACCTTCTAAAGACCTTTTAATTGATGTATCATCTTAAATTACAGTGGTGGAGATTTGATTTTCATGCAAGCCTATGGTAATGACTTTTCATTATTCACTATTGAGTGCTTCATTTATTGTCCTTAAACACCTCAAGTGATTTGAGTGAATCTTTAGTGAGGATGTGAAACTCTGTGATATTCTGAATCAAAGGTAATTACTTAGATACGGAGAGACACCTATGTTTGAATGATTAAATACTCAACTTGGAATGTTTGAAACTTTTATGTTCTTTTAGTTGGATTCTCAATGTATGATTACCTATGGATTATTTTGAGATATTATCAATAAGAATTATAAGTTGAGGAGAATTTATTTTGATTATGAGTTCAGGATTTTGCTTGAGGACAAGCAAATGCTTAAGTGTAGGGGTATTTGATAAACTGTAAATTATACATATTTTTACCTCATGTTTAATGCATATTATAGATGATTTCTCATTTGAATTGGTGAATTCGATACTCCTAATGCTTTAATTTCATGTTTTGTACTCAGGAGAGCACCAAGAGTCAAAAGGAGCCAAAAAACGAGCCAAAAAGGGACAAAACAGACCAAATCGAGGAGATGACATGGCCTAAGCCTTGCCACACCGGCAGCTCACGCCAGTGTGTCGACCAAGGCTTTCATGATTCACATGGCCTGGCCATTGACCCACACGGTCGTGTGCAATTTAACGGATCGAACACGGCCTAACAATCACGTCACACGGTCGTGTCACATGAGCATGTCCCTACCGAGCCCAAGTTAAGTCCAATTCAGAAAAGGCCACTTTTAAGGGTTTCTAGGCATTCTAAAGCCTATAAATACACACCAAGAGAGGAGGAAAAGGGAGACAGAGAAGGGGGGCAAAGAATTACCCCAAGAAAACCGATTGATCCATCTCATTAGCGGGATTCATCATCAAGACTGAAGATCTCTCCTCAATTTCCCTTCAGGAGTTTTGGGTTTTCTTTATGTTTAGTATTCTTTATCCTTCTAAGATGTTTTCTTATTTAGTTATGAACTAAATCCCCTAAATACCTAAGAGGAATGAAACCTAAGATGAATCTTATTATTATTTTCTGAATCGTATGATAAATATTTAACTTGTTCTTAATTATGTGTACTTAATTCTTTTTTTGATATCCCAGGATATTGATTCAAGACATGCTCTTATTTAGAGGAGGAATAGACCCTGTCTAAGAGTACTTTTGTCATAATTAAGCGGAGTTGATTGCGTACCTAGAAATAGGGTGACAAGATTTTTCTGGATTAGGGTGAAACCTAATAAGGGGATTCATAGATCGAGTTAATGCAACCCTAGAGTGTTAATTAAAGAAAAGACTCAGTTATTCAATTAGGGATTATACATTATTAATTTTGAATAGGGATAATAACATAACTTAGGAATCTCTACAGAACAAGTTGAATGAATACATCATCCGGTTCGGAGCCAGAATAACAAGTAAAGTCTAGGTGGTTTTTTCCTTAGGTATTGTCTCAAGTCAATCGATTTTCCCAAAAGCAATTCCCCAATTCTTTTCTCTGTGCATTCTTAGTTTAGTTAATTAGTTTAATAAACAATCCCTCTTTATTTCTAGGTTAGATAATAAAAAGATAGTTATTACTAGTACTTTTGGTTCCCTTGGGTACGATATCCCGGTTTTGCCATTACTATACTATTGTTCGATAGGTGCGCTTGCCTTTTCGTCATGATAATAGTTAGTCTAGGTTTGATCTTCATTATAAATATTTATTACTTGTTACGAATCACGCGATCAATCTTGTATATTTGGCTATAAAGGTATGCACAAATGTGATATTATATTTGAATTTGTATATCGGCCATATAAGTAAGCACATATGTGATGTTATATTTGATCTTGCATATTTGGCCACATAGGTATGCATATATGTGATATTATATTTGATTTTGTATATTCGGCCAAATGAGTGATGTTGGTATATGAAGTTAAATTTTGTTTTGTGAGCTTATGTAAATGTGTGAAAGTACAGTTGGATATATAATGATATTTGGCTTCGTTTAATTACGTTGATAATATTATTCAAATATTCATTTGCTTATGACTTACTAAGCTAAGTTACCTTACTCTGTGTGTTATGTTTGTTCTATTTTTATAGATTTTGGGTTCACGTGCAAGCTTGGGGATCGTCAGCAAAGTTCTTCACACTATCTACGACTTTGGTATTTAAATATTTGAACTCAAACTATGGCATGTATCGGCTAGAAAGTGTTTTGGAAATGTTTGATTTTGGTTTGTATAATAGCCATACGAAAATGGCTTGATGTTAAATTCAGTCATGTTAAATTTGGTTTGTGTTCACCTTGGTTATGTAGTTATGAGCCTGGTATGTGTGATGTTGTGCTAGGTACCATGTGATACGCAATTGGTTTGCTTATTATGCTAAAATTTAGTCTTACATGATCTTGATTAAAATGTTTAATGAATTATGTTTTTGTATTTAAGTGATGGAATATTTGAATGTATGTGTAGCTTTAAGTAACATTTTTTGACTATGAAAGATAGTAAATATAATATGTATTAGTATAATAAATGTTAATGATGGAATTATGAAATGTAATATAATTAAAGTGATGGATGGTAGTTTATTAGTTTGATAAATTTGGTTATTAAATGGTAGGTAATGAATGTGTTTCATGATTGATTTTGTTAATTGTTTTAGCTTGTACTCAAATGTTAGTTTGGCCTTTAACTTTAGGGTAGGTTACATACTATATATATATGTGGAATATCAATATATTCGACAATGTTATAGTATGTTTGAATTGTATATGTAATTGTATATTAAATTATGCAATATGATTTCATTTGATTTTAATGTGAGTTCACACAGATGTTGATAATTAATTTGTTTGATATACAATTAACGAAATGGATATTGGCATATATTTGATGTATGCAGTGATGTGTTATGATGTAGTACTATTTAATTATAAAAAAATGGCATTAAGGTGATTGATATAAAGAAACAAACTTTGAAAATTTTAAATATGTGAACATTGTTTTATATATACATATATAAGTTTGGTTCAAATTTGATATTTATGGAATATGATTATTTGATTTTGAGAAGTATTTAATGTTATGATAATCTTGGTGGTTTAAGAGGTAGGAAAAGTTAGTTTAAGATGTATTTATTTGGTAATGCCTCGTAATCTATTCTGGCGACGGATACAGGTTAGGGGTGTTATATTTTATTGGTATCAGAGCTACGGTTTAGTCGATTCTAGGACTAACGTAGCATGTGTAAGTCTAGCTATACAAGCCCTATTATATACTGTGATAGTGTGATGACTTCTGACAATTGAAAATGTGTTTTTGTATTGTAAATGGATCCCGACAGAGCTGTAGTTGATGATGTCGAGAGTGTAGCGCCTGCTCCCGTGCATGGGACAGCGCCAGTTGAATCTCGACTGATCTCGAGTAACCAATAGGGAGAGGCTAAGCAAGCCTTTTACCAAATGATGAACGATTGGCTTACTCAATATATCCAAACTAATCCGGCTGCACAACAACCTCCACCCTCAAATAATCCATCTCCGATACCTGTGGTACCTCCGATGATTGATCCGATGAGATTTAATAAGCCTGTTGTAGATAAAATCAGAAAACATGGGGCTGAAGAGTTTAAAGCTAATGATGATGATGATTCTGAGTGGGCTGAGTAGTGGCTTGATAATATTATCCATATGTCCGACGAGTTATCTTGTACTCTGGATGAATGTTTAAAGTGTGCCATATCTTTATTACGAGACACTGCATATCACTGGTGGAATATACTAGTATCGGTGGTTTCGAAAGAGTGAGTAACCTGGGAATTCTTTTAGACTGAGCTCCATAAGAAAAAAATCAGCCAGAGATTTATCAACCAGAAACGCAAAGAATTTCTGGAATTGAAACAGGGTTGTATGACTGTAATTGAGTATGAACAGAAATTTGTGAGACTAAGTCAATAAGCTTGTGAATGTGTTTCAATTGAACCTATCATGTGTAAAAGATTTGAAGACGGTTTGAATGAAGACATTAAATTGATGGTTGGTATACTCGAAATCAAAGAGTTTGTGGTACTTGTTAAAAGAGCTTGCAAAGCCGAAGAACTCGAGAAAGACAAAAGAAAAGATGATTTTTAAGCCAAAGATTCTCATAAGAGATCAACGAGTAAGACTTTTCACTCAGCATCGAAGAAGTTTAGAGATGATTCTAGTCGATTTAAAGCTACTTCAGACTTTTCTAGACAAGGCTAAGACCAACCTCCTGTGAGTTCACAAGCCACTTCGATTGATAGTGTTGGCAATGATCGGCAAAACAAACTCCAGTGTAAGCATTGTGGTAAATGGCATTTTGGAAATTATAGATTGCATGATCGGTCTTGTTTTAAATGTGGATCGATGGATCATTTTATCTGAGATTGCCCGATGTTAGCTGAGCAAAACGCTGTTCAGAATGCGAGACCGACTAACATGTCAGTACTAGGCAGACCAGCCAGGCATTCGAGTAATGTAGGTGTAGTTAGAGAGGGATGAAAGATACAGCAGTTCGATCTGAGGGTCGTGCACCTGCTAGAGCATATGCTATACACCCTTTTGAGGACGCTTCTTCCCCAGATGTTATTACTGGTACTTTCACTCTTTATGATACTAGTGTTATTGCATTGATTGATCCTGTGATATGTGATATTCGTGACAGGTTTTAAAGATTTATGAATGAATCATTCTTTAGACTAACTTATTATCATGATTAAGGCAAGTGTACCTATCGAACAATAGTATAGTTCAGCAAGATCAGATTGTCGAACCCAAAGGAACTACGAGTACTAGTATTTATTTCTTTTCTATTATCTAGCCTAAAAATTAAGAGGTTTGGTTATTAAACTAATTACTAACTAAGAATGCACAGAAAAAAATTTGGGAAAATACTTTTGGGAAAATTTGATTGATTAAGAGAATACCTAAGGAAAAATCCACCTAGACTTGTTGTTTGACTCTAAATCAGACGATTTATTCATTTAACTTGATCCGTAGAAATCCCTAAATTATATTATTATCTTTCTCGAGACTAATAACGTCTAACCCTAGGTTGAATAATTGAAATCTCTTTCTAATTAACACCCTAAAATTGCATTAACTCGATTTATGGATTTCCTTATTAGGTTTCACCTTAATCTGACAAAATCTTATCACCCTATCACTAGGCATGCAATCAACTCCGCGTAATTATGACAAATTTACTCTTAGATAGGGTCTATTCCTCCTTTGAATAAGAGCTTAACTTGAATCAATATCTTGGAATATCAAAACAAGAATTAAGAACACATAATTAAGAACAAGTCAAATATTTATCATACAATTCAGATAATAATAACAAGATCCGTCTTAGGTTTCAATCCCCTTAGGTATTTAAGGGGGTTTAGTTCATACTTATGAAAGAGAATATCTCAAAAGCAAAGATAACAAAACATAAGAAAACCCAAAACTCCTGAAGGAACTTGAAGGGAGATCTTCCGTCTTGATGATGAATCCGACTTCTGAAATGGATCAATTGACTTTCCTTGAGTAATTCCTTTCTTCCTACTCTGCGTTCCTCTTCTAAGTGCCTTCTCAGGTGTTTAAATAGGCTTTAGAATGCCTAAGAGCCCCAAAAATTGGCCTTTTTCGAATAGGGTTACACTTAGGCTCGGTAGGGACATGCCCGTGTGACATGCCTATGTGCGATCACTCCAGCCCGTGGTCAAGGCTGTTGAATAGGCACGGGCATGTAGTATACCCATGTAAGTCGTGCTTCAATCCTGCCAAAGGGACACGGCCGTGTGACACGCCCATGTGAGAAAGTCCAGGTCATGTTGATTTCCCACGTGGGTCCATTTTCTCTGTTTCTGGCCCGTTTCTTGCTTTTTTTACTCTCCTATGCTCACCCAAGTATAAAACATGAAATTAAAGGATTAGGAGCATCGAATTCACCAATTCTAAAGAGAAACCATCCATAAATGTGCTCAGCATGGGATAAAAATATGTATAATTTACAGTTTATTAAATACCCCCACACTTAAGCATTTGCTTGTCCTCAAGCAAAAATCCTCAACTCATAATCAAAATAAATTCTTCTTAATTTATAATCCCTATCAATAATATCTCAAAATAATCCATAAGTACTCATACATTGAAAATTCAACTAAAAGTACATCAAAGTTTCAAACATTCCAAGTTGAGCATTTTATCACGAAAACATAGGTGCCTCCCCTCATCTAAGTGATTACCTTTTATCAAAATATCACAGAGGTTAATATCCTCATTAAAGATTCACTCAAATCACTCAAGGTGTTTAAGGACGTCAATAAAAGCACCCATTAGTTAATATGAAAAGTTATTACCATAGGCTTTCTTGAAAATCAAATCTCCACCACTATATATTGAGCTGATACATCAATCAAAAAGGTCTTTTTAGAGGGTTGTAACGCGGCTTTGGTTAGGGGGTGTGGTCACAAGTTGAAAAAAGATGTTAGAATCGAGATTGAATTGAAAAATTACCTAGCTAGAAAAATAGCTAGTCATCAGTTGAATACAAGTGAGCTTTTTCTCAGAATATGGAATTAACACTCAAGCTCAAAAATGACGAATTACTACTAATATGTATGTAAGTATGTTTTTCTTAGAACAAGTAAAATATTTAGAAGCATAAAACATAGCTAAGCAATTTTTTCAAATCAAATCTCGACAAAAATAGGGATCAAATTAGGGGATTTCAATAATAATGGGTTATGGGTTAATATTGAGGGTAAATCAATTAATGGCTTGCTAGGCTCAAAAGCGGTTCACTAAGGGTTAATTATAGAGGTAGGCTTTTATGGAGTGAGTGGGTTAAACCTAAGTTCCTTTATCATCTTGACATATCAAATCAAATGGTGTGGTCTTGACATGCATAATCAAGCAAGTTCTAGAATAACAAATCAAAACTGACGCACTCATAATGAAAGTGAGCATGAAAGGAATAAAATATGCTCTAAAGGCTTAAGATCTCACAAAAATTATGGCTTTTTGATGCTCAAATTTGTGCAAGATAATACCTAAACTTAGGGAAACAACCTAAAAGTTTTTAATTCTTCAAAAATCAACTTATCATGCTTGATTCCCTAATGTCTTAAAGTTTAAACAATCAATGCATAAATACTTATATTTTAATTCAAGACATATCAATAAAAATCATAAATTAATCAAAGTTCATTCTAATAGTGATATGAGTGATTCAAATGAGAATAAGACAAAATTTAGGGATTTCTAATAATGATATAAAAGACCCCCCCACACTTAAGATGTATATTGCCCTCAATGTACAAAGAAAGGTATATTGACAAAGATAGATTTATAATCATAAGATAGGGAGAGAAGTGAAACTTCCTGAATGATGAATGGACTCCTTGAATTAAAGTTATGGAGAATAATCGGCCAAGGCAATGATGAGTGTGGAGGAGGATACTCCAGTGTGGTAGAGGTTTATTAGTCCATAAGTCCTGCGCCATTGGAGTTTTTAGTTCCTATTTGATGATGAGCTTTAGAGCTCTTTATGACTGTGATAAAATCAGTAACTCTTTAAGAAATATAATGAAGCATATTTACTCGTAATGAAATAGCCGAAAATAAAAAATTGTAAAAACTCAAGATAAAATAGTATTAATAGGAAATAAAAAATTAATTTCAAAATATAAAGATAAAGCTAAAATAGATAATAGGTGTTTATAGAGAAATTGGGGCACACGACCGTGGGGCACGCCCATGTGCCTTTGTTTCAGCCCGTGCATTTCGTGGTTTTTGAAATTGGGTGCATTGGTGTACACGGCCATGTTGCACGACTGTGTCAATCTTCGATCACTTCTCCCACGCCCGTGTTATTGTTACAATGTCGACCACGGGGCTGGGCACAGGCGTGTCAAATGCCAGTGCTAAATTGACAAGTTTGCCCATGGTTTCAAAACACAGGCGTGTCACACGCTCATGGTGTTTTGGCAGTTTTGCCCACGGCCATGTCGCACGGCTGTGGCAACTTATCACGTCCCGTGTTGGGGAAAAAAAATTTTCCCTGTTTTCGCACGGCCGCAGCCCACGGTCGTGTTTCATCTCGTGGTATGTGCACAGCCTACGGCACGCCCGTGTGCCTGGCCGTGTGGTTTTGAAAATCTTGTGTTCAGTGACTCAGTTAGTGAATTTAATGTTAGACTAAAATTTAAAGAAGTTAGCACCGTTAGTGCTCGGGGTGCCTCCCGAGAAGTGCTTGTTTATAGTCTAAGCTTGACTCCACGTTGTGGGTGTATTTAGGTAACTTCATGGAGCCATAACTCTTCTTTATCATCTTTGAAATTCTTACTATTATACATTTTGAGACGATGTCCATTTACCTTAAAAGTTCCTTGTGATGGATGACTTACCTCTACTGTACCATATGATAGTTTTAACTACGAAAGGACCTGACCATCGTGATTTAAGCTTTCCAGGAAATAATTTGAGCCTCGAGTTATATAATAGGACAAGATCTCCAACTTCAAATTACCTTTCTTGCTTCAAATGGGCGTCGTGACGGCGCTTCGTAGCTTTAATATGTAGGCGCAAATTTTCATATGCATTGGCTCACCACTCATCTAACTTGTTCAACTATATCAACCAATTTTCACCTGCAAGTTTGGGGTCAAGGTTTAGAAATTTTATAGCTCAGAATGCCTTGTGCTCCAACTCAAATGGTAGGTGACAACTTTTCCTATTAACAAGTCTGTAAGGTGATGTTCCTATGAGAGTCTTAAAAGCAGTTCTATAAGCCCATAAAGCATCATCTACTTTCATCGCCCAATCCTTCCTGTTTAATTCTATTGTCTTTTCTAGGATAAGTTTAAGCTCTCGGTTCGCTACTTCGACTTGGCCATTAGTTTGAGGGTGATGAGGGGTAGTTGTTTTGTGATGAACTCCGTATTTCTTGAGGGTCTTATCAAATTGGGCGATACAAAAATGAGTACCCCTATCACTGATAATTGCTCTAGGTGTACCAAATCGAGAGAAAATTTTCTTAAGGAATTGTTCTACTACTCTAGCATCATTAGTAGGTAAAGCTTCGGCTTCTACCCATTTGGACATATAATCAACAACTACTAAGATGTATTTATTCCTGAATGAACTAGGGAAAGGACCCATGAAGTCGATACCCCGAATGTCAAATATTTCACATGAAAGCATATATGTCCGAAGCATTTCATCATGTTTGGATATATTACCTGTCCTTTGACATTTGTCTCAAGAAGTAACATACCTGTTGGTGTCTTTGAATAGAGTGGGTCAATAAAAACCTGATTCGAGGACTTTATGTGCGGTCTTATTTCCATCGTAATGTCCTCCAGCCGGTCCTGAATGGCAATGTTCCAAGATTTTCAATGCTTCTGTCCTTGTAACACATCTCTTAATTATTTGATCTGCACATTTACGGAAAAGAAAAGGGTCTTCCCAAAAGTAGCTTTTCACATCAGTGAAGAATCACTTCTTGTGCTGATGTGTCAACCCTTTTGGTATAATGTTAGCGGTTAAAAAGTTTGCAATATCTACAAAACAAGGTACCTCAGAATCAGATATAGCAAAAAATTGTTCTTCAGGGAATGAATCATTTATTTCAATGTCATCTGGTTCTTTGGTACTTGAGTTTTCAAGCCTGGAGAGATGGTCAGCCGTAAGATTTTCAACTCCTTACTTATCCTTAATCTCCAAGTCAAATCCCTGCAATAATAAGATCCATCGAATGAGTCGAGGTTTTGCATTAGTTTTATTCAAAAGGTGGCGAAGAGCGGAATGGTCAGTATAAATGACAACTTTAGACAATATTAAATATGGCCTAAATTTATCGAATGTAAAAACCACGACTAGCAGCTCTTTTTCCGTGGTGGTGTAGTTTTCTTGTGTGGCTGTCAAAGTCCTGCTAGCATAATAGATAGGTTGAAAATGTTTATCTCTTCGCTGTCCCAAAATTGCACCTACTGCAAAATCACTCGCATCACACATTAGTTCAAAAGGTGAATTGCAGTCAGATGCAATTATAATTAGAGCTTTAGTCAGTTTATCCTTTAAAGTATTAAATGCTTCTAAACACTCCTGATCGAAATTAAAAGGCACATATTTTTCTAGTAATTTAGTCAAAAGCTTAACTATTTTAGAAAAGTCTTTAATAAATCTTCTATAAAACCCAGCATGTCCTAAGAAGCTCCTAATAGCCTTAACCGAATTAGGGGGTAGTTTTTCAATGGTTTCAATTTTAGATTTATCAACCTCAATCCCTCTACTAGAAATTTTATGTCCTAACACAATACCTTCTTGAACCATAAAGTGAAATTTTTCCCAGTTAAGCACAAGGTTTGTTTCCTCACATCTTATTAACACTCGTTTTAAATTTTTTAGGCAAAGATGGAAAGAGTTACCGAAAACCAAAAAATCATCCATAAATACCTCCATGAAATCTTCTACGAGTTCGTCAAAAGTGGCCATCATGCAGCGTTGAAAAGTAGCAGGAGCATTACGTAATCCAAAAGGCATTCTACGATAAGAAAACATATTATAAGGACATGTAAATGTCATCTTTTCTTGATCTTTAGGAGCTATTGGGATTTGAAAATAGCGAGAGAGTCCATCTAAAAAGTAGTAGTGCATATGTCCTGACAATCTTTCCAACATTTGGTCAATGAATGGAAGGGGAAAGTGGTATTTTCTCGTGGCATCATTTAGCTTCCTATAATCAATGCCCAGTTTTCAACTTGTGACTGTCCTTGTTGGGATTAATTCATTCTTCTCATTGGCTACAACAGTCATGCCTCCTTTCTTAGGAACAACCTACACTGGACTCACCCAAGAATTGTCAGAAATAGGATAAATAATTCCATCATCTAGGAGTTTAATTACCTCAGCTTTAACAACTTCCTTCATGTTGGGGTTCAGTCGTCTTTGGGCTTGCATGCATGGTTTATATTCATCTTTCATTAAAATTTTGTAGACAGAAAAAGAAGGGCTAATCCCTTTAATGTTAGAAATTTTCCAAGCTATGGCCCTTTTATGCTCTCTCAAAACTTGGAGTAATTCCTCTTTCTCCTTGGGTTGCAAGTTGGATGCAATAATTACAGGTAATGTGAAATTATTTTCAAGGAATTCATATTCCAAGTGATTCGGCAATTGTTTCAGTTCCAGTTTGGGAGGTTTGTCAATAGAGGGTTTTTGCTTAGGTTTATCTTTTACCTTAATTTCCTCATATTCTGCTAGTTTTAGGGAGGTTTCATTGGAGTTTAGTTCGGTTCCTATTTCAGAATCATCATCCATCCCCTCTCCTTAGGCGAGACACAGTTCCATCATGTCCTTGTGTGCGATTTCCTGAAAAGAATCTTGAGCAGCATGATCAATAAAGTCAATAAAATAACACGAGTCATCCTGTTCTCTAGAAAATCTCATGACACCATAAATTTTAAAAATAATCTCTTCGTCACCTACTCTAAGTACCAATTTACCATCACCCACATCAATTACAGCTCTAGCAGTGGCTAAAAATGGCTGACCTAAAATTAAAGGCACCTCAACATCTTCATCTGTGTCAAGCGCAACGAAATCAACAGGGAATATAAATTTATCTACTTTTACAAGTACGTCCTCTATAATTCCCCTAGGATATTTAACAAATCTATCAGCTAATTGAATACTCATACTAGTGGGTTTAGGTTCCCCAACACCAAGTTGTTTAAACATTTTATATGGCATCAAATTAATGCTGGCGCCTAAATCAGCTAGTGCTTTATCAATATTAAAACTACCAATTAAATAAGGAATAGTAAAACCTCTTGGGAATTTCAGTTTGGTTGGCAGTTTGTTTTGGAGTATGGCTGAGCACTCTTCATTAAGCTCCACTGTAGATAAGTCTTCAAACTTCCTTTTGTTTGTTCGAAGCTCCTTTAAGAATTTTACATATGTAAGCATCCGCGATATAGCTTCAACAAAAGGTAAGTCAATATACAGTTGTTTAAACATTTCAAGAAATTTACCGAATTGTGCATCCATGCGGTCTTTCTTCAACTTTGCTGGGTATGGGATTGGTGGTTTATTTCTTTTGGCATTAAGTTGTCATTGTTTTCGAGTCGACCTCCTTTCTGTCAGCTTCTTGTGGTGGTTTCTTTTCAGATTTAGCTAACACTTTCCCACTCCTTAGTGTAACTACTTTCACGTGCTCTTTTGGGTTGGGTTCAGTGTTACTAGGTAGACTTCCTGGTGGCCTTTCAGATATCAATTTAGCGAGCTAACCTATCTTTGTTTCGAGCCCTTGGATTGACTTTTGTTGATTTTTAAGTGTTATCTCTGTATTCTTAAAACGAGTTTCTAACACCGAGATGAATTTGGTTAGCATCTCCTCAAGGTTCAACTTTTTCTCCTGCTGGTACGGTGGTTGCTAAAAGCCTGGAGGGGGTGGTGGTCTCTAATTTCCTTGGCCTCCCCATGAAAAATTTGGATGGTTCCTTCAACCTACATTGTAAGTATTGCTATAAGGATTGTTTTGAGATCGAGGATTGTTACCCATGTAATTTAACTGCTTGTTCTTCATGTTGTAGCCATAAGGTGGGTAATCTAAACTGTTTGATCCACCTCCACTTAATTCGCACAGCATTACTAGGTGAACGTGTGAAGAGCTAGGAAAACCATCAATTTTCTTATTCAAGAGTTCTACCTGATTAGAGAGCATGGTGACCGAATCGATGTTATAAACGTTGGCTTTTTTTGTTGGCTTTGTCCTCATGACTTGCCACTGATAGTTATTCAGTGACATCTCCTCTATAAGTTCATAGGCATCTTCAGGTGTCTTATTATTGATGGCTCAGCCAGGAGCTGGGTCAACCATCTACCGAGTCAAAGGGTTCAAGCCATTGTGAAACGTTTGGACCTATAGCCAAGGTGGTAACCCATGGTGAGGGCATATTCTCAAGAGGTCCTTGTATTGTATCTCTCCCATGCATCGTAGAGTGTTTCTAAATCTATCTGGACAAAAGAAGAGATATCATTACGTAATTTAGCCATTTTAGCCGGCGAAAAATATTTTAATAAAAACTTTTCGGTCATTTGTTCCCAAGTAGTGCTTGACCCCTATGGCAATGAGTTCAACCACTGTTTAGCCTTATTCCTCAATGAAAAGGGAAACAACCGAAGGTGAATGGTGTAATCAGAAACACCATTGATTTTAAAAGTGTCGCAAAACTCTAAGAAATTTGCCAAGTGAACGTTGGGATCCTCGTCTTGCAAACCATCAAACTGAACAAATTGCTGTATCATTTGAATTGTGTTAGGTTTCAGTTCAAAAGTATTTGCAGCTACAGTAGGTCTAACTATGCACGATTCAGTTCCTATTAAAGAAGGTTTAGCATAATCATACATAGTGCGTAGAGTAGGTTTCTGATTAACAGCAATCGCGGGAGGTAGCAAATTTTCTTGGTTTTCAACCATCTCCGCAGTTGTGGTTGAAGTACCATCCTCTTGCTCTTCTGTGTATCGTAATCTTCACCTTATTTCTCTTTGGTTTCTGTGAACTGTACGATCGAGCTCACAATTAAATAGTAATGGTCCTGACGGGTTTCTTCTGGTCAAAAACTAGAAAAACCTGTCATAAGAAAATAAATGACAAATTAGACAAGAAAATAAAAATTTAAATTGCAATAAAAGTAAAATGGCTAAAGTAAAAAAAATCGAGTGTTCCTAATATCCTAGTTCCCCGGAAACGGCGCCAAAAACTTGATACATGATATTCGTGACAGGTTTTAAAGATTTATGAAAGAATCGTTCTTGAGACTAACTTATTATCATGATTAAGGCAAGTGTACCTATCGAATAGTAGTACAGTTCAGCAAGACTGGATTGTCAAACCCAAAGGAACTACGAGTACTAGTATTTACTTCTTTTTTATTATCCAGCCTAAAAATTAAGAGGTTTGGTTATCTAAACTAATTACTAACTAAGAATGCATAGAAAGAAAATTTGGGAAAATACTCTTGGGAAAATTTGATTGATTAAGACAATACCTAAGGAAAAATCCACCTAGACTTCACTTGTTATTTGATTCTGAATCAGACGATTTATTCATTTGACTTGATCCGTAGAAATCCCTAAGTTATATTATTATCCCTCTCGAGACTAATAACGTCTAACCCTAGGTTGAATAATTGAAATCTCTTTCTAATTAACACCCTAGAATTGCATTAACTCAATCTATGGATTCCCTTATTAGGTTTCACCCTAATACGGCAAAATCTTGTCACCCTATCTCTAGACGTGCAATCAAATCCGCTTAATTATGATAATTTTACTCTTAGACAGGGTCTATTCCTCCTCTGAATAAGAGTGTTAACTTGAATCAATATCCTGGAATATTAAAACAAGAATTAAGAACACATAATTAAGAACAAGTCAAATATTTATCATACAATTCAGATAATAATAACAAGATCTACCTTAGGTTCCATTTTCCTTAGGTATTTAGGGGGTTTAGGTCATACTTATGAAAGGAGACATCTGAAAAGCATAAAGATAACAAAACATAAGAAAACCCAAAACTCCTGAAGGAACTTGAAGGGAGATTTTCAGTCTTGATGATGAATCCAGCTTCTGAGATGGATCAATCGTCTTTCCTTGAGTAATTCCTTGCTTCCTACTTTCCATCTTCTCTTAAGTGCCTTCTCAGGTGTTTAAATAGGCTTTAAAATGCCTAAAAGCCCCCAAAATTGGCCTTTTCTTAATAGGGTTATACTTGGGCTCGGCAGGGACACGCCCGTGTGACATGCCCATGTGCCATTACTCCAGCCCGTGTTCAAGGTTGTTGAATAGGCATGGGCGTGTAGTATACCCGTGTAAGTCATGCTTCGGTCCTGCCAAAGGGACACAGCCGTGGGACACGCCCGTGTGAGGAAGTCTACGCCATGTTGATTTCCCATATGGGTCCATTTTCTCCAATTTCTACCCGTTTTTCGCTCTTTTTACTCTCTTATGCTCACCCAATTATAAAACATGAATTTTAACAATTAGAAGCATCAAATTCACCAAATCTAAGGAGAAATCATCCATAAATGTGGTAAGCATGGGATAAAAATATGTATAAATTACGGTTTATCAGTGATTCAGGTTTATGCCTAGCAGATTTTGTACCGGTGATTTATTTTCAAGCCTATGCCTATAAGACTTCCTATTGATGTGATAATTGAGCAAGTAAACTGAGCTAAATGTCCTTGAATTTTTGGCCACATACGTATGTACATATATGATGTTATATTGGATCTTGAATATTCGGCCACATAGGTATGTACATATGTGATGTTATATTGGATCTTGTATATTTGGCTATAAAGGTATGCAAAAATATGATATTATATTTGAATTTGTATATTCATCCATATAAGTAAGCACATATGTGATGTTATATTTGATCTTGCATATTTGGCCACATAGGTATGCATATATGTGATATTATATTTGATCTTGTATATTCGGCCAAATGAGTGATGTTGGTATATGAAGTTAAATTTTTTTTTGTGAGTTTGTGTAAATGTGTGGAAGTATAGTTGGATATATAATGATATTTGGCTTAGTTTAATTAAGTTGATAATATTATTGAAATATTCATTTGCTTATGACTTACTAAGCTAAGTTACCTGTAATATCTCGAATTAGGGCCTAATCGGAATAGTGGTTTCGTGACCACAAATCTGAGATAGAAATAATTATAATAATTATTTTGAGGTTTATGATATGATTGCATGATTGTGTGAAAATTTCGTGATGAAATTCTATGCATAAAGTGCTTAAGTTAAGATTAGGGACTAAATCGAATAATTTGCAAAACTTGCATTCTAGAAGTTTTTAGTATGAAATTGCTTTGGAATATTAATGAGGAGGTCTTAAACAAAAATTGGACATGGATGGAATTTTTGGAAAGTTTAGTAGTAAGGGCATTTTGGTCATTTAGTTATTAAAATGAATTAAAAACAAAATTAAAAGCTAATTTTTGTCCATCATCTTCATTAGGCCAAAATTTCAAGGGTTCTCCATAGCTAGGGTTTGTTTCAAGCTTTCAAGCTCCATAGTAAGTGATTCCAAGCCCCGTTTTTAATGTTCTTTACGTTTTTGGAATCCCAGTAGCTCGATTTAGCTTATGTTAGCAATAATTCGACCTAGGGTTCATATTTGGAAAAATAACCATAGGAAAAATTTGTGTATTTTGGTGTTTTATGCTAGAATATGAGGTTTTAAATTATATTAGACAACTTGTGCAACTCGGTTTTAAGTGAAAATGAGTAAAAGGGCTTAATCGGTAAAAATACCTAATAGTCATAAGTGCATGTTAGAGTGTGAATTGGATGCTGTCATAGAAGGGAAAATGATCAGCATGTCATAAAACATAAGAATAAGGGCTGAAATTAAATTCCCGAGCCTAGGGGAAAAATCATAATTTTGTAAAAGTTAGGGGGCAAAAACGTAATTTTTCCATTATGTGATTTTTGGATTAAAATAAATAGTATGAGTGTTAAATGAACTAAATGCGTTTTTATAGATCAAGAAATACATGGAATCGATCATGATCGGGGAAAAGAAAAGCTTTCGGACTAAATTATAACATTTCTAAAGTTTGCACCGAGGTAAGCTCGTACATGAATAATTTATTGATTTTTTTTATGTTATTTTATGTTGTTATCATATGAATTGGTGGCTGTCCATAGAACGATTAAATGATGGAAATTTGCAAATTTGCAAATTGAATTTAGAGTCTTGTAGCTCGAGATATATATTTTTTAAAACCGGGACTCCAGAAAACAGCCTGTCCTGAATATATGATTATATACTAGTATGATTGTTTTACTTTGATAAATTGTATATATCAATTTTGTACTTACTTACTAAGCTATATGCTTATCTTCTTTTCTTTTTCTTATCTTATAGAGTTACTAAGCCAGCTCGGGATTTGGAGATCGTCGGAGACCCATCCACGCTATCAATAATTTTTGGTACTTTGTAAACACTATTTTGGAATTATGGCATGGATAGAGGGCTGAATCATTTTATTATATGTTATAATTAATTTGGTTTAAAATATTACTTTTCAAAATTTGATAATTTACTTGTATTTATGTATATCTGTTAATGTTATCTATTTTTGTTCAAGCTAGAAGAATTAATTATGTAAGGTTAGGTAAATGTGTGAATTCATGTTTTCGTGATCTGTAATTTTCCATACCTTGTTCCGGTTTAGAACATGGGTATGAGGTGTTACATTTATTGGTATTAGAGCCAAGGTTTAAGCGGTTCTCGGATTTACGTACTGTGTGTGGAAGTCTATCTGTACATGCTATAATTATATTATGATAGCGTGATGACTCTTGACAATTTAAATCGTGTTTTTATATAGTAAATGGATCCCGACCGAGTTGTAGCTGATGATGTAAAAACTAATGCGTTGGCTCCCGCACAAGGGACTGGGCCAGTTGAGAGCAGGCATGAGACACATGATCAGGGAGATGGGGCCCGGGAAGCCTTTCTCCGTATGATGAGTAATTGGTACACAGAATTTGTTCGGGCAAATCCGAACGTTCAGCCTCCTCCACCCCATCCTATTCCTCAACCAGTTCCCGTAGTTCCTCAAGGTGCCGAAATGAGAAGATTGAGCAAACCATCAGCTGATAAAATTTGAAAGCAAGGGGCTGAAGAATTTAGGGCTAATATAGATGATGATCCCGAGAAAGCAGAGTTCTGGCTTGGAAATTCTATCAGGGTATTCGATGAGCTTTCTTGCACTCCCAAAGAATGTTTGAAATGTGCTATATCTTTACTAAGGGATTCAGCATATCATTGGTGGAAGACACTGGTATCTGTGGTTCCGAAAGAAAGGGTTACATGAGATTTCTTTCAAGAGGAGTTTAGAAAGAAGTATATAAGGCAGCGGTTCATTGATAAAAAACGGAAAAAGTTCCTTGAGCTGAAACAAGGTAAAATGTCTGTGGCAGAATATGAACGTGAATTTGTCAGACTCAGCAAGTATGCCCAGGAGTGTGTGTCCACCGAAGCTATTATGTGTAAGAGGTTCGAGGATGGGCTAAATGAAGACATCAAGCTACTAGTTGGGATTCTAGAGTTGAAAGAGTTTGTGGTATTGGTCGATCGAGCTTGTAAAGCTGAAGAACTGAGCAACGAGAAGAGAAAAGTAGTGAATGAAGCCAGAGACGCAAGAAAGAGGCCAATGAGTAAGTCATTTCAATCTCAGTCAAAGAAGTCTAAAGAAATGAATCCTCAGTTGACTGTTTCAACTAGACATTCGTATCGGGATCGTGGGAGATCATATTCGAGTTCTAAAGCTCAAGCTACTTCAATGGAGAGTGTAAGTAATGTGAGATCTAATAGACCCGAGTGTCAACACTGTGGTAAACAACATTTTAGGGAGTGTTGGACGATTAGCCGGGCTTGTTTCAAATATGGTTCCCAAGAACATTATATTAAGGATTGTCAAAAAAGGGTTGAAGAAGAAAAATTTCAGAGTGTCAGACAGACTAGTGCTTCTAATAGAGGTAGACCTCCGAGAAATACTAGAAGTGGAGCTAGCAGTTGAAGTGTGACAAAGGAATCAACTGGATACTGGAAGCTAGAGTACTTGCTAGAGCTTATGCCATACGTGCTTGGGAAGAGGCGTCATCTCCTGATGTGATTACTGGTACATTTTCTCTTTATGATACTATTGTTATTGCATTGTTTGATCCCGGATCTACTCATTCTTATGTTTGTGTGAATTTGGTATCTAGTAAGAGCTTGCTTGTAGAATCTACTGAATTTGTGGTTAAAGTGTCAAACCCTTTAGGCAAATATGTGTTAGTAGATAAGGTTTGCAAAAATTGCTCTTTGATGATTCAAGGTCACTGTTTTTCGGCTAATCTAATGATGCTACCATTTGACGAGTTTGATGTCATTTTGGGTATGGATTGGTTGATATTACATGATGCCAGAATAAATTACAAACCGAAAATCTTGAGTTGAAATGTGAAAATGGTGAAATTCTTCGGGTGGAAACAAATGAATCAAATAAATTGCCTATGGTGATTTTGTACATGTCTGCTCAGCGATATATGCGAAAAGGGTGTGAAGCTTATCTTGCTTATGTATTAAATACTAAAATGTCTGAGTCGAAGCTTGAATTAGTACCGGTAGTCTGCGAATTCCCGGATGTATTTCCAGAAGAATTGTCGGGGTTGCCTCCGATCAGAGAGGTAGAGTTTGCTACTGATTTATTACCTGGAACTGCACCAATTACGATCTCTTCATACAGAATGGCTTTGACTGAATTGAAAGAATTAAAAGCTCAGTTGCAAGAGTTAACAGATAACGGGTTTGTGAGAACGAGTTTCTCTCCCTGGAGTGCCCCCGTGTTGTTTATAAAGAAAAAGGATGGATCTATGAGACTCTGTATTGACTATCGACAGCTCAACAAGGTGACGATAAAGAACAGGTATCCATTACTGAGAATCGATGATTTATTTGACCAGTTAAAAGGGGCGACAGTGTTTTCAAAGATTGATTTGAGATCTGGTTACTATCAACTGATAGTTAAAGATTCGGATGTGCCAAAAACCACTTTTAGAATGAGGTATGGACACTACGAATTTCTTGTGATGCCCTTCGGTTTAACCAATGCTCTGGCTGTCTTTACGGATTTGATGGATCGAATCTTTCGGCCATACTTGGATAGGTTTGTGGTTGTGTTCATAAATGATATCCTGATTTATTCTCGAAACGAGTCCGAGCATGTTGAACATTTAAGAATGGTATTACAGATTCTAAGAGAAAAGAAATTGGTTGCTAAATTCAGTAAAAGTGAATTTTGGCTTCATGAAGTCAGATTTTTGGGACATGTAGTTTCGGGTGATGGTATTCGGGTCGATCAGAGCAAAGTTTCGGTAATTGTTAATTGGAAACCGCCAAAAGATGTATCTGAGGTTAGAAGCTTTTTGGGCTTAGTGGATATTATCGACGCTTTGTCAAGGTATTTTCAATGATTGCCTCTCCTATGACTAAGCTATTGCAAAAGAATGTTAAATTTGATTGGACTGAAGAGTGTCAACAAAGTTTTGAGAAGTTGAAAGAGTGGTTGACCAAAGCACCAGTGTTAGTGCATCCCGAGTCGGGGAAATAATTTGTGATCTATAGTGACGCGTCATCAATTGGTCTTGGTTGTGTTTTAATGAAAGAAGGTAAAGTAGTAGCTTATGCCTCAAGATAATTGAAACCGCATGAGCAAAATTACCCGACGCATGATTTAGAGTTGGCCGCCATTGTCTTTGCTTTGAAGTTTTGGCATCATTATTTATACGATGAGAAATGCCAAATCTTTACTGATCACAAAAGTTTGAAACATTTGATGAATCAAAAAGATTTGAATTTACGACAACAAAGATGGCTTGAATTATTAAAGGATTATGAATTAATAATTGATTATCATCCCGGGAAAGAGAATGTAGTCGCAGATGCCTTAAGAAGAAAATATTTGTTTGCTTTGAGAGCTATGGGTACGAATTTGGCTATGTCTGATGATGGTTTGATTTTGGCCGAGTTAAGAGTTAGGCAGCTATTTCTTCAGCAAATTTGTGAAGCTCAGAAGAATGACAGGGAATTGCGAGCCAAGCGAGCTCAGTGTGAATTGGATTGTAACTCAGACTTTCGAATCGGACTAGAGGGTTGCTTAATGTTCCGTGATCGAGTATGTGTACCGGAAGATGCTGAGTTGATTCAGAAGATTTTACATGAGGCACACAATGGTTGTTTACAAGTTTATCCTGGTAGTACGAAAATGTACAACGACCTGAAGAAAATATATTGGTGGAACGGTATGAAGAGAGATATCTCTGAGTTTGTAGCAAAATGCTTGATTTTCCAGCAAGTGAAAGCTGAACACAAGGTACCTTCAGGTTTACTTCAACCAGTGATGATTCCCGAGTGGAAATGGGACAGAATTACGATGGATTTTGTGACAGGGTTGCCTCTGACTTCGAAAAAGAAAAATGCAGTCTGGGTTGTGGTAGATAGATTAACAAAATCGGCTCACTTTATACCAGTACGTACCAACGACTATATATTTCTGAAATTTTGAAATTACACGGAGTACTTATGTCTATTATTTCGGATAGAGATCCGAGATTTACTTCGAGGTTTTGGAAAAAGTTACAAGAAGCTTTGGGTACGAAATTGAATTTCAATACCACATTTCATCCACAAACTGACGGTCAATCCGAAAGAGTAATTCAGATACTCGATGATATGCTCCGATGTTGTGTTTTAGAATTTCAGGGCAGTTGGGAGAAATATTTACCCTTGGTCGAATTTGCCTACAACAACAGTTTTCAATCGAGCATACAGATGGCACCATACGAAGCATTGTATGGTCGCAAGTGTCAGACTCCTTTGTATTGGACCGAGCTCAGTGAGAAACAGATTCACGGAGTTGACTTGATTAGAGAAACTGAAGAAAAAGTAAAAGTGATTTGTGATTTCTGAAAGCTGCTTCAGATCGACAAAAGTCATATGCGGATTTGAAGAGAAAAGAGATCGAGTTCCAAGTGGGTGATAAAGTTTTTCTAAAGGTATCTCCGTGGAAGAAAATTTTAAGGTTTGGCCGAAAAGGCAAGTTGAGTCCGCGTTTTGTTGGGCCTTATAAGGTTATTTAAAGAGTTGGACCAGTGGCTTATCGGCTAGCCTTGCCAACCGAGTTGGAAAAGATTCATAATGTGTTTCATGTGTCAATGCTTCGACGTTACCATTCTGATCCTTCACATGTGATTCCTCTGACAAAAATTGAAATTCGACTGGATATGACCTATGAGGAGGAACCAATAAAGATTTTGGCTCGGGAAATTAAACAGTTGAGAAATAAAAGTATAGCCTTAGTGAAAGTATTGTGGCATAGACATGGAATAGAAGAGGCTACGTGGGAACCTGAGGAAATTATGAGAAACCAATACCCACATCTATTTACCGGTAAGATTTTCGAGGACGAAAATCCTTCAAGGGGGGAGAGTTGTAATATCCCGAATTAGGGCCTAATCGGAATAGTGGTTTTGTGACCACAAATTTGAGATAGAAATAATTATAATAATGATTTTGAGGTTTATGATATGATTGCCTGATTGTGTGAAAATTTCGTGATGAAATTCTATGCATAAAGTGCTGAAGTTGAGATTAGGGACTAAATCGAATAATTTTCAAAACTTGCATTCTAGAAGTTTTTAGTATGAAATTGCTTTGGAATATTAATGAGGAGGTCTTCAATAGCAATTTGACCAATTTCTAAGTCTATGGACAAAAATTGGACATGGATGGAATTTTTGGAAAGTTTAGTAGTAAGGGCATTTTGGTCATTTAGTTATTAAAATGAATTAAAAACAAAATTAAAAGCCAATTTTTGTCCATCATCTTCATTAGGCAAAAATTTCAAGGGTTCTCCATAGCTAGGGTTTGTTTCAAGCTTTCAAGCTCCATAGTAAGTGATTCCAAGCCCCGTTTTTAATGTTCTTTACGTTTTTGGAATCCCGGTAGCTCGATTTAGCTTATGTTAGCAATAATTCGACCTAGGGTTCATATTTGGAAAAATACCCATAGGCGAAATTTGTGTATTTTGGTGTTTTATGCTAGAATATGAGGTTTTAAATTATGTTAAACAACTTGTGCTGCTCGGTTTTAAGTGAAAATGAGTAAAAGGGCTTAATCGGTAAAAATACTTAATAGTCATAAGTGCATGTTAGAGTGTGAATTGGATGCTATCATAGAAGGGAAAAATAATCAGCATGTCATAAAACATAAGAATAAGGGCTGAAATTAAATTCCCGAGCCTAGGGGCAAAATCATAATTTTGTAAAAGTTAGGGGGCAAAAACGTATTTTTTCCATTATGTGATTTTTGGATTGAAATAAATAGTATGAGTGTTAAATGAACTAAATGTGTTTTTATAGATCAAGAAAGACGTGGAATCAATCGTGATCGGGGAAAAGAAAAGCTTTCGGACTAAATTGTAACATTTCTAAAGTTTGCACCGAGGTCAGTTAGTACATGAATAATTTATCTATTTTTTATGTTATTTTATGTTGTTATCATATGAATTGGTGGCAGTCCATAGAACGATTAAATGATGGAAATTTGCAAATTTAATTAGATTGTGAATAAGTGTTAACAATGAAAAAGGAAAGATTTTCCCGGTTGAACCTTCGGAACAGGAACAATACGAATGACCCATTGTGAGTACACGTGTGTAGTACTAAGTGCAGGCTACTACGTGTACCATACTGTTAAGTCGCATGTGTAGTACTAAGTGCAGGCTACTATGCGTACTCAATAACTTCGATCGCGTGTGTAGTACTAAGTGCAGGCTACTACGTGTATCAGATGGTGAGGTCACGTGTGTAGTACTAAGTGCAGGCTACTACGTGTACCGGATTTTTGGTCGCATGTGTAGTACTAAGTGCAGGCTACTATGCGTATCAGATAGCTTCGGCTATAAGTGTGGAAGGGGGAAATATGTGTAAACAATGGTATATTTGTTATTTTTCCGTTGAGTTCAACGGGAAAAATTGATAAAGTGGTAATATATGAAAAGTTAGGAGCTATGTGCTCGATAATTGAGCGAATTCTAGTATAACAAAAAGGACTAGGTGGAATTATGCAAAAGTGAATGTTAGAAATAAAATAGTGTTGGACAACAGCAGTCACATGATTTTAAAAATTTACCAAAAATCGTGGAAGTTGAATAAAAATACAAATGATATATGAAAATAAAGCTTAATGAGTCTATTTTCACATAAAAGAAGTAGAGGAAGCAAAATAATTCGATATTGTGTGATATTTGAATTCTTGTGAAACAGGGTCTGAATGAATTTGAGATCCCCTGTTCTGAATTTATAAATTCACCATAAATTGTTAAAAAATTATTAAGAGTCATACTTTATATTCATGGATTAATTATTGAGTCTATTTTTAAGAGAAACAAACGACATGGTCGTTGTAATTTTTTACAGGGAGAAATTTGGTTCGTAGTACACAGGGGTCAGAGTAGTCATACCCTGAAACAGGGGAGACTTTAACTAATAAACTGTACTAATTGGCCTGACCAAAAATTCTAGAAAACAATTAGTAAGTATACATATGAGTCTAGTTTTAGGGAAAATTTACGGAATTGAATTTTGAGTCTTGTAGCTCGAGATATATTTTTTTTAAAACCGGGACTCTAGAAAACAGCCTGTCCTGAATATGTGATTATATACTAGTATGATTGTTTTACTTTGATAAATTGTATATATCAATTTTGTACTTACTTACTAAGCTATATGCTTATCTTCTTTTCTTTTTCTTATCTTATAGAGTTACTAAGCCAGCTCGGGATTTGGAGATCGTCGGAGACCCATCCACACTATCAATACTTTTTGGTATTTTGTAAACACTATTTTGGAATTATGGCATGTATAGAGGGCTGAATCATTTTATTATATGTTATAATTAATTTAGTTTAAAATATTACTTTTCAAAATTTGATAATTTACTTGTATTTATGTATATCTGTTCATGTTATCTATTTTTGTTCAAGCTAGAAGAATTAATTATGTAAGGTCAGGTAAATGTGTGAATTCATGTTTTCGTGATCTGTAATATTCCATACCTTGTTCCGGCTTAGAACATGGGTATGAGGTGCTACATTTATTGGTATCAGAGCCAAGGTTTAGGCGGTTCTCGAATTTACGTATTGTGTGTGGAAGTCTATCTATACATGCCATAATTATATTATGATAGTGTGATGACTCCTGAGAATTTAAATCGTGTTTCTATATAGTAAATGGATCCCGACCGAGCTGTAGCTGATGATGTAGAAAGTAATGCGCTGGCTCCTGCACAAGGGTCTGGGCCAGTTGAGAGCAGGCATGAGACACATGATCAGGGATATGGGGCCCAGGAAGCCTTTCTCCGTATGATGAGTAATTGGTACACAGAATTTGTTCGGGCAAATCCGAACGTTCAGCCTCCTCCACCCCATCCTATTCCTCAACCAGTTCCGTAGTTCCTCAAGGCTCCAAAATGAAAAGATTGAGCAAACCCCCAGGTGATAAAATTCGAAAGCAAGGGGCTGAAGAATTTAGGACTAATATAGATGATGATCCCGAGAAAGCAGAGTTCTGGCTTGAAAATTCTATCAGGGTATTCGATGAGCTTTCTTGCACTCCTGAAGAATGTTTGAAATGTGCTATATCTTTACTAAGGGATTCAACATATCATTGGTGGAAGACACTGGTATCTGTGGTTCCGAAAGAAAGGGTTACATGGGATTTCTTTCAAGAGGAGTTTAGAAAGAAGTATATAAGCCAGCGGTTCATTGATCAAAAACGGAAAGAGTTCCTTGAGCTGAAATAAGGTAAAATGTCTGTGGCAGAATATGAACGTGAATTTGTCAGACTCAGCAAGTATGCCCAGGAGTGTGTGTCCATCGAAGCTATTATGTGTAAGAGGTTCGAGGATGGGTTAAATGAAGACATCAAGCTACTAGTTGGGATTTTAGAGCTGAAAGAGTTTGTGGTATTGGTCGATCGAGCTTGTAAAGCTGAAGAACTGAGTAACGAGAAGAGAAAAGCTGTGAATGAAGCCAGAGACGCAAGAAAGAGGCCAATGAGTAAGTCATTTCAATCTCAGTCAAAGAAGTCTAAAGAAATGAATCCTCGGTTGACTGTTTCAACTGGACATTTGTATCGGGATCGTGGGAGATCATATTCGGGTTCTAAAGCTCAAGCTACTTCAATGGCGAGTGTAGGTAATGTGAGATATAATAGACTCGAGTGTCAGCACTGTGGTAAACAACATTTCAGGGAGTGTTGGACGATTAGCCGGCTTGTTTCAAATGTGGTTCCCGAGAACATTATATTAAGGATTGTCCAAAAAGGGTTGAAGAAGAAAAATTTCAGAGTGCCAGACAGACTAGTGTTGCTAATAGAGGTAGACCTCCAAGAAATATTGGAAGTAGAGCTAGCAGTTGAAGTGTGACAAAGGAATCAACTGGAGACCGAAAGCTGGAGTACCTGCTAGAGTTTATGCCATACGTGCTCGGGAAGAGGCGTCATCTCCTGATGTGATTGCTGGTACATTTTCTCTTTATGATACTATTGTTATTGCATTGATTTATCCCGGATCTACTCATTCTTATGTTTGTGTAAATTTGGTATCTAGTAAGAGCTTGCCTGTAGAATCTACTAAATTTGTGATTAAAGTGTCAAACCCTTTAGGAAAATATGTGTTAGTAGATAAGGTTTGCAAAAATTGCCCTTTGATGATTCAAGGTCACTGTTTTCCGGCTAATCTAATGATGCTACCATTTGACGAGTTTGATGGCATTTTGGGTATGGATTGGTTGATATTACATGGTGCCAGAATAAATTGCAAACAGAAAACTCTTGAGTTGAAATGTGAAAATGGTGAAATTCTTCGGGTGGAAACAAATGAATCAAATAAATTGCCTATGGTGATTTCGTACATGTCTGCTCAGCGATATATGCGAAAAGGGTGTGAAGCTTATCTTGCTTATGTATTAAATACTAAAATGTCTGAGTCGAAGCTTGAATCAGTACAGGTAGTCTACGAATTCCCGGATGTATTTCCAGAAGAATTGCCGGGGTTGCCTCCGATCAGAGAGGTAGAGTTTGCTATTGATTTATTACCTGGAACTGCACCAATTTCGATCTCTCCATACAAAATGGCTCCGACTGAATTGAAAGAATTAAAAGCTCAGTTGCAAGAGTTAACAGATAAGGGGTTTGTGAGACCGAGTTTCTCTCCCTGGGGTGCCCCTGTAATAGCTCTATAACCCGTGTCCGTCGCCGGGGTGGGTTATGAAGAGTTACTGATTCAAAATTTAATATTTTAAAAACATACACAATAAAAAAATAAATAAAAATATACATCGCCAAACTCAGTTAAAGATCGAAATTCAAACTTGTATCGACATTCAAAAGTAGCCATATTCACATGGCTTATATATAAGTACATCTCAAAATATCATTCGCTTAAGTCTATTCCATACATGCCATACTAGCTTCAAAATATAGTAGTACCCCAAAATGATAGATAGTGTGGCGAGTAGCTGACGATTCCCTTTTCGAGCAGGTAACTGGAATCAACAATCTATAAAACAGAGAACGTAACAAACGAAGTAAGCTTTCAAAGCTTAGTAAGTTTTAAGCATCACAAATAATTAAAACTTATCGAAAATCAAAACATTCATTTAAACAGACTTATTCTCAATTCAAATTGCTTCATGGCCGAATACACATAAACATAAACATAGATTCTTAGCACATATTTTTCTTTTACTAATAGTTCATACGATGCATTTAAAATAAATAATCTCATATATTAACAACATTTGACCGAATAGGTCATTGCTTTACTCGTAGAAATAACAATCATTCACACTTAAGTATCATTCTTTAATACTAATAATTCACAAATCATTGACTGAATGTACATGAGTACATAAAGAAATTTTAATATATAATTCATATACAAATATACCATGACCGATTAAATCATTCTCATATTCGCAAATATAACCATCAATTACACTTATATATATATAAATGTATATATATATATTCTTCTTTGATGCTATGATTCACTTCGAAATCAAATCACCGATGTGTAAGTAATACGTACCTGGACATCTTAAATGTATAGTACTTACTCAATGATGGTTTACTGCGAACATTCAATATCGTAGTCTTACATTAAGCCTGTCAGGTCTTACAACTTGAAACCAATTACTAGCACAAGCCTGCGGGAATTTAAACCCGGTATAATACCAACTCGAAGCCTGCGGGACTTTTGCCCGGACATATTTCCAGCGGGTAGCCTGCAGACCTTAAGTCCGGTTATAATTCTAGCACATAGCCTGCGGACCTTAAGTCCGGGTATAATTCCAGCATATAGCCTGCGGGTCTTTAAGCCCGGATATAATTCCAGCATATAGCCTGCGAGTCTTTAGGCCCGGATACACATCAACTATCATGCATATTTAATCATATATTAACACAACTTATTCAACATATCACATTAGTAGTCATTTGCTACGTTCGGATATAAGCTCCATATGAATACCATCATTTACATTTCGATTCGAAAGCCATACATAAATATCACATATCAAGGCATCATCAATTATATACTAAAGGTGAATACTCAAAACTTACCTCGAATATTTTCGAACAGTCTCGGATCGGCTATTCAACTACTTTCTCTTTTCCCTTGTCCAACCTTGGTTCTCTATGCTCTTGAGCTTAAATTCAACAATTTTAAACTAGTCATTATTCGACTATTCAAGTATTACTTTCAGAATATAATATATATATACGACTTTCACACATATAGATCATAGTAAGTTTATAAGAAAACATTAAGTAACTCGTTAACAAATTTTTATCAATATTTACCACATAATCACAAATTCACAATAAGCTGTCTTCCTGAGCAACAGTCACTAAATTATTTATAATTGGAGCTACGAAACTCCAAATCAATTTCTGTAAAATTTCCCTAAAAATTTACTCATATATATTTTATCCATAAAATTTTCAGAATTTTTAGCTTGGCCAATCAATACCAGATTTTTCTTAAAGTTTCCCCTCTTTCACTGTTTGACTAATCTGACCACCCTTTACTTCGAATCAAATTTCAAATTTTACAGAAGTCAAAATATGTTCTCGTTGATTTCTTTTGAAACTAGACTCATTGATCTTTAATTACATAGTTTATTCAGCTTCTAACCCCACTCCCACAATTTATGGTGATTTTCCAAATTCACATTACAGCTGCTGTCCGAAGCAGATTTACTACAATTTACTATTTCACAACTCTTTGCATTTATATCATTTAAACATGTATAGCTATGCAACCAAAACACAAATCATACATACCTTATACTATGCATATCAAAATAACTCCAACCATGATTGGATATAATCGAATTTAAACATGAAAATTAAACCATTTTCGAACTCCTATAGCTCATTCGACAATTTACAAAATCATACCATTAGAATTCATGTACAATACCGAACCTTCAGACATTCAAACATCTACCCTTTTCTATTCAAATCATGTAAACGGAAATACTCATATTTTAGCATTTAACTTCAAAACATTTATTCAAGTAACTAAACAAGTCCAAGTTTGGCTATTACACATATAAGTACTATCAAATTAAACTTTTAACTAGTTCAAACTTCTCTCATCAACATTTATTCATCAAAACATAAAGAAAATAATCCAATCTCTTCATTAACAACCATGGCCGAATGCTCCATTCACCACCCAAATCCAAAATTTTAACATGGCCTAAGTAAGAAACATGATGATTAACCTAAAACAAGCTAGAATTTTAAAAAAAAACCTAACACAATTTACTAACCTTCCTTATGATTCAAATGGCCGAATGTCTTGCTTTATTTTTTTTTCTTTCTTTAGATTCGGCTAAGAAGAACAAAGCTAAGACTTTGTTTTCTTCACCATTCTTTCTATTATTATTTTATTTTATTCATCTATATTATAAAGTATAAAGCCATTTAACTAATAATTAATACATATATTTAATATAAAAGCATCATCATGGCCGGCCACTACAAACAAAAATGTATATTTGACATGCAAGTCCAAACCTTTTGTGACATGCATTATTAGACCCCCTTTTTAAAATTACCTATCACCTTCCACAATTATTTCACATAAGTCCTATTTAATAATTTCACATAAAAATGACAAAATTAGAGCATGAAACTTTCACATATGCATGTACACATATAATAAGCATAGAATATAACAGTTAATTATTTTTATGACTCGGTTTTGTGGTCCCGAAACCACTTCCCGACTAGGGTCAAATTAGGGCTGTCACAACTCTCCCCCACTTAAGGAATTTTTGTCCCCGAAAATCTTACCAGTGAATAAGTTAGGATATCGTTCTTTCATAGAGTTCTCGGGTTCCCAAGTAGCTTCTTCAATCCCATGCTTGAGCCATAATACCTTTACTAACGGAACCTTTTTGTTTCGCAACTCTTTTACCTCGCAAGCTAAGATACGAATCAGTTCTTCTTCATAACTCAAATCAGATTGAATTTCCACCTCTGATGGATTAATTATGTGCGATGGATTGGATCTATAACGTCGAAGCATCTATACATGAAAAACGTTGTGAATCTTTTCAAGTTCAGGAGGTAAAATCAATCTGTATGCGACTGGTCCAATTCGTTCGGATATTTCATACGGCCCGATGAACCTCGGACTCAATTTTCCTTTACGACCAAATCTGAGCACTTTTTTCCAAGGTGAAACTTTAAGAAACACTTTGTCTCCGACCTGATATTCAATGTCTTTTCGTTTTAAATCCGCATACGACTTCTGACGATCTGAAGCTGCTTTCAGACTTTCACGGATTACTTTTACTTTCTGCTCAGCATCTTTAACCAAATCAACCCCAAAAATTTTACTTTCACTAAGCTCGGTCCAAAATAATGGTGTACGACATTTACGACCGTACAAAGCTTCGTAAGGTGCCATCTTAATGCTTGATTGAAAACTATTGTTGTAAGCGAATTTAATCAAAGGCAAATATCGTTCCCATGAACCACTAAACTCAAGGATGCAACATCTCAACATATCCTCGAGTATCTGAATGATCCGCTCGGATTGACCATCGGTCTGGGGATGAAAAGCGGTGCTAAAATGCAACTTGGTACCCAAAGCTTCTTGCAATTTCTTCCAAAATCGCGATGTGAATCTCGGATCTCTATCCGATACAATAGAAGTAGGTACCCCGTGTAACCTTACAATCTGAGAAACATACAGTTAGGCTAACTTGTCAAGTGAATAATCCGTACGTACGGGGATAAAATGAACCGACTTTGTCAATCTATCAATAACAACCCAGATCGCATCTTTCTTGCTTGGTGACAATGGCAACCCAGATACAAAATCCATCGTGGCTCGATCCCATTTCCATTCGGGTATCATAATCGGCTGAAGTAATCCTGAAGGCACTTGATGTTCCGCTTTCACTTGTTGACATATCAAACACTTCGAGACAAAGCCAGAAATGTCTCGTTTCATACCGTGCCACCAATACTGACGTTTCAGATCGTTATACATTTTTGTACTACCCAGGTGAACTGACATCCGGCTGCTATGAACCTCGCTTAAAATCATCAAAATAAGTTTCGAATTTCTTGGAACACACAATCGACTTTTGAACCTCAAACAATCATTGTTGTCAATTTGAAATTCTGAATCCACATTCGAAACACATTCAGCTCGTTTAGCAACCAATTCATCATCAACTTTTTGAGTTTCACATATTTGATGAATCAATAACGGTTTGGATTTTAATTCTGCTACTAACACATTATCAGATGAAACGGACAAGTGAAAATTCATTGCTCACAAAGCAAACAATGACTTGCGACTCAAAGCATCGGCAACCACGTTAGCCTTTCCAGGGTGATAGTCAATAACAAGATCATAATCTTTCAACAATTCAAGCCAACGTCTTTGTCACAGATTCAAATCTTTTTGAGTCATTAAATATTTGAGGCTTTTATGATCCGAATATATATGACATCTCTCTCCGAACAAGTAATGTCGCCATATTTTCAAAGCAAATACTATGGCAGCTAATTCAAGATCATGAGTCGGATAGTTTTTATCATGTGGCTTCAATTGCCTCGATGCGTAAGCCACAACTCGACCCTCTTGCATCAATACACAACCCAATCCATGTAATGATGCATCACTGTAAATGACAACCTCTTTACCGGATTCAGGCTGCACTAACACTGGGGCTTCCGTCAAAAGCATTTTTAGTTGGTCGAAACTTTTCTGACACTTTTCTGACCATTTGAACTTAATATCTTTCTGAAGTAGCTTCGTCATTGGTGTGGCTATCATCGAAAAACCCTTTACAAATCGTTTGTAGTAACCGACAAGTCCCAGAAAGCTCCGAACTTCAGTAACATTTCTAAGAGGCTTCCAATCAAGTATGGCTGATATTTTACTCAGATAAACACGAATACCCGATGCGGATACTACATGCCCCAAAAAGCTAACTTCTCTCAACCAGAACTCACATTTACTGAACTTAGCATATAATTACTTGTCACGTAAAATTTGCAACACTAATCTCAGGTGCTCGGCATGTTCGGTTTCATCTCGCGAATAGATCAAAATGTCGTCTATAAACACAACTACAAATCGGTCCAAATACTGTCTGAAGATCCGATTCATCAAGTCCATAAATATCGCAGGGGCATTAGTGAGCCCAAACGGCATCACTAAGAACTCGTAATGACTGTATCTCGTTCTGAAAGCAGTTTTGGGCACATCTGAGTCTGGCACTCACAACTGATAATAACCCGATCTCAAATCTATCTTTGAAAACACTGAGGCTCCTTTCAGCTGATCAAACAAATCATCGATACTGGTAGCGGATATTTGTTCTTGATTGTCACTTTATTTAATTGACGGTAGTCAATGCACATTCTCATAGTTTCGTCTTTCTTTTTCACAAACAACACTGGTGCACCCCAAGGTGAGAAACTCGGTCGAGCGAAACCTCTATCCGTCAAATCTTGCAACTGAGCTTTCAATTCCTTCAATTTGGTTGATACCATACGGTATGGAGCTATCGAAATTGGCGTAGTCCCAAGTACAAGTTCGATGCCGAAATCTACCTCTCGAACAGGTGGTAACCCTGGCAATTCCTTGGGAAAAACATCTTAATACTCACAAACCACTGATACTGGTTCAAGGTTCTTCTGATTCTTTATTATCAAGTACGTACGCAAGATACGCCTCACACCCCTTTTTGACATATTTCTGAGCCAACATCGAGGATATAACTGTTGGTAACCCGTTCATATCAGTAGACTCAACTCGGATTATCTCATCATTTGCACATCTCAAATCAATAGTTTTTCTTTTGGAATTCCCAACTGCATCATGAACAGTTAACCAATCCATACTGAGAATAACATCAAATTCATTAAATGGTAAAAGCATCAAATCAGCCGGAAAACAGGAATCTCGTATTATCAAGGGACATTTCCTGTACACTTTGTCAACTAACACATATCGACCCAACGGATTTGACACTCGGATTACGAACTCAGTAGACTCAACAGGTAGAGTCTTACTGGATGCTAAAGTCTCACATACATATGAATGAGTAGAACCAGGGTCAATCAAAGCAATCACATCAGTATCAAAGAGAGTGAAAGTACTGGTAATAACATCAGGCGAAGAAGCATCCTCGCGTGCGCGTATACCATATGCTCTCGCAGGAGCACGAGCCTCGGATCTGGTTGTAGCATCTCTAAACACTCTCTGGCCTCCACTAACATTTCCCGTATTCCAAGGTGGTCTACCTCGAGCTATAGCAGTACTTGGTTTTCCACTCTGATTCACATTTCGTTCTGACAACCTCAGGCAGTCTTTTATGAAGTGGTCGGATAATCCGCATCTATAACAGGAGTGATCATGAAATCTACAACTCCCCGAATGCCATTTTCCACAAAACTTGCACTCGGTCCTATCCCAACAATAATTTCCAACACTGGCAACTGATGTGGCTCGCGTAGTCATAGGAGGTCGATCACGGTCTCGTCTGGAAAAGCCCGAAGTGTTCTTAGATCGGCCCGAATCATCTCAAAATTTCTTCGATGATTGCTGAAAAGGCTTTCCCGAAGATCTTTTATGAAACTCTCCAGCTCCAACATCAGCTTTCCTTTTTTCCTTACTAAGCTCCTCGGCTTTGCAAGCTCGCTTGAAAAGTACTACGAACTCTCTGATTTCAAGAATGCCAACAAACATTTTAATGTCTTCATTTAGCCCGTCCTCGAAGCGTTTACACATAATAGCCTCAGACGAAACACATTCCCGAGCATATCTACTAAGTTTGACAAACTTTCACTCATAATCGGTAACTGTCATAGAACCCTGTTTGAGCTCAAGAAATTCCTTTCGTTTCTGATTGATAAATCTTTGACTGATATATTTCTTACGAAATTCAGTTTGAAAGAAATCCCAAGTAACCCGTTCTCTCGGCACCACTGAAACTAAAGTATTCCACTAATAGTAGGCAGAATCACGTAACAGTGATATAGTACATTTTAAGCACTCATCGGCTGTGCACGATAATTCATCAAACACATGAATGGTATTATCGAGCCAAAACTCAGCCTGCTTGGCATCATCATTGTCAGTTGCTTTGAAATCAGTAGCCCCGTGCTTTCGAATTCTATCAACTGGGGGTTTGCTCAACCTCAACGGTTCAACAATAGGAGTTACTGTAATGCCCCATACCCGAGACCGTTTCCGGAGTCAAACACGAGGTGTTAACAGACTTAATTCATTACTTAAATAGCTCAAACAATTTATTTTTAAAATTTTCAGTCAAGCTAGCAATATGCGTCACAGTCGCTTAAAAATTCATATCTCGAGTTTCAAAACTTGAAATCCAATTCCGTAAATTTTCCATAAAACTAGACTCCTATATTTATTTACTAATTTTTTTCTAGAATTTTTTGTCCAGAAAATTAGTACAGTTTATTAGTTAAAGTCTCCCCTGTTTCAGGGCTTGACTGCTCTGACCTCTGTCTATTACGAATCAGATATCTCCTTGCACAGAGTTTCAATGACTATGCCATTTGTTTCTAAAAAAAACTAGACTCAATAAGGAATCTTCACATATAAATATTTACTTATAATTATCTTTTAAAAATTTATGGTGAATTTCCAAAGTCAGAACAGGGGATCCAGAAATCGCTCTGGACCTGTTTCACAAAAATTTAAACATCTCATACAATATAACTCATATACCTGTTTTTTTCCATCCACATGAAAATAGACTCATAATTATTCAATTCCATATTTTATTCATCATATAATTGTATCTCTACTATTTTTAATGATTTTTCAAACTCACATCACTGTTGCTGTCTGAATCTATTTTATGGTAAATTTTACTTATTTCATGGTTTCCATGGATTAGCTAGCAATTTAGCATACATAACACCAAATATGATCATGATTAGCCATTCCAATGGCTAATCATTACCAAGCATTTCCATACCACTCAATAACCATATCATAAGACCATATATACAAAATGATTATAATGCTATACATGCCATACTCAAAATATACAAGCCATTATGCCAAGATGGTATACGGATAGTGTGAGTGTGCCTCCGACCGTTCCCGATTTCCGAGCTGGCTTATCAACACTACAAGGAATGAAAAGGAGGGAGTAAGCATAGATGCTTAGTAAGCTCACATGCAAATAGCAAGTAACACAACTATATACGCAAACATAAAACATCATTTGCATAATCATCACTGAGACATTCATATTACATTTTCATTTATCATCTTACCATATTGTTGTTATATCGAGTTTTCAACTCGAGGGTTAAGTACATACCTGTTCAAAGTATTCATTTCACAACACTTACCAATACGTCCCTTTCATCTCGAGTATTCCTCCATTTCAGTAGAACTTTACCCGTTGAACACATCGAAATATAATTTGGATACATGGAAAGTTTGCACATAAGTGCCACATATGTAGCCAAGCTACCATGTAACCCGCCCATAAGTGAACTCAGACTCAACTCAACGAGCTCGGGCGTTCGCATCCATAAGTGAACTCGGACTCAACTTAACGAGCTCGGATGCCTAGTTATATCTCTCGAACTCGGACTCAACTCAACGAGTTCGGACGCTCGCATCCATAAGCGAACTCGGACTCAACTCAACGAGTTCGGATGCCCAAACATCCTAGTGACATGTCACTTGTATCCTAATCTATTCCTAAGGTTCAACGGGACATTTTTCCCAATCATATGTCTCAACCATCTTCTATGGAATGTCGATACTGATACTCGGTAGTATTTCACATTTTCCAAGTATATCACATAATTTGACATTTTATCAAACAATTGTCACAAGTATGATATTTCATAATAATTATCATATCATTTAAATAAAATTAAAACATTTAAAACAATAACTATGTTACCAACATTTACATATGAACTTACCTCGTATGCCAAAATGGCTACTTTTACCATTTCGTCCACAACTTGGTATTTTCCCCATTTTAGCCCGAATTTTAGTTTTCCTTGCTGTATCATTTAAAATATAGTCTAATTAGGACTCACATTATTCAAATTGACCCAAAATCATATTTTGGAAAAATTACAATTTTGCCCCTAAACTTTTGCATATTTACACTTTTTCCCCAAAGCTTGTAAATTAAACTTCAGCCTATTTTCTTATGTTTTATGACATGCTGATCATTTTTCCCTTCTATGGCAACATCAAATTCTCACTCTAACATGTACTTATGACTATTAGGTATTTTTACCGATTAAGCCCTTTTGCTCGTTTTCACTTAAAACCGAGTAGCACAAGTTGTCTAACATAATTTAAAACCTCATATTCTATCATAAAACACCAAAATACAAAAATTTTGCCTATGGATATTTTTCCAAATATAAACCCTAGGTTAAATTATTGCTAGCATAAGCTAAATCGAGCTACCGGGACTCTAAAAACGTAAAAATATTAAAAACGAGGCTAGAACAGACTTAAAATCGAGCTTGGGAGCTTGAAAAACCCTAGCCATGGTTTCTCCTTGCTATATTCGGCCATGGGGTTGAAGATGAGCAAACTTGGCTTTTAATTTTGTATTTTAATTCATTTTACCCCTAAATGACCAAAATGCCCTTACTACTAAACTTTCCAAAAATTCCATCCATGTCTAATTTTTGTCCATAGACTTAGAAATTGGTAAAATTGCTATTTAAGACCTCTTAATTAATATTTCAAAACAATTTCATACTAGAAACTTCTAGAATACAAGTTTTGCAAATTATTCGATTTAGTCCCTAATTTCAATTTAAGCACTTTATGCATAAAATTTCTTCACAAAATTTTCACACAATCATGCAATCATATCATAGACCTTAAAATAATCATAAAATATTATTTCTATCTCGGATTTTGTGGTCACGAAACCACTATTCCGACTAGGCCCAAAATTAGGATATTACAACTCTCCCCCCCTTCAGGGATTTTCGTCCCCGAAAATCTTACCAGAAAAGTGGTCTTCACTTTTAATCTCATATTCGGTGCCGAAGAACTTGCACTTAGACTGTACCTCCAATACATCTCTTCAATTTCTCATATGATCTAAAAGCTTACAGTCTCAACTCTCAACTGTTCTTAAATTTTCAACCCTTCTCAGTTTCCCATGATATCATGACATAAAACTCGGATCTTAACTTGATTAATGGAGACCGGAATTCCAAGAAATCCAACAATCAAAGAGACCTAAAATTCCATGAATCTGATGAGTAGGAATTCATTCAATACAGATATGATTTATAGATCTCGCTAAACATTTAACAATAGGATACATCACATTTTCCTCTTTCTGCTATGGAATTAATTCTGATATGGCCTCAAGAATAATCGTTCTCATTTCCATCCCAATATCAACACTGACAAGGATAATTTTGATAGATTCCAATGCTCGGCTTCAACCCCTTTAACAACTCCGATTTTATGTAACATCGAAAGCTCTAAACTATCACATTACCTCACTGTCTTGAAACACATCACAATTCATACAACGGTACATTACTGAAAGTCAGGAAGTCTTTACTCAATGTAGACTAGTCTAGTTCAGACGCTTTGGTTACCAATATTCTCATCTATCCAAACTTTGTCAACATGTAATAAACTTTTCAGCTTTCACAAGACGAAAACCTTATCATTCGTAGTGACTTTAACTAATATCCAACTCGTCCTAATAAATATACACTTCTCGTTCAGACTATTTACTCTTTTATCAGTACAAAAATGAAATTATATTATCAGACTTGAGAAAAATAATCCTGACATAATTGTCACATGAAATCTTTCAAATAAATAATTCACCATACCGACTGAAACTCGCGCTTTTATCACCTATGCCTGTACTGATGTCAAATCCTTACACAGAAATTAGAAAAAAAATCTCAATACTAAAATCACCACATTACCAAGATCAAATTAGAAGTATAGTCATATTTGACATGATTATCATGAGTTGAAGAACATACTTCGAACATGAGTCATAATTGACAAATTATAGAACAAAGATAACAAGAAAACTGAATAAAAAAATCCAAGATACGATACTATGCCGGAGAATCAAAAACCAAACTCATAGAGAAAATACAGAATACCTCGATAATTCTTCAAAGAAAGAAAGTCCAAAAGAAAAAATCATTTAATCCCACTGGAATCAAATATAACAAGAACAATATATCTTCCCATACATATATATCAGATGAAGCATGAAGTAGAAGAAACAGAATCATAATATCATATGTATTCTCTCATCAATCTTATCAGACGAAATGGAATAGAATACCCGATGAAATAGAGCAATATAAATTATAAACCAGTCAGACCACCAATGCTTTCATCCAACACTAGAATTAGAAGACATTCCCATATAACAAGAATTTCTTCAAAAGATCAATAGCCATTGAAATATTTCTGAGAACGGGTAAACACATAGAACATCTCAAAAGAGACTGCTAAATCTGTCTAGTCATAACTGTCACACTCAGATAGTTCACATTTCAATTATCATTTCCCCAACTAGTTCTGCCGTCACAAATTTCATATTAAATCATTCACTAAAGAAGGCCAATTCTGAATAAATTTCAATTTACACTTTTCTCGACCTTGCACCTGAGTAATTCGGTTTACCAAGGAGAATTCCTTTTCTAACTGGGACAGTGCATAACTCCAATAATCTTTATGTCAATCCGATACTTTACTGGCTCTGACTTTACTTATCAGCTCATTTTCAATCTCTAATCATACTTATAATTATTCTATCACTGTACTCTTTGGGTTCTCAATTGGAAACTTATTCAATACAAATCTCATGAAATTCCATTATAAGTACCACTTCGATAAGGGGGAGGGGTTGTAGGACCTCTGACTCAACTTTCTTATACATACACATATGACACAACTTCCATCATCATAGTAACATCATCAAAATCATGTCATTCATTCATGTTGGCTTACACCAATTTTCCTATTGTCCCATTTAGACAATATACTTATGCTTACATTTTATGTTTTCTAGACAGCTTTACTTATCCATTCATTTAATTAAATTAAGTCATGCTCATGACATCATATAAGGCCAAACAAACATAGATATTTGCACCACAATTACAACTTTCATTTCGTGCATCATCATGTACATATCATTACAATCATATAATTCAGTCCAACAATTTAACATAGATAAGTTCATTTCATTATAATCCTTTATCTCATAAAAATTATATATCATTAGCATTCATCAACATTCGACGTCCAAATCAAGACAAGGACATTTTCATTCGTATCATAATATTATGACCTTTATTCATACCTCTACTACTTTCTATTTATTCCATTCATCTTATCAAGTAAGCCACATACACTACATCATATGAGCATTAAGCAAATATGAATATTTATCACATATGTATCATAAACCTTTATTCATACTTTTCTGAACCGAGACTTATCATAATCATAATTTTACTCAAATACCTTCACATAACATTGAACATGGTCAGCACAGCTCGGTTGGAGAGTACCCTGTCTAAATAAGACGGTACTTATACGCGTCGGAAGACATCAGACTATCACAGATTAGTGGCATGTATAGCTAAACTTTTACACATGCTAGGTCAGTCTGAGAACCGACTAAACCTGCTCTGATACCACTAAATGTAATGCCCCATACCCGAGACCGTTTCTTGAGTCGAACACGAGATGTTAACAGACTTAATTCATTACTTAAACAGCTCAAACAATTTATTTTTAAAATTTTCAGTCAAGCTAGCAATCTATGTCACAGTCGCTTAAAAATTCATATCTCGAGTTCCAAAACTCGAAATCCAATTATGTAAATTTTCCATAAAACCAGACTCATATATTTATTTACTAATTTTTTTCTAGAATTTTTTGTCTAGCAAATTAGTACAGTTTATTAGTTAAAGTCTCCCCTGTTTCAGGGTTCAACTGCTCTGACCTCTGTGTATTACGAATCAGATATCTCCTTTTATAGAGTTTCAATGGCTATGCTGTTCGTTTCTAATAAAACTAGACTCAATAAGGAATCTGCACATATAAATCTTGACTTATAATTATCTTTGAAAAATTTATGGTGAATTTCCAAATTCAAAACAGGGGATCCAGAAATCGCTCTGGACCTGTTTCACAAAAATTTAAACATCTCATAAAATATAACTCATATACCTGTTTTTTTCCATCCATATGAAACATATTTTGACCCGGACATTTTCGGGATGCCCCTAATAACCAACGAATGGCAAGTGCTTTTCCTTGTGTGGATCCTATTTCAATGGGAACTTGATGAGTCGATCCGCCTACATGTCTTGCTTTTACTGCTATATCGGGAGTTACTCCACGTATTGCTTGACGTAAAACAGATAGTGGATTTGTTTCTATTATTCAATTCAATATTTTATTCATCATCTAATTGTATCTCTACTATTTTTAATGATTTTTCAAACTCACATCACTGTTGCTGTCTGAATCTATTTTATGGTAAATTTTACTTATTTCATGGTTTCCATGGATTAGCTAGCAATTTAGCATACATAACACCAAATATGATCATGACTAGCCATTCCAATGGCTAATCATTACCAAGCATTTCCATACCACTCAATAACCATATCATAAGACCATATATACAAAATGATTATAATGCTATACATGCCATACTCAAAATATACAAGCCATTATGCCAAGATGGTATACGGATAGTGTGAGTGTGCCTCCGACCGTTCCCGATTTCCGAGCTGGCTTATCAACACTACAAGGAATGAAAAGGAGGGAGTAAGCATAGATGCTTAGTAAGCTCACATGCAAATAGCAAGTAACACAACTATATACGCAAACATAAAACATCATTTGCATAATCATCACTGAGACATTCATATCACATTTTCATTTATCATCTTACCATATTGTTGTTATATCGAGTTTTCAACTCGAGGGTTAAGTACATACCTGTTCAAAGTATTCATTTCACAACACTTACCAATACGTCTCTTTCATCTCGAGTATTCCTCCATTTCAGTAGAACTTTACCCGTTGAACACATCGGAATATAATTCGGATACATGGAAAGTTTGCACATAAGTGCCACATATGTAGCCAAGCTACCATGTAACCCGCCCATAAGTGAACTCAGACTCAACTCAACGAGCTCGGGCGTTCGCATCCATAAGTGAACTCGGACTCAACTCAACGAGTTCGGACGCTCGCATCCATAAGTGAACTCGGACTCAACTCAACGAGTTCGGATGCCCAAACATCCTAGTGACATGTCACTTGTATCCTAATCCATTCCTAAGGTTCAACGGGACATTTTTCCCAATCATATGTCTCAACCATCTTCTATGGAATGTCGATACTGATACTCGGTAGTATTTCACATTTTCCAAGTATATCACATAATTTGACATTTTATCAAACAATTGTCACAAGTATGATATTTCATAATAATTAGCATATCATTTAAATAAAATTAAAACATTTAAAACAATAACTATGTTACCAACATTTACATATGAACTTACCTCGTATGCCAAAATGGCTTCTTTTACCATTTCGTCCACAACTTGGTATTTTCCCCATTTTAGCCCGAATTTTAGTTTTCCTTGCTGTATCATTTAAAATATAGTCTAATTAGGACTCACATTATTCAAATTGACCCAAAATCATATTTTGGAAAAATTACAATTTTGCCCCTAAACTTTTGCATATTTACACTTTTTCCCCAAAGCTTGTAAATTAAACTTCAGCCTATTTTCTTATGTTTTATGACATGCTGATCATTTTTCCCTTCTATGGAAACATCAAATTCTCACTCTAACAAGTACTTATGACTATTAGGTATTTTTACCGATTAAGCCCTTTTGCTCGTTTTCACTTAAAACCGAGTAGCACAAGTTGTCTAACATAATTTAAAACCTCATATTCTATCATAAAACACCAAAATACAAAAATTTCACCTATGGGTATTTTTCCAATATAAACCCTAGGTTAAATTATTGCTAGCATAAGCTAAATCGAGCTACCGGGACTCCAAAAACGTAAAAATCATTAAAAACGAGGCTAGAACAAACTTACAATCGAGCTTGGGAGCTTGAAAAACCCTAGCCATGGTTTCTCCTTGCTATATTCGGCCATGGGGTTGAAGATGAGCAAACTTGGCTTTTAATTTTGTATTTTAATTCATTTTACCCCTAAATGACCAAAATGCCCTTACTACTAAACTTTCCAAAAATTCCACCCATGTCCAATTTTTGTCCAGACTTATAAATTGGTAAAATTTCTATTTAAGACCTCCTAATTAATATTTCAAAACAATTTCATACTAGAAACTTTTAGAATACAAGTTTTGCAAATTATTCGATTTAGTCCCTAATTTCAATTTAAGCACTTTATGCATAAAATTTCTTCACGAAATTTTCACACAATCGTGCAATCATATCATAGACCTTAAAATAATCATAAAATAATTATTTCTATCTCGGATTTTGTGGTCACGAAACCACTATTCCGACTAGGCCCAAAATCAGGATATTATAGTTACCACAGGTGTAGGGGTTGTATTAGTCGGGGGTGGGGGTTGTGTTACAGCCGGATTAGTTTGAATATATTGGGTAAACCAATCGTTTATCATAGCATAGAAGGCTTGTTTACCCTCATCATTTTGATTGCTAGTGTGACAGTCCTAATTTGACCCTAGTCAGAATGTGGTTTCGGGACCACAAAACCGAGTCATAAAAATTTACTTTAATTTTAATTGCATATATTTAATGTGTAATAGTGTGTGTATGAAAAATTAATGTTTTAATTTAGTGTAATATCCTGAATTAGGGCTTAATCGGAATAGTGGTTTCGTGACCACAAATCCGAGATAGAAATAATTATTTTATAATTATTTTGATGATTATGATATGATTGAATGATTGTGTGAAAATTTCGTGATGAAATTCTATGCCTAAAGTGCTTAAATTGAAAGTAGGGACTAAATCGAATAAGTTGCAAAACTTACATTCTCGAAGTTTTTAGTATGAAATTGTTTTGGAATATTAATGAGGAGGTCTTACATAGCAATTAGACCAATTTTAAGTTCATGGACAAAATCAGGACATGGAAGGAATTTTTGGAAAGTTTAGTAGTAAGGGTATTTTGGTCATTTAGTTATTAAAATGAATTAAAAACAATATTAAAAGCCAATTTTTGTCCATCTTCTTCATTAGGCCAAAATTTCAAGGGTTCTCCATAGCTAGGGTTTGTTTCAAGCTTCCAAGCTCCATAGTAAGTGATTCCAAGCCCCGTTTTTAATGTTCTTTACGTTTTTGGAATCCCGGTAGCTCGATTAAGCTTATGTTAGCAATAATTCAACCTAGGGTTTATATTTGGAAAAATACCCATAGGTGAAATTTGTGTATTTTGATTTTTTATGATAGAATATGAGGTTTTAAATTATGTTAGACAACTTGTGCTACTCGGTTTTGAGTGAAAACGAGTAAAAGGGCTTAATCGGCAAAAATACCTAATAGTCACAAGCATATGTTAGAGAGAGAATTTGATGTTGCCATAGAAGGGAAAAGTGATAAGCATGTTATAAAACATAAGAATAAGGAATAAAGTTTAATTCCCGAGCCTAGGGGCAAAAGTGTAATTATGCAAAAGTTTAGGGGAAAAAGTGTAATTTTTCCAAAGTTCGTATTAAATGCTGTTTTGATGAATGTATGTATTAAATAAGATTAATTTGGCATTATAGATCAAGAGAAACGAGATTCAAGTCGCAATCAAGGAAAAGAAAAGATTGTGGACTAAATTGCAAAATCTTTATATTTTGGTACCAAGGTAAGTTCATGTGTAAATAATGTAGCATAAATGTTATTTTTAAGTTATTAATGTTAATTATATGTTATGCTGATTTTTAATCGTGAAATATTATGCTTTGTGGTTAATGTTGAGTAATATGCAAATTATGTTTACTACTTGATAAATATGAATTGCTACCGAGTATCGGTTCCGATATTCCATGGAAGACGGCAAATGTGAGATCGAGGGAAAAAGCCTGTTTGAACCTTAGGAATAGATTAGGATACAAGTGACATGTCACTAGGATGGTTGAGCATCCGAACTCGTTGAGTTGAGTCCGAGTTCACTTATGGATGCAAATGTCTGAACTCGTTGAGTTGAGTCCAAGTTCGTGAGATGTAACTAGGCATCCAAACTCGTTGAGTTGAGTCTGAGTTCACTTATGGATGCGAACGCCCAGCTCGTTGAGTTGAGTCCGAGTTCACTTAGGGGCGGGTTACATGATTTCTTGATTACATATGAGGCACTTATGTGCAAATTATCCGTGTATCTGAGTTGTATTCCGATGTGTTCAACGGGTGAAATTTCTAGTGAAATGGAAGAACACTTAAGATGCAAGTGACGTTTTGGTAAGTGTTGTGAAATGGACACTTTGGACAGGTATGTTCTTAACCCTCGGGTTGAAAATAGATACAACAACGATAAGGTGGTAAGATGATGAATGATGTTTAGAAATGTCATATATGTTTTGGTGATACCATGCTAAAGTTGTTTGGTATATTTGTATTGTTATGTTACTTGTTATTTACATATGAACTTACTAAGCATTTATGCTTACTCCTTCCTTTTCATTCACTGTAGTTTTGAACAAGCCGGCTCAGGAATCTGGACAGGTCGAAAGTTCGATCACACTATCCAAAGGACTTTTATCTTGGTAAATGGCTTGTACAACTACTTAAGTATGGCATGTATAGCAATATACCTATTTTGTGTAAATAATTTTATGATATGGCCATGTTTGGTTGAGAAAATGTTTGATATTGATAAGTCATGGTGATGGCTAATTTAGATCATGTTTGATATTATGGAAGTTTAATAGGTTATCTAGTTCATAAAAATTCATGGAAAGATGAAACTTGCCTTAAAACAGAATATTGCTGCAGCAATGACATGAATTTGAAAAATCACTAAAAATAGTATAAATGGAACTAAATAATGAGTAAGTTATGAAATTTAATCTTAATGAGTCTATTTTCATGTGGATTGAACAAAACAGGCATATAAATTATATTTTATGAGATATTTAAACTTTTGTGAAACAGGGCCAGAGTGATTTCTGGATCCCTTGTTCTGACTTTAAAAATTCATAATAAAGTTTTAAAAAATAATTAGAAGTTTTTCTTTATATGTACAGATTCCTTATTGAGTCTAGTTTTAATAAAAACAAACCTTGTAGTCATTGAAATTCTTTATAAAGAGATATCTGATTTGTAATACACATATGTCAGAGCAGTCGAACCCTGAAACAGGGGAGACTTTAACTAATAAAATTTACTAATTGGCCCAACCAAAAATTATAGAAACAAATTTGTAAATAGATATATGAGTCTAGATTTAGGGAAAATTTACGGATCTTTATTTCGAGTTACATAACTCAAGATATGATTTTTCTTGTAACTGTGATGCGAGTAGCTAGAAAGCTGTGAATTTAGAAACAAATGATTTGAAGTTCTTAAATTGATAAATTATGTTCGGTAACCCCTCAAGCTCGACTCCGGTGATGGTCTCGAGCATGGGGGCATTACATTTAGTCTTTGGAATGTGAATTTTCTTGAAAGGACTTAGTTGGGAAACTTAGAAAAGATGATAGGTAAATTGTAAGGATCAAATAACAACACGGTGAGAAAACTTGGGTTTGCATGTCAAATTGCCCAAAATTCAAGTAGTGGCCGGCCAAGCAATGATGCTCCTTCCACTAAGTTGAATTTTTAATGTAATTCTTTTTATTAGTTAATGGTTAAAATAAATTAAAGAAAGGAATTATTAGAAAAAAAAAGATGAATAAAATAAGAAAGTAAGAGAAAGTATTCATCTTCTTCCTTTTGCAAGTGCCGTAAGCTAGGAGAAAGAAGGAAGAAATGTTCTAAGACATTCGGCCATCCTAAGGGGTTGATTAAGGTAGGATTCATGTTAATTTTATTAAATTTTTGTGAAAATCTAGTTAGTAGCCAATGCCTTATTATATCCCATATGTTAATTTTCTACCTAAATAGGTAATTAAATGGCATACGGTTAGGGGGAGGTAAATGCTAAGGGTATGGTGCTTTTGATGTTGTGAATGAAAATAGTAGAAAGGTGAAAGAAAATTTAGGTAGAAATGTAGTTATATGTGGATTTATATGATGTTACAAATAGATGTGAAGCTATGCTAGATTAGGAAAAATTCGGACAAGTGTTCATGAGATGAAATTATGTGTTTAAATGAATTAAAAATGATATTATAATTGATATTATATATAGTCGGCCATCTAATTAAGTGTATAGGTGATGTTGAATCTAATTTTTGCACATTCGGCTACATATAAGTATGCCCATTTGTGATATTACCTTTGATTGTATATATAATCGACTAAAATGAGTAATTAGTAAGGGTGGTTGCCGAATATACAAATATATATATATGTATGTGTAATTGGATTATTGATAGTAAGGTGATATTATATGGTTATTAGCCGAATAGCTCAAAAGCATAAGGTAGAAATATAAAAATTTACCATGTGTTTCTTATGATATGAAATCATTAATATTTTGATATAAATATTTAGCAAGACGGTTAAACTAGTTAATTTATTTGATTAAGCTCAAGAATTTAAAGAAGGGGAATCAAGCAAGGGCAAAGCAAAGAACATCGAGTAGCCGAGTTGGAACCGTTTTACCCAACACAAAGTAAGTCATTAAGCAATTGTAAGGTTGATTAGTTTGTGCATAAATAATATTAGTGAATCATGAAAGAATCCCTTTTGTTAAGTGTTCTTTTGAAGCGATATATATAAATTGTTACTATAACCGTATATGCTAATTGAATTAAGTAAATTGCCTTATTATAATGAATCAACATATGTGTGCGGAATTAAATGTCACTTTGTGTGCAGATTTTATATGCTATTCGAAGTAAGTTAATTGCCATATTATAATGAGTCAACATGGGCACTATGTGTGCGGAATTAAATGTCACTTTGTGTGCAGATTTTATATGCTATTCGAAGTAAGTTAATTGCCTTATTATAATTAGTTAACATTGGCACTATGTGTGCGGAATTAAATGTCACTTTGTGTGCAGATTTTATATGCTATTCGAAGTAAGTAAATTGCCTTATTATAATGAGTTAACATTGGCACTATGTGTGCAGATTTGAATGTCGATGCATAAGTGAAAATTTCAGGCACTATGTGTGCGGTTTAGTATGGCACTATGTGTGCGAGCTTAATTAGCACTATGTGTGCGAATTCGGGTGACAATATAATATGTGCAGGAAAAGAATAAAGTGATAGAACTATTAATTAAAATATCGAATTTGAGACATGAAATGTATATGTATGAATTTATCTAGTGCATCATTGTACCATGTGTTGAGGAAATGAATTTAGATCAATTGTGTCGTTTTGCTATTAGATTTAATAGAAGGACTTGGCTTGAGATTGAATTAATAATCTAAGTAACTAAGGCATAGTTCAGTATGGCTGGAGTAGTAAATCTTACATTATTTTCTTATGATCTTTTATCAATGGAATATATTATATTGCTTATGATTTACTGAGATGAATACTCATCTGGTGCGTTTACTTGTCTTTTAACTAGATTCCTTCGGTCCATTTTGTGTGCTCGGGTCCATCGTCGAAGTCATCACACCAGCTTGAAACTTTTTGGTACCCTCTTTTAGTTGATTAAGTGAACATTACGGCATGTATAGGCTATTATGTTTTTGTTTGAATCTTGATATGTATACTTCAGCCATGCGAATATGGCTTAAATACTAAGTTTGAATTTGGTTATACTTAATCCTGGTTATAATGTTTAATACTATTAATGAATGATATATATATATGCTTGAGGGTTGAAAATGCTAAGAAATTTTGACTATGTATTTTTGGGGTGGTTCGATTATGACACATTTATATAAGTGATTAAGTTGCAACGTGGCTATTGTGTATGATGTTTTTAGTTAAATCGAGACAGTATAATGGGTCGTCTGGTTATGTTTGAACTTGAATATGAATAACTATGTATTTCGACTATGTATGAATAAGGGTCGTGTATGGTAGTATATGGAACTATGCATTATTAAACATGAATATAGCGTATTGAAGATGTTAGAAATAAATGCATGAAATTTTATTTTTTTTGCTTTCGAATAAGTATTTGCTTCGGTAGTACCACGTAACCCATTCCAGCGATGGAAGTAGGTTAGGGGTGTTACAGCTAGCATTCGGTTGAGAGTCTATCGGTGCTGTCCCTATCGCGGGAGCAGGCGCTACGCTCTCAACATCATCAGCTACTGGTCGATCGGGATCGGAATCCATTACTATACAAAAAACACGTTTTAATTGTCAGGAACCATCACACTATCCTTTTAACACTTTATGGCATGTATAGCTAGACTCACACACGCTACGTTAGTCCTAGAATCGACTAAACCGTATCTCTGATACCAATAAAATTGTAACACCCCTATAACCCGTGTCCGTCGCCGGGGTGGGTTATGAAGAGTTACTGATTCAAAATTTAATATTTTAAAAACATACACAATAAAAAAATAAAATAAAAATATACATCGCCAAACTCAGTTAAAGATCGAAATTCAAACTTGTATCGACATTCAAAAGTAGCCATATTCACTTGGCTTATATATAAGTACATCTCAAAATATCACTTGCTTAAGTCTATTCCATACATGCCATACTAGCTTCAAAATATAGTAGTACCCCAAAATGACAGATAGTGTGACGAGTAGCTGACGATTCCCTTTCCGAGCAGGTAACTGGAATCAACAATCTATAAAACAGAGAACGTAACAAACGAACTAAGCTTTCAAATCTTAGTAATTTTTAAGCATCACAAATAATTAAAACTTATCGAAAATCAAAACATTCATTTAAATAGACTTATTCTCAATTCAAATTGCTCCATGGCTGAATACACATAAACATAAACATAGATTCTCAGCAAGTATTTTTCTTTTACTAATAGTTCAAATGATGCATTTAAAATAAATAATCTCATATATTAACAACATTTGACCGAATAGGTCATTGCTTTACTCGTAGAAATAACAATCATTCACACTTAAGTATCATTCTTTAATACTAATAATTCACAAATCATTGACTGAATGTACATGAGTACATAAAGAAATTTTAATATATAATTCATATACAAATATACCATGACCGATTAAATCATTCTCATAGTCACAAATATAACCATCAATTACACTTATATATATAAAAATGTATATATATATTCTTCTTTGATGCTATGATTCACTTCGAAATCAAATCACCGATGTCTAAGTAATACGTACCTGAACATCTTAAATGTATAGTACTTACTCAACGATGGTTTACTACGAACATTCAATATCGTAGTCTTACTTAATTACTGGCATTAAGCCTGTCAGGTCTTACAACTTGAAACCAATTACCAGCACAAGCCTGCGGGAATTTAAACCCGGTATAATACCAGCTCGAAGCCTGCGGGACTTTTGCCCGGACATATTACCAGCGCGTAGCCTGCGGACCTTAAGTCCGGTTATAATTCCAGCACATAGCCTGCGGACCTTAAGTCCGGGTATAATTCCAGCATATAGCCTGTGGGTCTTTAAGCCCGGATATAATTCCAGCATATAGCCTGCGGGTCTTTAAGCCCGGATACACATCAAATATCATGCATATTTAATCATATATTAACACAACTTATTCAACATATCACATTAGTAGTCATTTGCTATGTTCAGATATAAGCTCCATATGAATAACATCATTTACATTTCGATTCGAAAGCCATACATAAATGTAACACCCCTTACCCGTATCCGTCGCCGGAACAGGGTACGAGGTATTAACAAATTATAGTATATACTATTAAACAAAACCCAACAAAAATATGGCGTGCAATTTGATCATTATAACATATGCCATTAACAATACAAACCAACTTCAAAGGCTTCGTACAAAATGATTAGTTTGATACTATAAGTAGTAATTTGAACCTAGACAATTATGACACGTAACAAAATAACTAAGTCTGCTATACATGCCATATTTTTAAAATGTTGAGTTCAGATACCAATAGTATTGATAGTGCGGGCGGATCTTCTACGATCTCTGACTCCTGTGCTAGCTGGATGACACTATAAGACAAAGGAGAGAAAAGAAAGTAAGCTTATAGCTTAATAAGTAAGTATATAAATAACAAATAAGAGATCTAATATGTTTACAACATAACTCAATTATATCATATTTTTAATTGTTGTTTACTCCAATTTGATCAAGCTGTCCCTCCTGGGTCATGATCACTAAATAAGCCATAACTCTAGTTACGAAACTAGAAATTCAAATCCGTAAAATTTCCCTGAATCTAGACTCTTAAAACTTCTTACTAATGTTTTTCTAGAATTTTTGGATCAGCCAATTAGTACAATTTATTATTTAAAGTTTCCCCTGTTACACAGCTCAACTGATCTGACCTCTGTCCATTACGAATTGAATTTCTCTCAGTACATAATTCAAATAACCATGAAACCTATTTCATTTAAAACTAGACTCAATAATGAATTTAGGCATCTAAACTATATTTCTTAATTTGTCTTGTACAAAGTCATCCTGAGCAAGTCACACACAATTGTAAATATCTCAAATATAGAATTCCTTTTCTTGCTCTGTTTCTTTTATATGAAAATAGACTCATTAATCTTTAATTTCACATCTCATTAAACCTCTAATTAAATTCCTTCTATTTTTGGTGAATTTTCAAAATCACGTCACTGCTACTGTCGAAAACAGTTTTAATGCTAATTTCACTCTTCCAAACATTCTTTATACTAACCTCATTTTAACTTAGATATATATATGCCACAAATCATTTTCACCACATTTCATACATCACAAGTGTAGGTCCATGACTACAATGTCACCACAAAACCATCCCGTTGAACAATTCGGATTAATCCTCGATACTTGATGGTTTCAGCACACAGCCCCACCATTATATTTCATTTAGTTCGGCTCTCTTGTACACATGGTGAACACTTAGTACCACTCATGCGACCTAGCCGATTTCTCTCGTAGCTCTCTTGTCTACATGGTGTCCTTCACTTGGAATCACGCATGCGACCTAGCTACATTTATCTCTCACGTAGAACTCTTGTCTACATGGGATACATCCCGTATCACACATGTGACCTAGCTACTATATAGTATCTCGTAGCCTTCTTGTACACATGATGTGCACTCGGCACCATACATGTGACCTAGCTACGCTCCTTCTATTTTATTCGATTTTTCTGAATGTTCAACTGGGATCTCTCTCTATTACTTATTTCCATTCTTTCAATAGTCGATTTATACTTCAGCATCAGCTAATATATATAATAAGCTGAAATATAAAAATGTAATTGAAATTAATGTATTATTTACATACAAACTTACCTCGGTGCAAACTATGGGAATTTTGCAATTTAGTCCAAAACTTTCTCCTTTCCCCGTTCGAGGTCGATTCCACGCCTTTCTTGATCTATAACAACATATTTTGCTCATTTAACACTCAAACTATTTATTTTAATCCAAAAATCACATTATACAAAAATTACATTTTTGCCCCCTAACTTTTACAAAATTACGATTTTGCCCCAAGGCTCGAAAATTTAATTTCAGCACTTATTCTTATGTTTAATGACCTAATGATCATTTTTCTCTTCTATGGAAACATCAAATTCTCACTCTAACGCATAGTTATGAACAATAGGTATTTTTATCGATTATGCCGTTTTGCTCGTTTTCGTTAAAAATCACTTAGAAAAGATCGTTCCCATAACTTCAAACATTCATATTCTACCATCAAACAACAAAATACATGCCTATCATTCATGGGTAAAGTTTTAAACATAAACCCTAACTCGAACTAATGGTAGAAATAAGTAAACTCAGCTACGAGGATTTCAAAAATGTGAAGAACATTAAAAACGGGGCTTGAATTCACTTACTATGAAGCTTGAAAGTTGAAGAAACCCTAGCTATAGAGGAGAGAAACTTTCGGCAGCAACTAATGAAGATGATAACCAATTTTGTGTTATTTTTCCCATTTTATTTCATTTAATATACAAATGACCAAAATGCCCTTACTACTAAACTTTCAAAAAAATTCCCTCCATGTCCAACGTTTGTCCATAACTTAAGAATGGGTCAAATTGCTATTTAAGACCTCCTAGTTAATATCCCAAAGCAATTTCATACTAAAAACTTCTAAAACACGAGTTTTACAATTTATTCGATTTAGTCCCTAATCTCAACTTAAGCGCGAAATGCACAGAATTTCATCACGAAATTTTCATGAAATCAGGAAATCATATCATAAACCCCAATATAATTATAAAACAATTATTTCTATCTCGAATTTGTGGTCACGAAACCACTATTCTGATTAGGCCCTAATTCGGGTTGTCACAATTCTCCCCCCTTTAGAGATTTTCATCCCCGAAAATCTTACCGGTAAAGAGGTTCGGGTACTGTTTCCTCATAGCTTCCTCGAGTTCCCACGTAGCCTCGTCTATCCCATGTCTGTGCCACAAGACTGTGCCACAAGACTTTCACTAAGGCTATACTTTTATTTCTTAACTGTTTAATTTCTCGAGCCAAAATCTTTATTGGTTCCTCCTCATAGGTCATATCCGGTCGAATCTCAATTTCTGTTGGAGAAATCACATGTGAAGGATCAGAATGATAACGTCACAACATTGATACATGAAACACGTTATGAATTCTTTCTAACTCTGCCAGTAAGGCCAACGATATGCCACTGGTCCAATCCTCTCAGTAATCTCGTACGGCCCAATAAAACGCGGACTCAACTTGCCTTTTCGGCTAAATCTCAGAATCTTTTTCCATGGTGACATCTTCAAGAACACTTTATCACCCACCTGAAATTCAATCTCTTTTCTTTTTAAATCTGCATATGACTTTTGTCGATCTGAAACAGCTTTCAAGCAATCCCGAATTACTTTTATTTTCTCTTCGGTTTCTTTAACTAGATCAACTCTGTGAATCTGTTTCTCACTAAGTTCGGTCCAATATAAAGGAGTCTGACACTTACGACCATACAAGACTTCGTACGGTGCCATTTGTATACTTGACTGATAACTGTTATTGTAGGAAAATTCAATCAAAGATAGATATTTCTCCCAACTACCTCCAAATTCTAAGACACAGCATCTAAGCATATCCTCGAGTACCTGGATTACTCTTTCTGACTGACCATCTGTTTGTGGATGAAACGCGGTACTAAAGTTCAATTTTGTACCCAAAGCTTCTTGTAACTTTTTCCAAAATCTCGAGGTAAATCTCGGATCTCTATCTGATATTATAGACATAGGTACTCCCTGTAACCTCACAATTTCAGCAATATATAATTCGACTAATTTATCAAGTGAGTAATCGGTACGTACTGGTATAAAGTGGGCTGACTTTGTTAATCTATCAACCACTACCCAGACAGCATCCTTCTTTTAGGAGTTAAAGGCAAACCGGTTACAAAATCCATGGTAATCTTGTCCCATTTCCACTCAGGCACCATTACCGGTTGAAGTAATCCTGAAGGCACTTGATGTTCAGCTTTTACTTGTTGACAGATCAAACACTTGGTTACAAATTCAGAAATGTCCCTTTTCATACCTGGCCACCAATACAACTTCTTTAAATCATTATACATTTTTGTGCTACCAGGGTGAACTGATAAACAACCACTATGCGCCTCATGTAATATTTTCTAAATCAATTCATCATTTTTCGGTACACATATCCTGTTTCGAAACATCAAACAGTCATCTGGTCCAACTCAAAAATCTGAGTCGTAACCTGATTCGCATTGAGTTCTCTTGGTTCGTAACTCACTATCGTTCTTTTGAGCATCACAAATCAACTGGAGAAATAACAGTTTAGCCCTCATCTCTGCTAAGATTGACCCATCATCAGACAATGCTAACCCCGTATTCATGGCTCTCAAAGTAAAAAGAAATTTCCTGCTCAAGGCGTTAGCAACCATATTTGCTTTTCCCGGATGATAATCAATCACTAGATCATAATCCTTTAATAATTCAAGCCATCTCCTCTGTCCCAGATTCAAATCCTTTTGATTCATCAAATACTTCAAACTTTTGTGATCAGTAAAAATTCGGCATTTTTCACGATACAAATAATGTCGCCAAATCTTCAAGGCAAAGACAATAGCGGCCAATTCCAAATCATGTGTAGGATAGTTCTTCTCATGCGGTTTTAACTGTCTCGAAGCATAAGCTACCACTTTACCCTCTTGCATCAACACACATCCAAGGCCTGTCAATGATGCATCACTATAAATTTTACGAACTCCTTTCCTGGCTCGGGCTGTACTAAAATTGGTGCTTCAGTCAATCGTGCTTTCAACTTTTCAAAACTCTGCTGACATTTATCAGTCCATTCAAACTTAACATTCTTTTGCAACAACTTAGTCATAGGAGAGGAAATCATCGAAAATCCCTCAACAAAAAGTCTATAATACCCGGCTAAGCCTAAAAAGCTTCTAACCTCGGATACATTCTTGGGCGGTTTCCAATCAACGATCGCAGAAATCTTGCTTGGATCCACCCGAATACCATCACCTGAGACTATATGTCCCAAAAATCCGACTTCACGAAGCCAGAACTCACTTTTACTGAACTTAGCAAACAGTTTCTTTTCTCTCAAGATCTGCAATATGGTTCTCAAGTGTTCGGCATGTTTAGACTCATCCCGAGAATAAATTAGAATGTCATCTATAAACACTACTACAAACTTATCCAAATATGGCCGAAAGATCCGATTCATTAAGTCCATAAATATAGCTGGAGCATTTGTTAAGCCGAAAGGCATCACAAGGAACTCATAATGTCCATACCTTGTCCTAAAGGCGGTTTTCGGCACATCCGACTCCTTAACTCTCAACTGGTAGTAACCAGACCTCAAATTGATATTTGAAAACACTATGGCCCCCTTTAACTGATCGAATAAATCATCAATCCTCGGCAATGGGTATTTGTTCTTTATAGTCACCTTATTAAGCTGACGGTAATCAATACAAAGTCTCATTGAACCATCCTTCTTCTTTACGAACAATACAGGAGCACCTCATGGAGAGAAACTCGGTCTCACAAATCCCTTGTCTGTTAACTCCTGCAACTGAGCCTTCAATTCTTTTAATTCAGTCGGAGCCATTCTATATGGAGCAATCGAGATCGGTGCAGTTCCCGGCAACAAATCAATGGCAAACTCTATCTCTCTATTCAGAGGCAACCCAGGCAATTCCTCTGGAAATACATCTGGAAACTCACAGACTATCGGTACTGATTCAAACTTCAGTTGAGGCAACTCAGTATTCATTACATAAGCCAGATAAGCTTTACACCCTTTCCTCATGAATTTCTGTGCAGACAAGTGCGAAATCACCATAGGCAATTTATTTGATTCATCTGTTTCAACCCACAAAATTTCTCCATTTTCACATTTCAACTCTAGTGTTTTTAGTTTACAATCTACCTTGGCATCATACAATGTCAACCAGTCCATTCCCAAGATAACGTCAAACTCATCAAATGGTAACAGCATCAAATTAGCCAGAAAACAGTGACCTTGAATCATTAATGGGCAATTCTTGCAAACCTTGTCAACTAGCACATATTGGCCTAAGGGGTTCGACACTTTAATCGTAAACTCAGTAAACTCAACAGGCAACTTTTTATTAGATACTAAATTCATGAAAATATAGGAATGAGTGGACCCGGGATCAATCAATGAAATAACAATAGTATCATAAAGAGAAAATGTACCAGTAATGACATCGGGAGATGATGCATCTTCTCGGGCATGTATAGCATAAGTTCTAGCAGGTGCTCTAGCTTCTGATCTTGCCGTTGAATCTTTCATCGCAGTTTTACTGCTAGTCCCACCTCCAGTATTTCTCGGTGGTCTACCTCTACAAGCGGTGGTATTTTGTCTAGCACTCTAAAATCTTTCTTCTTTAGCTATCTCCGGACAATCTCTAATAAAATGCTCGTGAGAACCGCACCTGAAACAAGCTCGCTCGGTTCCCCAACACTCACCATAATGTTGCCTGCCACATTGCTGACACTATGGCTTTCTAGGTCGCACATTACCTACACTTGCCACCGAAGTAGCTTGAGCTTTAGACCCCGAATATGCTCTACCTTGATCTCTGTGTGAATCCCCAATTGAAACTGTCATTCGAGGGTTTGTCTCTTTGGACCTCTTTGATTGAGATTGAAATGGCTTACTTATCGGCCTTTTCTGGCATCTCGAACCTCAATAGCAGCTTTTCTTCTTTCTTTGTTCAATTCTTCGGCTTTAAGAGCTCGATCAACCAATACTACAAATTCTTTCAACTCCAAAATTCCTACAAGCACTTTAATGTCCTCATTTAGCCCATCTTCAAACCTTCTGCACATAATGGCCTCGGTGGACACACATTCATGGGCATACTTGCTGAGTCTCACAAATTCGCGTTCATACTCTGCCACAGACATCTTGCCCTGCTTCAATTCAAGGAACTCCTTCCATTTTTGATTAATAAATCGCTGACTTATGTATTTCTTTCTAAATTCTTCCTGGAAGAAATCCCAAGTAACTCTTTCTTTTGGCACCACTGCTACCAAAGTCTTCCACCAGTGGTAGGCTGAATCCCTCAAAAGTGATACAGCACACTTTAAGCACTCCTCGGGTGTACATGAGAGCTCATCAAATACACGGGTAGAATTTTCAAGCCAGAATTCTGCTTTCTCAGGATCATCATCGACCTTTGCTCTAAACTCTTCGGCCCCTTGTTTTCGAATCTTGTCAACTGGAGGCTTGTTCATTCTTACCAAATCTATGCCTTGAGCAGCTACAGGAATCGCCTGAGGTATAGGAGGGGGTGGAGGAGGTTGAGCATTTGGATTTGCTCGAATAAATTCAGTATACAAATTGTTCATCATTTGGAGAAAGCATCCCGAGCCTCATCTCCCTGTCTCAATGTCTCAGGTCTACTTTCCACAGGCGCGGTCCCTTGTACGGGAGCCGGCGCAGTACTAGCAGCAGCATCAGCCACAGTTCCTTCAGGATCCATTACTATATTAAAACAAAACACAGTTTAGAATAATCAGGAGTCACCACACTATCACAATATTTTTATGGCATCTATAACTAGACTTTTACACACACTTTATTAGTCCGAGAACCGACTAAACCATAACTCTGATACCACTAAATGTAACACCCCTTACCCGTATCCGTCGCCGGAACAGGGTACGAGGTATTAATAAATTATAGTATATACTATAACAAAACCCAACAAAAATATGGCGTGCAATTTGATCATTATAACATATGCCATTAACAATACAAACCAACTTCAAAGGCTTCGTACAAAATGATTAGTTTGATACTATAAGTAGTAATTTGAACCTAGACAATTATGACACGTAACAAAATAACTAAGTCTGCTATACATGCCATATTTTTAAAATGTTGAGTTCAGATACAAATAGTATTGATAGTGCGGGCGGATCTTCTACGATCTCTGACTCCTGTGCTAGCTAGATGACACTATAAGACAAAGGAGAGAAAAGAAAGTAAGCTTATAGCTTAATAAGTAAGTATATAAATAACAAATAAGAGATCTAATATGTTTACAACATAACTCAATTATATCATATTTTTAATTGTTGTTTACTCCAATTTGATCAAGCTGTCCCTCCTGCGTCATGATCACTAAATAAATCATAACTCGAGTTACAAAACTCGAAATTCAAATCCGTAAAATTTCCTTGAATCTAGACTCATAAAAAATATTATTAATTTTTTTCTAGAATTTTTGGATCAGCCAATTAGTACATTTTATTAGTTAAAGTTTCCCCTATTACACAGCTCAACTAATCTGACCTCTGTTCATTACGAATTGAATTTCTCTCAGTAAACAATTAAAATAACCATGAAACCTATTTCATTTAAAACTATACTCAATAAGGAATTTATGCATATAAACTATATTTCTTAATTTGTCTTGTACAATTTTTAATGATTTTTAAAATTTGTAATAGGGGATCACATAGTCATCCTGAGCAAGTCACACACAATTGTAAATTTCTCAAATATAGAATTCCTTTTCTTGCTCTGTTTCTTTTATATGAAAATAGACTCATTAATCTTTAATTTCACATCTCATTAAACCTCTAATTAAATTCCTTCTATTTTTGGTGAATTTTCAAAATCACGTCACTGCTACTGTCGAAAACAGTTTTAATGCTAATTTCACTCTTCCAAACATTCTTTATACTAACCTCATTTTAACTTACATATATATATGCCACAAATCATTTTCACCACATTTCATACATCACAAGTGTAGGTCCATGACTACAATGTCACCACAAAACCATCCCGTTGAACAATTCGGATTAATCCTCGATACTTGATGGTTTCAGCACACAGCCCCACCATTATATTTCATTTAGTTCGGCTCTCTTGTACACATGGTGAACACTTAGTACCACTCATGCGACCTAGCCGATTTCTCTCGTAGCTCTCTTGTCTACATGGTGTCCTTCACTTGGAATCACGCATGCGACCTAGCTACATTTATCTCTCACGTAGAACTCTTGTCTACATGGGATACATCCCGTATCACACATGTGACCTAGCTACTATATAGTATCTCGTAGCCTTCTTGTACACATGATGTGCACTCGGCACCATACATGTGACCTAGCTACGCTCCTTCTATTTTATTCGATTTTTCTGAATGTTCAACTGGGATCTCTCTCTATTACTTATTTCCATTCTTTCAATAGTCGATTTATACTTCAGCATCAGCTAATATATATAATAAGCTGAAATATAAAAATGTAATTGAAATTAATGTATTATTTACATACAAACTTACCTCGGTGCAAACTATGGGAATTTTGCAATTTAGTCCAAAACTTTCTCCTTTCCCCGTTCGAGGTCGATTCCACGCCTTTCTTGATCTATAACAACATATTTTGCTCATTTAACACTCAAACTATTTATTTTAATCCAAAAATCACATTATACAAAAATTATATTTTTGCCCCCTAACTTTTACAAAATTACGATTTTGCCCCAAGGCTCGGAAATTTAATTTCAGCACTTATTCTTATGTTTAATGACCTAATGATCATTTTTCTCTTCTATGGAAACATCAAATTCTCACTCTAACGCATAGTTATGAACAATAGGTATTTTTATCGATTATGCAGTTTTGCTCGTTTTCCTTAAAAATCGCTTAGAAAAGATCGTTCCCCTAACTTCAAACATTCATATTCTACCATAAAACAACAAAATACATGCCTATCATTCATGGGTAAAGTTTAAACATAAACCCTAACTCGAACTAATGGTAGAAATAAGTAAACCGAGCTACAAGGATTTCAAAAATGTGAAGAACATTAAAAACGGGGCTTGAATTCACTTACTATGAAGCTTGAAAGTTGAAGAAACCCTAGCTATGGAGGAGAGCAATTTTCGGCAGCAACTAATGAAGATGATAACCAATTTTGTGTTATTTTTCCCATTTTATTTCATTTAATATACAAATGACCAAAATGCCCTTACTACTAAACTTTCAAAAAAATTCCCTCCATATCCAACTTTTGTCCATAACTTAAGAATGGGTCAAATTGCTATTTAAGACCTCCTAGTTAATATCCCAAAGCAATTTCATACTAAAAACTTCTAAAACACGAGTTTTACAATTTATTCGATTTAGTCCTTAATCTCAACTTAAGCGCGAAATGCACAGAATTTCATCACGGAATTTTCATGAAATCATGAAATCATATCATAAACCCCAAAATAATTATAAAATGATTATTTCTATCTTGAATTTGTGGTCACGAAACCACTATTCCGATTAGGCCCTAATTCGGGTTGTCACAATAAATATCACATATCAAGGCATCATCAATTATATACTAAAGGTGACTACTCAAAACTTACCTCGAATATTTTTGAACAGTCTCGGATCGGCTATTCAACTACTTTCTCTTTTCCCTTGTCCAACCTTGGTTCTCTATGCTCTTGAGCTTAAATTCAACAATTTTAAACTAGTCATTATTCGACTATTCAAGTATTACTTTCAGAATATAATATATATATACGACTTTCACACATATAGATCATAGTAAGTTTATAAGAAAACATTAAACAACTCGTTAACAAATTTTTATCAATATTTACCACATAATCACAAATTCACAATAAGCTGTCTTCCTGAGCAACAGTCACTAAATTATTTATAATTGGAGCTACGAAACTCCAAATCAATTGCTGTAAAATTTCCTTGAAATTATACTCATATATCTTTTATCCATAAAATTTTCAGAATTTTTAGCTTGGCCAATCAATACCAGATTTTTCTTAAAGTTTCCCCTGTTTCACTGTTTGACTAATCTGACCACCCTTTACTTCGAATCAAATTTCTAATTGTACAGAAGTCAAAATATGTTCTTGTTGATTTCTTTTGAAACTATACTCATTAAGATTTAATTACATAGTTTATTCAGCTTCTAACTCCACTCCCACAATTTATGGTGATTTTCCAAAATCACATTACAGCTGCTGTCCCAAGCAGATTTACTACAATTTACTATTTCACAACTCTTTGCATTTATATCATTTAAACATGTATAGTTATGCAACCAAAACACAAATCATACATACCTATTACTATGCATATCAAAATAACTCCAACCATGATTGGATATAACCGAATTTAAACATGAAAATTAAACCATTTTCGAACTCCTATAGCTCATTCGGCAATTTACAAAATCATACCATTAGAATTCATGTACAATACCAAACCTTTAGACATTCAAACATCTACCCTTTTCTTTTCAAATCATCTAAACGGCAATACTCATATTTTAGCATTTAACTACAAAACATTTATTCAAGTAACTAAACAAGTCCAAGTTCGGCTATTACACATATAAATACTATCAAATTAAACTTTTAACTAGTTCAAACTTCTCTCATCAACATTTATTCATCAAACATAAAGAAAATAATCCAATCTCTTCATTAACAACCATGGCCGAATGCTCCATTCACCACCCAAATCCAAAATTTTAACATGGCCTAAGTAAGAAACATGATGATTAACCTAAAACAAGCTAGAATTTTAAAAAAAAAACCTAACACAATTTACTAACCTTCCTTATGATTCAAATGGCCGAATGTCTTGCTCTATTTTTTTTTCTTTCTTTAGATTTGGCTAAGAAGAACAAAGCTGAGACTTTGTTTTCTTCACCATTCTTTCTATTATTATTTTATTTTATTCATCTATATTATAAAGTATAAAGCCATTTAACTAATAATTAATACATATATTTAATATAAAAGCATCATCATGGCCGGCCACTATAAACAAAAATGTATATTTGACATGCAAGTCCAAACCTTTTGTGACATTCATTAATAGACCCCCTTTTTAAAATTGCCTATCACCTTCCACAATTATTTCACATAAGTCCTATTTAATAATTTCATATACAACTGACAAAATTAGAGCATGAAACTTTCACATATGCATGTACGCATATAATAAGCATAGAATATAACAGTTAATTATTTTTATGACTTGGTTTTGTGGTCCCGAAACCACTTCCGAACTAGGGTCAAATTAGGGCTGTCATAGCCCCCGTGTTGTTTGTAGAGAAAAAGGATGGATCTATGAGACTTTGTATTGACTATCGACAGCTCAACAAGGTGACGATAAAGAACAGGTATCCGTTACTGAGAATCGATGATATATTTGACCAGTTAAAATGGGGGACAGTGTTTTCAAAGATTGATTTGAGATCCAGTTACTATCAGCTGAGAGTTAAAGAGTCGGATGTGCCAAAAACCGCTTTCAGAACGAGGTATGGACACTACAAATTTCTTGTGATGCCCTTTGGTTTAACCAATGCTCCGGCTATCTTTATGGATTTGATGAATCGAATCTTTCGGCCATACCTGGATAGGTTTGTGGATGTGTTGATAGATGATATCCTGATTTATTCTCGAAACGAGTCCGAGCATGCTGAACATTTAAGAATGGTATTACAGATTCTAAGAGAAAAGAAATTGTTTGCTAAATTCAGTAAAAGTGAATTTTGGCTTCATGAAGTCAGATTTTTGGGACATGTAGTTTCGGGTGATGGTATTCGGGTTGATCAGAGCAAAGTTTCGGCAATTGTTAATTGGAAACTGCCAAAAGATGTATTTGAGGTTAGAAGCTTTTTGGGCTTTGCTGGATATTATCGACGCTTTGTCAAGGGATTTTCAATGATTGCCTCTCCTATGACTAAGCTGTTGCAAAAGAATGTTAAATTTGATTGGACTGAAGAGTGTCAACAAAGTTTTGAGAAGTTGAAAGAGTGGTTGACCAAAGCACCAATGTTAGTGCAACCCGAGTCGGGGAAAGAATTTGTGATCTATAGTGACGCGTCATCAATTGGTCTTGGTTGTGATTTAATGAAAGAAGGTAAAGTAGTAGCTTATGCCTCAAGACAATTGAAACCGCATGAGAAAAATTACCCGATGTATGACTTAGAGTTGGCCGCCATTGTCTTTGCTTTGAAGATTTGGCGTCATTATTTATACGATGAGAAATACCGAATCTTTACTGATCACAAAAGTTTGAAATATTTGATAAATCAAAAAGATTTGAATTTACGACAACGGAGATGGCTTGAATTATTAAAGGATTATGAATTAATAATTGATTATCATCCCGCAAAAGCGAATGTAGTCGCAGATGCCTTAAGTAGAAAATATTTGTTTGCTTTGAGAGCTATGGGTACAAATTTGGCTATGTCTGATAATGGTTTTATTTTGGCCGAGTTAAGAGTTAGGCCGCTATTTCTTCAGCAAATTTGTGAAGCTCAGAAGAATGACAGGGAATTGCGAGCCAAGCGAGCTCAGTGTGAATTGGATTGTAACTCAGACTTTCGAATCGAACCAGAGGGTTGCTTAATGTTCCGTGATCGAGTATGTATACCGAAAGATGCTGAGTTGATTCAAAAGATTTTACATGAGGCACACAATGGTTGTTTTCAAGTTCATCCTGGTAGTACGAAAATGTACAACGACCTGAAGAAAATATATTGGTGGAACGGTATAAAGAGAGATATCTCTGAGTTTGTAGCAAAATGCTTGATTTGCTAGCAAGTGAAAGCTGAACACTAGGTACCTTCAGGTTTACTTCAACCAGTGATGATTCCTGAGTGGAAATGGGACAGAATTACGATAGATTTTGTGACAGGGTTGCCTCTGACTTCGAAAAAGAAAAATGCAGTCTGGGTTGTGGTTGACAGATTAACAAAATCGGCTCACTTTATACCAGTACGTACCGATGACTCCCTTGATAAGTTGGCTGAATTATATATTTCTGAAATTGTGAAATTACACGGAGTACCTATGTCTATTATTTCGGATAGAGATCTGAGATTTACTTCGAGGTTTTGAAAAAAGTTGTAAGAAGCTTTGGGTACGAAATTGAATTTCAGTACCGCATTTCATCCACAAACTGACGGTCAATCCGAAAGAGTAATTCAGGTACTCGAGGATATGCTCCGATGTTGTGTTTTAGAATTTCAGGGCAATTGGGAGAAATATTTACCCTTGGTCGAATTTGCCTACAACAACAGTTTTCAATTGAGCATACAGATGGCACCGTACGAAGCATTGTATGGTCGCAAGTGTCGGACTCCTTTGTATTGGACCGAGCTCAGTGAGAAACAGATTCACGGAGTTGACTTGATTATAGAAACTGAATAAAAAGTAAAAGTGATTCGTGATTGTCTGAAAGCTGCTTTAGATCGACAAATGTCATATGCGGATTTGAAGAGAAAAGAGATCGAGTTCCAAGTGGGTGATAAAGTTTTTCTAAAGGTATCTCCGTGGAAGAAAATTTTAAGGTGTAGCCGAAAAGGCAAGTTGAGTCCGCGTTTCATTGGGCCTTATAAGGTTATTGAAAGAGTTGGACCAGTGGCTTATCGGCTAGCCTTGCCAACCAAGTTGGAAAAGATTCATAATGTGTTTCATGTCTCGATGCTGCAACGTTACCGTTCTAATCCTTCACATGTGATTCCTCTGACAGAAATTGAAATTCGACCGGATATGACCTATGAGGAGGAACCAATAAAGATTTTGGCTCGGGAAATTAAACAGTTGAGAAATAAAAGTATAGCCTTAGTGAAAGTATTGTGGCATAGACATGGAATAGAAGAGGCTACGTGGGAACCTGAGGAAATTATGAGAAACCAATACCCACATCTATTTACCGGTAAGATTTTCGAGGACGAAAATCCTTAAATGGGGGAGAGTTGTAATATCCCGAATTAGGGCCTAATCGGAATAGTGGTTTCGTGACCACAAATTTGAGAGAGAAATAATTATTTTATAATTATTTTCAGGTTTATGATATGATTGCATGATTGTGTGAAAATTTCGTGATGAAATTCTATGCATAAAGTGCTTAAGTTGAGATTAGGGACTAAATCGAATAATTTGCAAAACTTGCATTCTAGAAGTTTTTAGTATGAAATTGCTTTGGAATATTAATGAGGAGGTCTTAAATAGCAATTTGACCAATTTCTAAGTCTATGGACAAAAATTGGACATGGATGGAATTTTTGGAAAGTTTAGTAGTAAGGGCATTTTGGTCATTTAGTTATTAAAATGAATTAAAAACAAAATTAAAAGCCAATTTTTGTCCATCATCTTCATTAGGCCGAAATTTCAAAGGTTCTCCATAGCTATGGTTTGTTTCAAGCTTTCAAGCTCCATAGTAAGTGATTCCAAGCCCTGTTTTTAATGTTCTTTACGTTTTTGGAATCCTAGTAGCTCGATTTAGCTTATGTTAGCAATAATTTGACCTAGGGTTGATATTTGGAAAAATACCTATAGGTGAAATTTGTGTATTTTGGTGTTTTATGCTAGAATATGAGGTTTTAAATTATGTTAGACAACTTGTGCTACTCGGTTTTAAGTGAAAATGAGTAAAAGGGCTTAATCGGTAAAAATACCTAATAGTCACAAGTGCATGTTAGAGTGTGAATTTGATGCTGTCATAGAAGGGAAAAATGATCAGCATGTCATAAAACATAAGAATAAGGGATGAAATTAAATTCCCGAGCCTAGGGGCAAAATCATAATTTTGTAAAAGTTAGGGGGCAAAAACGTAATTTTTCCATAATGTGATTTTTGGATTGAAATAAATAGTATGAGTGTTAAATGAACTAAATGTGTTTTTATAGATCAAGAAAGGCGTGGAATCAATCGTGATCGGGGAAAAGAAAAGCTTTCGGACTAAATTATAACATTTCTAAAGTTTCCACCGAGGTAAGTTCGTACATGAATAATTTATCAAATTTTTTTATGTTATTTTATGTTGTTATCATATGAATTGGTGGCTATCCATAGAATGATTAAATGATGGAAATTTGCAAATTTAATTAGATTGTGAATAAGTGTTAACAGTGAAAAAGGAAAGATTTTCCCAGTTGAACCTTCGGATCAATACGAATGACCCATTGTGAGTACACGTGTGTAGTACTAAGTGCAGGCTACTATGTGTACCATACTGTTAAGTCGCATGTGTAGTACTAAGTGCAGGCTACTATGCGTACTCAATGACTTCGATCACGTGTGTAGTACTAAGTGCAGGCTACTACGTGTATCAGATGGTGAGGTCACGTGTGTAGTACTAAATGCAGGCTACTACGTGTACCGGATTGTTGGTCGCATGTGTAGTACTAAGTGCAGGCTACTATGCGTATCAGATAGCTTCGGCTATAAGTGTAGAAGGGGGAAATATGTGTAAACAATGGTATATTTGTTATTTTTCCGTTGAGTTCAACGGGGAAAATTGATAAAGTGGTAATATATGAAAAGTTAGGAGCTATGTGCTCGATAATTGAGCGAATTGTAGTATAACAAAAAGGACTAGGTGGAATTATGCAAGAGTGAATGTTAGAAATAAAACAGTGTTGGACAACAGCAGTTACATGATTTTAAAAATTTACCAAAAATCGTGCAAGTTGAATAAAATGCAAATGATATATGAAAGTAAAGCTTAATTAGTCTATTTTTACATAAAAGAAGCAGGGGAAGCAAAAGAATTCTATATTGTGTGATATTTGAGTTCTTGTGAAACAGGGTCTGAATGAATTTGAGATCCCCTGTTCTAAATTTATAAATTCACCATAAATTGTAAAAAAATTATTAAGAGTCATACTTTATATTCATGGATTCATTATTGAGTCTATTTTTAATAGAAACAAACGGCATGGTTGTTGGATTTCTGTACAGGGAGAAATTTGGTTTGTTGTTCACAGGGGTCAGAGTAGTCATACCCTGAAACAGGGGAGACTTTAACTAATAAACTGTACTAATTGGCCTGACCAAAAATTCTAGAAAAACATTAGTAAGTATACATATGAGTCTAGTTTCAGGGAAAATTTACGGAATTGAATTTTGAGTCTTGTAGCTCGAGATATATATTTTTTAAAATCGGGACTCTAGAAAACAGCCTGTCCTGAATATGTGATTATATACTAGTATGATTGTTTTACTTTGATAAATTGTATATATCAATTTCGTACTTACTTACTAAGTTATATGCTTATCTTCTTTTCTTTTTCTTATCTTATAGAGTTACTAAGCCAGCTCGGGATTTGGAGATCGTCGGAGACCCATCCACTCTATCAATACTTTTTGGTACTTTGTAAACACTATTTTGGAATTATGGCATGTATAGAGGGCTGAATCATTTTGTTATATGTTATAATTAATTTGGTTTAAAATATTACTTTTCAAAATTTGATAATTTACTTGTATTTATGTATATCTGTTAATGTTATCTATTTTTGTTCAAGCTAGAAGAATTAATTATGTAAGGTCAGGTAAATGTGTGAATTCATGTTTTCGTGATCTGTAATATTCCGTACCTTGTTCCGGCTTAGAACATGGGTATGAGGTGTTACATTACCTTACTCTGTGTGTTATGTTTGTTCTATTTTATAGATTTTGGGTTCACATGCTTGCTTAGGGATCGTCAGCAAAGTTCTTCACACTATCTACGACTTCGGTATTTAAATATTTGAACTCAAACTATGGCATGTATAGGCTAGAAAGTGTTTTGGAAATGTTTGATTTTGATTTGTATAATCGACATACGAAAATGGCTTGATGTTAAATTCAGTCATGTTAAATTTGGTTGGTGTTCACCTTGGTTATGTAGTTATGAGCCTAGTATGTGTGATGTTGTGCTAGGTACCATGTGATACGCAATTGGTTTTGCTTATTATGCTAAAATTTAGTCTTATATGATCTTGATTAAAATGTTTAATGAATTATGTTTTTGTATTTTGGTGATGGAAAATTTGAATGTATGTGTGGTTTTAAGTAACATGTTTTGGCTATGAAAGATAGTAAGTATAATATGTATTTAGTATAATAAATTTTAATGATGGAATTATGAAATGTAATATAATTAAAGTGATGGATGGTAGTTTATTAGTTTGATAAATTCAGTTATTAAATGGTAAGTAATGAATGTGTTTCATGATTGATTTCGTTAATTCTTTTAGCTTGTACTCAAATGTTAGTTTGGCCTTTAACTTTGGGGTAGGTTACATACTATATATTTGTGGAATATCAATATATTTGGCAATGTTATAGTATGTTTAAATTGTATGTGTAATTGTATATTAAATTATGCAATATGATTTCATTTGGTTTTAATGTGAGTTCATACAGATGTTGATAATTAATTTGTTTGATATACAATTAATGAAATGGATATTGGCATATATTTGATGTATGCAGTGATGTGTTATGATGGAGTACTATTTAATAATAAAAAAATGGCATTAAGGTGATTGATATAAAGAAACAAACTTTGAAAATTTTAAATATGTGAACATTATTTTATATATATACATATATAAGTTTGGTTCGAATTTGATATTTATGGAATATGATTATTTGATTTTGATAAGTATTTAATGTTATGATATTCTTGGTGGTTTGAGATGTAAGAAAAGTCAATTTAATTGGTATTTATTTGGTAATGCCTCGTAACTCATTCCGGCAACGGATACGGGTTAGGGGTGTTACACTCTAGGTACGCACCACTTCTGAAATGAACTGCACCGCTCCGAAACAAACGTAGTCTAATACTCCGGAAATAGTTCCCTTTCGTTACGATTAGTAGCTGCCAAGCACAATTGATGAGGCAAAAGTTAGAACTTAAGTAAAATAAATACAAACTAACCGATTGAGGCAAGATTTCCATCATTACCAACTGACTTACCAGTCTGACTCACGTAGGGTAGAACCAATTGTATCAGAAATAGAGAAATCAGTGGAAGAGACAATTAATCTGGAACAATAAATAAGGGGGTAGCAATTATAAAATAAAGCAGAAGAAAGCAATGGTGCCCATACCAGTAAAGTCGAAACGGAAACAGTAGGGCAAAACTTACCAGACAACATTCGGTCAAAGGAGGAACGTTTGTAAGAAGGGAAGATGCAATATAGGCCAAAATGCAAGAGGTCAGAAGTGAGAGGTTGAGAGAGGAAAGAATTATTGAGAGGAAGAAGGAAGAGAGAATCGACCAAAGTCAGAGAAGGGGACAGAAGACATTCGACCAAGAGAGTAGGAAGAAGAACCGGCTTAGCAAAAGAATAACCAAAATGCACCTCAATCACAAAAGGCAGAAACCCGAATGATCAATGAAATAATTAGCTATCAAAGGCACAACCAACAAAAAACAAAGAGAACAATAGAGCAATTGTTACCGAAACCGAAAGAAAAACTAAACAGTTTTTGCACTACTTGCCTAAGATCAATTTTTGGCACAACGAGAGTTCCAATTTTGGCAAACAACTCCCTTACCTCAACCTCCCTCATTCTCTCCTAAAATCTCTCCCCAAAACCCTCTTTGAATTTGGCTAAACACTTCCCACTTCCCCCAACACTCTCAACCGCCCATGCAAATTAGTATCCCACTAGCATTCAACCTCTCAGAAGGCAAAGCAGCAAAAAGAACCCCCTTTGCACGCCACAAAGACTCAAACTCGGGTCTCCTAGCAGAAGTAACACGTCACTATCCCTTGAACCAACAAGCTTTTTATGACACATCCTAACTATATTTATTTAAGAACCCTACTTTCAGGAAACAGGGTTTAAACAAGCAAAAAACAAAGTTTTGTACAAGCCAAAGCTTGAACCTAAAACTTCTCCAATACCCCTTAGAACACTCAACCACTGAAGCAGATACACATTTATGCATCACAACACACAAAAATAAATATTTAGATTTTTGGGGCATTACATTTTACACCTTCGTTCATAACTTATCATTGCCCATTGAACCATTCAAAATTGAATAAGATACTCAAATAATCACATATACCATACAATGCCAATGTCCCAGACGTGGTCTTCATGCTATCTCATATCAATGCCACTGTCCCAGATAGGGTCTTACGCAAATCAAATACGATGCCGATGTCTCAGACATGGTCTTACTTGTAACCACATATCAATGCCAACGTCTCAGACGTGGTCTTACATGAAAACACATATATCAATGCCAACGTCCCAGATGTGTTCTTCCACGAAAACACATATCGGAATCCTATGGTTTGTACAGGGCTTTCGGATGTCATAACTCAGTCGAAACAAATTCGTTAACATAGCTCCCAAGCTTATTTACATTCAGCTAACACACACATATATATATATATTTTCAAATAATTCATTTCAGAATATAGAACTCATATTTATTTAAAATTAACAAAATCTATTTGCTTATAAACTTACCTCGGATGATGAAAATCGAAACGGGACGACTAGTCGACAACTTTACTTTTCCCCCGATCCAAATACGATTTCTTTGGTTCTTGATCTAAACATATTCAAATTAAATTCGTTCAACCATATTTTCACTCAATTTAGTCCAAAAACACATAAATGGGCAAATTTTCATTTCACCCCTAACATTTTACACTTTTTACAATTTAGTCCAAATTGCGCAAAACACAAAACATACAAAATTTGAGTATACCATGCTTATGCCGAATCTTCCTTGTGTTCATACAAGTCCATAATTTCATTTTTTTCACATTTAAGTCCCTTAATTTATTATTTTTTCAATTTACTCATAATTACTCAAAATCATAAAAAATTCCAATACAAAATGTAACATCCCAAAATAGGGCCTAGTCGGAATAGTGGTTTCGGGACCACAAATTTGACATCAAAATATTTATTTTATGATTATTATGAGGCCTAGAATATGAGTATATGCATATGTTAAAGTTTCATGAAGAAATTTTTCAAGTAAGGTGTTCAATTGGAAATTAGGGACTAAATTGAATAAATTGAAAAACTTGATTTCTAGAAGAAACTTGCATGAAATTGCTTTAGATTATAAAATATAAGGTCTTGGGGAGCATTTTGCCCAATTTCTAAATTTTTGGACAAAAATGGGCTTGCATGGATGAAATTCCAAAGAAAGGGCTTAAGGGCATTTTGGTCATTTGGCATTTAAGTGAAATAAAATGGGAAAACTGAACCAAAAATCAGCCATTCTTCTTCTCCATGCAGTCAAAATTTCTAGGGTTTCCATAGCTAGGGTTTTCAAGCTTTCTGAGCTCAATAGTAAGTGCTCTCAAGCCCCGTTTTTAATGTTCTTTGTATTTTTAAAATCCCGGTAGCTTGCTCTCTCCATTTCTACCCATATTTCATGCTAGGGTTCATGTTTAAAATTTTACCCATGCATGAGTTGCTTTTATTTTGATGCATGAGTTGCTTTTATTTTGATGGATTATGGAGGAATATGAAAGATGAATGTGTACTAAACATCTTTTCCTAGTTGATTTTCATGAAAAACCATTATAGGGACTATTTTGAAAAAGATGTAAATGTGTGGTAGAAATGAGAAGATAATGGAAAATATGGGCTACCATAAGAAGGAAAAGTGTTCGGGTAGGCTTGGGTAAGATAGAAAGTGCATGTGTTTCATTATACGAGTCTAGGGACTAAATTGTAAAAATATGAAAGGTTAGGGGAAAAATGGTCATTTAGACTGGGGGTAGATATTAAATTTGAAATGTATAATGTAGTGTATTAATTAATTAATTTTATTATTATAGACCCCGATGAACAAATTCCAGAGGTCGATCGAGGTAAATGCAAGGTTTCAGAATAACCGAAACACAACTCCAAAAAGAATTCCAGGTAAGTTTGGATAACTTAGAGTAAACCCCTAATATGCATAATTGTATGATTTATGAATGCATGATGATTGCATTTATTATTGGCATGAAATATCTTAGAAATACATATTTGATGATAACGTGTGAAAAATGTCTCAGTTGAGGTTGAAAAAGGAAATTCTATGGACAAACCCTGTTTGACATGTGAACTGAGATCCTGCATGAGTTGCAGTAAGGATTTAGCCTGGACGGGTAATCTGTGATCTCAAGTATGAAAAGTATCTAGCCCAGACGGGTGTTCCTTGAATGATCAAGCCTCCCGAAGAATATGTGTGCATTATATATTTAGCTCGGACAGGTAATCTGATTAGGGTCTAGATTTAGCCTGGACTGGTAATTCAGATTCGAGCTCATTAAGGGTGTTTGTCATTATAAGGGATTTAGCCTGGACTGGTAATCCCGACATCACCGTATGGGTTCATGATATAGGGATTTAGCCTGGACTGGTAATCCGACCATGAGATGTGAGGTTCGTAAGAGTGCATATATGTGAAATGATCATCCGTAAGAATTGACGGATAATGGGTATTCTATCGAGATCTCCTAGAAACTCAACAGGATCAATATGATGTATTTCAATAAGATGATGAATGATAAGCTCATCTACATAAATTACATGATGCTTTGTTATGTCACTAACTCATTGATTGAGTGCATGTGATAGGGAATCGTTTCATAATTGATGATTTCATGATTTAAATATGGATGTTTGCTAATTGCTCGATAAGTTTACTTTCCGGTTATTCAGTTTACTAAGCATGTAAATGCTTACCCTTCTCTTTTTCCCTGTCTCACAGAGCTTGAGGACTCGAACGGATTGGAAGATGATTGGAGAGTCAACACACTATCAACTAGTCAAGCTTTGGTATAAAGACTTTGTTTTTTTTTTATCAATGGCATGTATAGTATTTTTGAGTATTTTGTTCTATGTGTCATTTGATTTGCCAAATGAAGGCATGTAAAAATATGTTTATCTCTTTGTATATGGCCACGAAAATTGGCTTAATTGAAGTAGGCTATGACTTACAAATTTATGCATTGTTTTATTTACAAATGATGGGTCGTTACCAATTGGCAATGCGTCACATGAACGAGCTAATTTTGGATGAATTAAAGTGACATGGGAACCCATAAACACTAAATGGGAAATAACCTATCATGCATGAAACCAATGATATGAGGTTTCCATACATCTAGTTTAAGATTATTTATAAGTGTATAACTGTGTTTTACTTTGACTTTGGTAACCACTAAGCACAAGTAGTAGAAAGGGGTAACTAAAGGCTTGGAAAATAGTCTATTAGAGTCCACATGGTTAGACACACGGGCATGTGTCTAGGCCGTTTGTGACACATGGTTACCTCCCATAGGCGTGTGCTATGGTCGTGTTTCCCCTGCAATTAAAATTTTAGCTTAAAGTTGTACACGAGTAGGCTACACTGGCATGCACCATGGCCATGTTAAAAAGACAGTGTCGTCCATGGGCAGGCAGCATGGGTGTGTACCATGTCCGTGTTGATAAGTCAGTGTTGCCCACAAGTGAAGGGCATGGGCGTGCCCCAAGTCACACAGGCGTGTGAGTCCACGCGGCCCACCTACACGGGCGTGTGACACTTTATGTTAAGAAAAAAAAATTCCTAAGTAGCCCAAGGCTTATTGAACGTACCTGAATTTGTTCCGCACTGCCTCTAGGTATGTTATTGGCCTCGAAGGCCTCTATAAGGGACGAGTTATTCATGGATGAAAAGCTTAAATTTTGAGTAAAACTTGGTGACCCAATTTTGTACGTTTGAAAATGTAAAGTCCTGGTAATGCCTTGAATCCTATCCCAACGTCGGGTACGGGTGAGGGGTGTTACATTTATGAGTATCAGAGCTATGGTTTGGTCAGTTCTAGGACTACCGTAGAGGATGTTAAAGTTCGCTATACATGCCATTATTCGAATGTTGATAGTGTGACGTCTCCTAATTGTTTAAACTATTTTGAATATAGTGAATGTCTTCCAATCAAGCACAAGATGAGTCCGAGGGAGCTGAGAGCCATGCTCCAGGTTCTGTACAGTGAGCTGTATCTAGTAGTAGAAGGCTGATGTCAGAAGGCTGAGAAGAGGTCCGAGCTGCCTTATTTGATATGATGGATGAATGGTTTGGGGATTATCTGAGAAATTGCCCCAATATACCAAGACCTCTCCTGCCCCCTAACCAACCTGATGAGGATGTTCCACGAGGTATGGCACCGGTGAGAGTCGGTAAAGCCCCTGTAGATAAGCTTAGAAAGTATAGGGCTGAGGAATTTAGAGCTAAAGTTGATGATGACGCTGAAAGAGTCGAGTTCTAGCTCGAAAATACTACACGGGTGCTAGATGATTTGTCATGCACACCCAAGGAATGTTTGAAGTGTGCTGTGTCCCTTTTGAAGGACACTGCATACAATTGGTGGAAGACCGTATCCTCAGTAGTGCCGAAAGAAAATATTACTTGGGATTTCTTCCAAGTAGAGTTTAGGAAAAAATACATTAGCCAACGGTTTTTGGACTCGAAGCAAAAGGAGTTCCTGAAACTCAAACAAGGGAACAAGACTGTAGCGGAATACGAGAGAGAGTTTGTACGACTAAGTCAGTACGCAACTAAATGGGTCCAAACTGAATCAAAAATGTGTAAACGCTTCGAGGAAGGTCTGAATAAGGATATGAAGTTGTTGATTGCAATCTTGGAAATACGAGAGTTTGCTGCATTGGCTGATCGAGCTAAGAAGGTCGAGGAACTTAATAATGAAAGAAAACAAGCTAAGAGAGAGGCTCGAGTTACGAGCAAGAGATCTAGTGGTAAAACACTATCGTTCTCCATGAAGAAAGCCAGGAGCCTGCATGAACACTCCACTTCGTCAGTGGGATATTCGGGTAGATCGAGAAGCTCTAACCGACGAGGTCAAAAGTCTTCCTCCCCGATGGTGACTAGTGTGGGAAGTGTAGACGATCAAAAATCGAAGTGTAAGAGCTGTAACAAATTTCACATCAGAGAGTGCCGAATGAAGAGCAGCGCATGTTTTAGATGTGGTTCTCTTGATCACTTTCTCAGAGACTGCCCGAAACGAGCCGAAAAAGAAGTGAAAATAGCTCCAAAGTCGAGTGCTCCCATCTACAAGGTAGACCCCCAAGATACCTTCGGAGTGCTAGTGGCAGTCGATTCATGACTAAAGACGCTGCAAAATCAGAGGTTCGAGCCCCGGCAAGAACGTATGCGATGCGCGCTCGAGAGGAAGCCACTTCTCCTAATGTTGTTATGGGTACTTTCTCTCTTTTTAATATAAGTGTTGTTGCTTTAGTTGACCCGGGGTCAATGCATTCATATATCTGCATGAGATTGGCGTCTAGTATGAACATAACTGTTGAACATATGAAAGATGTTATTAGAGTGTCGAACCCACTAGGCAGATCAGTTCTAGTTGATAAAGTCTGTAAGAATTGTCCTTTGACGATTCAAGGTCGTTGTTTCCTGGCTAACCTTATGTTGTTACCATTTGATGAATTTGATGTAATACTTGGTATGGATTGGTTAGCCCTTCATGATGCAACAGTGAATTGTGGTAGTAAGTATATTAAGTTAAAATGCTCGGATGGTAAGATTCTACGGGTCGAATCAAGAGAATTGGGTTCGTCACCGGTTGTAATCACGGCAATGATTGCCCGAAGATATATGAGGAAAAGATATGAAGCCTACCTTGCATTTGTGCTGAACACAAAGGAAACAGAGCTGAAAATCGAGTCCATGCCGATAGTATGTGAGTATCCAGATGGGTTTCCAAAGGAATTACCCGAATTACCTCCTGAAACGGAGATAGAGTTTGGTATTGAATTGGTGCTAGGGATGACTCCCATTTCTATTGCCCTGTACAGAATGGCACCTACCGAGCTGAAGGATTTAAAAGCATAGTTGCAAGAGCTGACGGATAATGGATTCGCTAGGCCAAGTTTTTCACCTTGGGGTGCCCCTGTGTTGTTCGTAAAGAAAAAAGACAGTTCGATGATATTATGTATCGATTATCAGCAACTGAATAAGGTGAATATCAAGAATAAGTATTCTTTGCCAAGGATTGACGATTTGTTTGGCCAGTTGAGAGGAGCCACTGTATTCTCCAAGATAGACTTGAGGTCTGGCTATTATCAGTTGCGAGTTAAAGACTCGGATGTACCCAAGACAGCTTTTAGATTGAGGTATAGCCACTATGAATTTCTTGTCATGCCGTTTGGGCTGACGAATGCACCAGCTATGTTTATGGATCTAATGAATAGGATCTTTTGGCCATATTTGGATAAGTTTTTTAGTGTGTTTATTGATGACATTTTGATCTACTCTAAAGATGAGACAGAGCATACGAAGCACCTGAGAATTGTGTTGCAAACCTCGCAAGAAAAGCAATTTTATGCTAAGTTTAGCAAGAGTGAGTTTTGGCTCAAGGAAGTTGGATTTTTGGGTCATATAGTTTCGGGTGAATGCATCCGAGTTGATCCAAGTAAGATTTCTGCAATTGTTGAATGGAAATCGCCTAAGAATGTAACCGAGGTTAGAAGCTTTTTGAGCTTAGCCGGTTACTATCGAAGGTTTGTAAAAGGATTTTCCATGATAGCGACTCCGATGACGAAGCTGCTACAAAAAGATGTTAAGTTTGAATGGACAGAGCAGTGTCAGCAAAGTTTTGAGAAGTTAAAGACATTATTGACCGAAGCTCCTTGTTTAGTGCTACTTGGATCGGGAAAAGAGTTTGTGGCCTACAGTGATGCATCCTTAAATGGATTGGGTTCTGTACTTATGCAAGATGACAAGGTGATAGCCTATGCTTCAATGCAATTGAAGCCTTATGAGAAGAATTATCCAACCCATGACCTAGAGCTTGTCGCTATTATTTTTTTCTTGAAAATTTGGAGGCATTATTTGTATGGCGAGACTTGTCATATATTCATGGACCACAAAAGTTTGAAATACTTGATGACTCAGAAAGAATTAAATTTGAGACAGCGAAGATGGCTAGAATTAATTAAGGATTATGAACTGATTATCGACTATCACCCAGGAAAGGCGAATGTGGTCGCCGATGCATTGAGTAGAAAATCCTTATATGCTTTGAGAGCCATGGATACTCATTTGACATTGCTTGATGATGATTCAGTTCTGGCCGAGCTGGAGCCTAGGCCAACATTTCTGCAGGAAATTCATGATGCTCAGCTTAATGATGATGACTTGCAAGCAAAAAGAGCTCAATGTGAGTCTGGTGTTGAGTCAGATTTCTGAATTAGTCTTGATGAATGTTTAATGTTTAGAGAAAAGGTTTGTGTACCCAAAGAAAATGAACTTATTCAGAATATTTTTCAAGAAGCACATAACAGTCGTTTGTCTGTTCACCCGGGAAATACCAAGATATACAATGATTTAAAGAAGATGTACTAGTGGAACGACATGAAAAGAGATGTTTTTGAATTTTTATTGAAATGCTTGGTATGTCAGCAAGTTAAAGCTGAACATCAAGTGTCTTCAGGTTTGTTACAGCCTGTAATGGTCCCCGAATGGAAGTGGGATAGAGTTACCATGGACTTCGTGACAGGGTTACCTTTAACTCCGAAAAAAAAGATGCCATATGGGTTATAGTGGACAAATTGACAAAGTCGACTCATTTCATCCCGGTAAGGACAGATTATTCTCTTGATAGATTGGTCGATTTGTACATTTCTGAGATAGTAAGATTACATGGAGTACCACTGTCGATTATTTCGGACAGAGACCCGAGGTTCACTTCAAGATTCTGGAAGAAGTTATAAGAAGCCTTGGGTACAAAGTTGAGCTTTGGCACAGCTTTTCACCCTCAGACCGATGGCCAGTCTTAGCGAATGATTTAGATTCTCGAGGACATGTTGCGTTGTTGCATCCTCGAATTTCAAGGTAGCTGGGAAAAATACCTACCATTGGTAGAATTTGTGACAGCTCGAATTAGGGCCTAATCGGAATAGTGGTTTCATGACCATAAATTCAAGATAGAAATAATTATTTTATAATTATTTTGAGGTTCATGATATGATTGCATGATTGTGTGAAAATTTCGTGATGAAATTTTATGCATAAAGTGCTTAAATTGAAATTAGGGACTAAATCAAATAATTTGCAAAACTTGCATTCTAGAAGTTTTTAGTATGAAATTGCTTTGGAATATTAATGAGAAGGTCTTAAATAGAAATTTGACCAATTTCTAAGTCTATGGACAAAAATTGGACACGAATGGAATTTTTGGAAAGTTTAGTAGTAAGGGCATTTTGGTCATTTGCATATTAAATGAAATAAAATGGGAAAAATAACACAAAAATGTGTTCATCTTCATTAACCTTGGCCGAATTTCACCTCTCTCAATAGCTAGGGTTTCTTCAACTTTCAAGCTTCATAGTAAGTGATTTCAAGCCTCGTTTTTAATGATTTTTATGTTTTTGAAATCCCGGTAGCTTGATTTAGCTTATGTTAACAATAATTCAACCTAGGGTTCATATTTGGAAATATACCCATGGTAAAATTCATGTATTTTGGTGTTTTATGATAGAATATGAGGTTTTAAATTATGTTAGACAACTTGTGCTACTCGGTTTTAAGTGAAAACGAGCAAAACAACATAATCGGTAAAAATACCTAACGCTCATAAGTACATGCTAGAGTGAGAATTTGATGTTTCCATAGAAGAGAGAAATGTTCAGCATGTCATAAAACATAAGAATAAGGGCTGAAATTAAGTTTCTGAGCCTAGGGGAAAAATCATAATTTTGTAAAAGTTAGGGGGCAAAAACATAATTTTTCCATAATGTGATTTTTGGATTGAAATAAATAGTATGAGTGTTAAATGAGCTAAGTGTGTTGTTATAGATCAACAAAGACGTGGAATCGATCGTGATCGGGAAAAGAAAAGCTTTCGGACTAAATTATAACATTTCTAAAGTTTGCACCGAGGTAAGTTCGTACATGAATAATTTATCAATTTTTTTATGTTATTTTATGTTGTTATCATATGAATTGGTGACTGCCCATAGAATGATTAAATGATGGAATTTGCAAATTTAATTAGATTATGAATAAGTGTTAACAGTGAAAATGGAAAGATTTTTCGGTTGAACCTTCGGAACAGGAACAATACGAATGACCCATTGTAAATACACGTGTAGTACTAAGTGTAGGCTACTACGTGTATCATACGGTTAAGTCGCATGTGTAGTACTAAGTGTAGGCTACTATGTGTACTCAATGACTTCGATCACGTGTAGTACTAAGTGCAGGCTACTACGTGTATTAGATGATGAGGTCACATGTGTAGTACTAAGTGCAGGCTACTATGCGTATCAGATAGCTTCGGCTATGAGTGTGGAAGGGGGAAATGTGTAAACAATGGTATATTTGTTATTTTTCGTTGAGTTCAACGGGGAAAATCGATAAAGTGGTAATATGTGAATGTTATTAGAAGGTGAACATGTGCAAATTTATGTTTATGAAAAGTTAAGAGCTATGTGCTTGATAATTTAGTGAATTATGTTACAACAAAAAGGACTAGGTGGAATTATGCAAGAGTGAATGTTAGAAATAAAACAGTGTTGGACAGTAGCAGTTACATGATTTTAAAAATTTACCAAAAATCGTGGAAGTTAAATAAAAATGCAAATGATATATGAAAATAAATCTTAATGAGTCTATTTTCACATAAAAGAAACATGGGTAGCAAAAGAATTCTATATTGTGTGATATTGGAATTCTTGTGAAATAGGGTCTGAATGAATTCGAGATCCCTATTCTGACTTTAGAAATTCACCATAAATTGTAAAAAAATTATTAAGAGTCATACCTTACATTCATGGATTCCTTATTGAGTCTAGTTTTAAGGGAAATAAATGGAATGGTCGTTGGAATTCTGTACAGGGAGAAATTTGGTTCGTAGTGCACAGGGGTAAGAGTAGTCATACCCTGAAACAGGGGAAACTTTAACTAATAAATTGTACTAATTGGACCAACCAAAAATTCTAGAAAGAAAGTAGTAAGTAGATATATGAGTATAGTTTCAGGGAAAATTTACGGAATTGGATTTCGAGTTTTTTAGCTCGAGATATGATTTTTTTTAAACCAGGACTCTAGAAAACAGCCTGTCCTAAATATGTGATTATATACTAGTAGGATTGTTTTACTTTGATAAATTGTATATCAATTTTGTACTTACTTACTAAGCTATATGCTTACCTTCTTTTCTTTTTCCTGTCTTATAGAATTACTAAGCCAGTTCGAGATTTGGAGATCGTCGGAGACTCATCCACACTATCAATACTTTTTGGCATTTTGTAAACACTATTTTGGAATTATGGCATGTATAAAGGGCTAAATCATTTTGTTATATGTTATAATTAATTTGGTTTAAAATATTACTTTTCAAAATTTGATAATTTACTTGTATTTATATATATCTGTTAATGTTATCTATTTTTGTTCAAACTAGAGGAATTAATTATGTAAGATCAGGTAAATGTGTGAATTCATATTTTCGTGATCTGTAATATTCCGTACCTTGTTCCGGCTTAGAACATGGGTAAGGGGTGTTATAGAATTTACCTACAACAATAGTTTCCAAATAAGTTTGAAGATAGCGCCTTATGAGGCCTTATATGGCAGGAAGTGCCAAACTCCATTGTACTGGATAGAACTCAAGGAAAATTAGATTCATGGAGTTGATCTGATTAAAGAAACTGAAGAAAAAGTTAAAGTGATACGAGATTATTTAAAAGCGGCATCAGATAGGCAAAAGTCTTATGCTGATCTGAAAAGAAAGGAAATTTAGTTTCAAGTTGAAGATAGAGTATTCTTGAAAGTACCTCCATGGAAAAAAGTATTGAGATTTGGTCAGAAAGGTAAACTGAGTCCACGATTTATCGGACCGTACGAGATCACCGAAAGAGTTGGACCGGTAGCCTATCGTTTGGCGTTGCCACCCGAACTGGAAAAAATGGGCTTGCATGGATGAAATTCCAAAGAAAGGGCTTAAGGGCATTTTGGTCATTTGGCATTTAAGTGAAATAAAATGGGAAAAATGAACCAAAAATCAGCCATTCTTCTTCTCCATGCTGCCGAAATTTCTAGGGTTTCCATAGATAGGGTTTTCAAGCTTTCCAAGCTCAATAGTAAGTGCTCCCAAGCCCTCTTTTTAATGTTCTTTGTATTTTTAAAATCCCGGTAGCTTGCTCTCTCCATTTCTACCCATATTTCATGCTAGGGTTCATGTTTAAAAATTTACCCATGCATGATTTGCTTGTATTTTGATGGATTATGGACGAATATTAAAGATGACTGTGTATTAAACATCTTTTCCTAGTTGATTTTCATCAAAAACCCTTATAGGGACTATTTTGCAAAAGATGTAAATGTGTGGTAGAAATGAGAAAATAATGGAAAATTTGGGCTACCATAAGAAGGAAAAGTGTTCGGCTAGGCTTGGGTAAGATAGAAAGTGCATGTGTTTCATTATACGAGCCTAGGGACTAAATTGTAAAAATGTGAAAGGTTAGGGGTAAAACGGTCATTTAGACTGGGGGTAGATAATAAATTTGAAATGTACCCGAGGAACAAATTCTGGAGGTCGGTCGAAGTAAACGCAAGGTTTCGGAATAACCGAAACACAAGTTCGAAAAGAATACCAGGTAAGTTCGGATAACTTAGAGTAAACCTCTAATATACATTATTGTATGATTTATGAATGCATGATGATTGCATTTATTATTGGCATGAAATATCTTAGAAATGCATATTTTATGACAACGTGTGAAAAATGTCTCGGTTGAGGTTGAAAAAGAGAATTCAATGGATAAACCCAGTTTGACATGTGAACTAAGATCCTGTATGTGTTGCAGTAAGGATTTAGCCCGGACAGGTAATCTGTGATCTCAAGTATGAAAAGGGTCTAGCCCAGACGGGTGTTCCTTGAATGATCAAGCCTCCCGAAGAATATGTGTGCATTATGGATTTAGCCCGGACGGGTAATTTGATTAGGGTCTCGATTTAGTTTGGACTGGTAATTCAGATCCGAGCTCGTTAAGGTGTTTTTTGTTATAAGGGATTTAGTCTGGACTGGTAATCCTGACATCACCGTATGAGTTCATGATATGGGGATTTAGCATGGACTGGTAATCTGGCCATGAGATGTGAGGTTTGCGAGAGTGCATATATATGAAATGATCATCTGTAAGAATTGACAGATAATGGGTATTCCATTGAGATCTCCTAGAAACTCAACGGGATCAATATGATGTATTTCAATAAGATGATGAATGATGAGCTCATCTACATAAATTACATGATGCTTTGTTATGTCACTAACTCATTGATTGAATGCATGTGATAGGGAATCGTTTCATAATTAAAGATTTCATGATTTAAATATGGATGTATGATAATTACTCAGTAAGTTTACTTTCCAGTTATTCGAGCTTACTAAGCATGTAAATGCTTACCCCTCTCTTTTTCCCTATCTCACAGAGCTCGAGGACTCGAACGGATTGGAAGACAATTGGAGAGTCAACACACTATCAACTAGTCAAGCTTTGGTATAAAGACTTTGTTTATTTTGTTCAATGGCATGTATAGTATTTTTGAGTATTTTGTTATATGTGTCATTTGATTTGCCAAATGAAGGCATGTAAAAATATGTTTATCTCTTTGTATATGGCCACAAAATTTGGCTTAATTGAAGTAGGCTATGACCTACAAATTTATGCATGGTTTTATTTACAAATGATGGGTCGTTACCAATTGGCAATGAGTCACATGAACGAGCCAATTTTGGATGAATTCAAGTGACTTGGGAACCCATAAACACTAAATGGGAAATAACCTATCATGCATGAAACCAATGATATGATGACCTATCATGCATGAAACCAATGATATGAGGTTTTCATATATCTAGTTTAATCAAGATTATTTATAAGTATATAATTGTGTTTTACTTTGACTTTTGTAACCACTAAGCACAAGTAGTAGAAAGGGGTGACTAAAGGCTTTGAAAATAGTCTATTAGAGTCCACATGGTTAGACACACGAGCGTGTTTCTAAGCTGTGTGTGACACACGGCTCCCTCCCATGGGCGTGTGCTATGGTTGTGCGTCCCTTGCACTTAAAATTTTAGCTCAAAATTGTACACGAGTAGGCCACACAGGTGTGCACCATGGCCGTGTTAAAAAGATAGTGTCGTCCACGAACAGGCAGCTCGGGTGTGTGCCATGGACGTGTTGATAAGTCAGTGTTGCCCATGGCTGAAGGGCATGGGCGTGCCCCAAGTCACACGGGCGTGTGACACTTTATCATAAGAAAAAAAAAATTTCCTAAAGAGCCCAAGGCTTGTCTAACGTAACCGAATTTGTTCCACACTTCCTCTAGGTATGTAATAAGCCTCAAAGGCCTATATAAGGGACGGGTTGTTCATGGATGAAAAGCTTAAAATTTGAGTAAAACTTTGAGACCCAATTTGGTACGTTTCAAAATGTAAAGTCCTGGTAATGCCATCCCGACGTCGGGTACGGGTGAGGGGTGTTACCCAAAACATGTTAACCCAAAACATATCTTTCATATTTCATCAACTAGCATCACATAGCTCAAATATTCATCAATGACATAACTCAAAATATTCATCAAAATAAAAAATTCAAGCATGGGCTTTGTAGATAACATAGCAATGATATCAAAAACGTAAAAATTATCAAAAACCGAGCTAGTTACATACCTTGGTTGACCTTTACTAATGGTCAAACCCTAAACTTGTTTCTTTCTTTTCTTTTTTCTTATGTTTTGGTCAAAAAAACATAAACACCTATGGCTTTTAATTTATGTTATATTATAACATATATTAACATATTATTTAATTACATATTTAACCTTATTATAAAATATGAAATCATTATAAATCATGGCCATTACCGTCCATTACTAATACATATGGTCAAATTGCAACATAAATACCTCAATTTAAAAAGACAACAACAATTTGGCCCTTTTACAATTAACCATCAAATTTTCATTTTACGCGATTAAGTCCTTTTATTTAATCGGGCACTCAAACGACAAAATTAAAGCACGAAAATTTCACACACACAAATTCACACATAATAAACACAAAAAATAATTTTAAAATATTTTTCTAGCTCAGATTCGTGGTCCCAAAACCACCGTTCCGATTAGGGTCTAAATTGGACTGTTACACATAGTGTGTCGCGACACCGAACCCAGTGTCAAGACATTAGCATCCTGCTAGGGCTGTCACGAAACAAAACCCTTGTTTCACGACATCGTTGTAATTTTTTTCAAGGTCGACTCGACCTAATTTTGTAACCCATCGATTTTACACTTGTTTTAACCCATTTTTAACTTTAAAATACTTCTTAGTTTAACCTTAAAACATATCATAACCTCTTTAAACCTTTCAAAAAATTTAAATTCTTAAAACCCTAAAATTTCCTTTCTTCCATTGCATCAAATTCTTTTGTGATTCTCTTCAGTGCAGGGACTAAGACAAATCATTCATAGGACTATTTCAAAGAAAATTTATGAGGAATTCAATGGAATCCACTCGAGGCTAAGGGTTTCTAAACTTATTTCTATTGTTTCATTGGATAAATTTCTTGATAGCTTGTCAATATTTAAATTACAATTACATTAGCTATACCGCCGAGGAAATCTCGAAAAACAAGCACACAAGAACCATCGATGGTTTTGAATTCTATAAAGTTTTGGAAACACAATGCTGAAAAATACTTCCTCAAACTTCAAGGTAAAACCTTTATTTAGAAAATGGGCTTCAAACCATCGATAGTTCTCTTTAATGAAATTTAGTCCTTAGTGCGATATCATAGACGGGAGAGTTTCTATACAATCCCAACAGAAAATGATGTTATTCCTCTTGTGTAAGAATTTTAAGCTACTCTTAGGGATGAGGAAACCCGGACACGACATGGTGTCATGTGGAAAACAGTAACAGTGCGAGGTAATGATGTTCCATTCTCCCCAAAAAATTGTAAATTTTATGATGCTCCATATTATAATTCTGACTATTTAGAAAACACCGATTTAATAGGATTTCAGGATATCGATATGGAAAGCATTGTTAAATACATAACAGAAAATCAAGGTGAATGGAACCTCCCGTTAGACACTAGACTACCGACAAATTTCAATCAAGCTATAATGTTTACAATAGCTAAAATGTGGATGTAATTTATTTTCACTAGAATTACACCTGCTCTTAACGTTTCTACTTTCAATATATTCTGAGCTATTTTATTAAATGGCTTACAGATGAAGCAGATATGCATAGGGCAATGGATCCATCAAAGTATGAAGCACTGTGTTAATGGCCAGAAGATTTGTATTTCTTTCCTCATCTCATGACAACACTTTGCAAGAGTGAAAAGATTCCAATGGAAGAGAATGAGCAGTTCATGCGCCCAACAAAGAGCTTAATAAGCGATCCTATGTACACTCACTACGTAGAACTCAACCAAAAGTAGATCATAGATTGGAACCAAAGGAGAGAAGAAATGATGGACGTCCCAACCTCGTTCAAAAGAAAAGTTATATCGACATCTAGACAAGAAAGGAGGGAGAGCAGTAGTGCAAAAAACAATGGAATGATAAGATGGATGCAAGAAATAGGCCCTGTTCTTCAAGAATTTGCAAGGCGAAATAGCTTGAGAATACCAAATTATCTGCTAAATATGTTCGACCCGACACATCTAGAGCATGACGGAGAGGAGTAAGAGAGTGAGCAGTAGGAAGAAAGCGAGAATAAATAAGAAGAAGGGAATGAGGAGATAGCTTCTAAGGAGAAAGAGGAGAAGGATTGAACTAAATTTATAATGTTATTCTATAATTAATTTTAGGATAATTTTTTTTAGGAGTAGGATAAATAGTAAATTATTTTTTTTTATTTTTCTGGTTTAAGTTTTCTGTGTAAGAACACCACATGAAAGGGACACAATGTAACACCCCGAACCCGAGACCGTCGCCGGAGTCGAACACGAGGTGTTAACAGACTTCAAACCACTTATTAAAATTTTTCCAGACAAGCTGCCAATCTGCGTACTAGTCGCTTTAAAAATCATATCTTGAGCTCTGGAACTCGAAATCCAGTTCCGTGAATTTTCCCTGAAACTAGACTCATATGCCCATCTACATATTTTTTTATAGAATTTTTGGTTGGGCCAATTAGTACAGTTTATTAGTCAAAGTCTCCCATGTTACTGGGGTCGACTACACTGACCTTTGCGCATTATGACCTGGATATCTCCCTTTAAAGAGCTTCAATACTAATGCCATTTGTTTCTATAGAAACTAGACTCAGAGAGGAATCTATACATATATGGCATGGCTCCTAATTATCTCTGGTTAATTTATAATGAATTTCCAAAGTCGGAATAGGGAACCCAGAAACCGTTCTGGTCCTGTCTCACGAGAACCTGAATATCTCTTAACATACTGTCCATATGATTGTTTTGTTACTTCTATATGAAAATAGACTCATCGAGCTTCGATTACATAATTTATTCACTATTTAATTCCATTCCTACTAATTTTTGTAATTTTTCAATTCCACGTCACTGCTGCTGCCAGCATCTGTTACTGAAGCAACTATGTCCATTTCGTGATTTCTCATTGATCTAACTAGTAATTCATCATACATATCACAAAATTATAATCATGACTAGCCATACCAAAGGCTAATCATTGTCAAACATCTCCCTACTACGCTATTGCCATATCATGAATCTTAACACCAAAATTAATCAGCCATGACATATGGCATAAAAATCGTATTACCAAGACTTACGTCCCAACATTAGAACCAAATTCAACCGAACATTATGCCATTTTCGCATGGCTAAAAGTTTACATACCAAATTTCAACAAAACATATTAGCCTATACATGCGAAATGTTCTCTTAGACCAACTAAGAAGAAAATACCAAAGGTTGCTAGCCGGTGTGATGACTTCGACGACGGCACGATCACGCAAAAAGAGACGAGTCCAAGAAACCTAGAATAGGTGACAAGCAAACACCGAATGAGTATATAACTCAGTAAGCCATAAGCATTCCACAACCATCCATTAATAAAATTATCACAACAGGAAACAATGAAATGAGGTTAAGTACTCCATCCATACCAAACTATACCATAGTTCCTTAAACCCTATGGTTCAATCTCATACCAAGTCCTACATTGGCCTTTCATACATCATTTTATTTTCGTTATAATCATACAATTAAACGAACTTTCAGCTATTCCACAATGAACCTTATGTACGTGGCTTCAACTATAATCGTCACATAGGTTCAAAACTTACCAAGCTCAACTCCAAATATAAACATAGCGCCTATTAGCCATGAACTCAAGGTACTTACCTTTTCCGCTGTCCAAAATTGACTCGGTAAAGTCGCACCCTTCATGTAAATAATTTATAGAAAATATATACTGGGTTGCACACATAATGTTTAGTAATCAACCACGCACACTTAGTGCCATGTACTTTAAACTCACACACTTAGTGCCATGCATTTCAAGTTCGCACACTTACCTTTTCCGCTGTCCAAAATCGACTCGGTAAAGTCGCACCCTTAATGTAAATAATTTATAGAAAATATATATTGGGTTCGCACACATAGTGCTTAATAATCAACCGCGCACACTTAGTGCCATGTACTTTAAACTCGCACACTTAGTGCTGTACAATTTAAACCCGCACACTTAGTGCCAATCTCATGACCGTGAACATTTATTGCCCGCACACTTAGTGCCGAAAACCAGCCACTCTATAGGCTTCACTTCCTTTTTACATTCGACAAATTTCATCTCTACTTACATATACATTTGTATACATTTCATCTCATTAAACACAATGGTATAGGTATTACGATCATTTAAATCAATACCAAAGATATGCTTAATGACTTACCTGTGTTGGGTAAGACGGTTCCAACTCGGCTACTCGATGATCTTTTCTTTGCCTTTGCTCGATTCTCCTCCTTTAACTCCTTGAGCTTAATCAATAAATCAACTAGTTTAACCGCCTTGCTAAATATTTACAATCTAATTACACATGCATATGTATGTTAGTATATTCGGCAATCACCCTTACTAATCACCCACTTGATCAATTATAGAGAATGAAAGTTAATATCACAATGTGTACCCTATATGGCCCATTATACATAATCAAATTTAACATCATCTATATATTTACTCATATGGCCGAATATACCTAATCATACATACACCTAACCAAAAATAATTTCTAAAATCTTTATATCATTTATACACTAAGCCGAGTACTCTTACCAAGTTCACCTATATTCTTCAACAAATTCTTCATTGATCAAACACATATTCGGCTAAAGAAATGGCAATTTTAGCAACTTTTGATTTAATACTTTATCAATTATAATACATCTAAATATTTTTTTCATATTATTAACACAATTCACATACATTACTTAATATAACATTTTCACTTTCGGCATTAGTATCAACCATAGTAGCCGATTCTTCCTACTTTGTACCCATGCATCTATTTGATCCTTAGTTAGTTCAAACACTCAAAGTCAACCATCTCCATACCTCATCACCAAAGACATCAAAATACCAACCAAGAATGTAACATTCATGGCCGAATATCATCTCCATCATTTAACAAAGTTTGAACCATGGCTAGGTAGATTTCAAACTTACAACTTAAAATATACATGAATCTCAAAGAATAATATCAAACATACCTCAATCTAGTTACATGCATGGCCAAACTTCCTCCTAATCCTCTTCCAAACCAAACATGAAGCAAGAACTCCTTCCTCCTTCCTTAGAATTTTCGGTCAAAAGAGGATGAAAAAGGATGAACAAAATTTTTCTTTTCCTTTCTTTAGCTCACGGCAATGGGGGGGAAACAACCACTCATTTTTTTGTTTTCATTTCTTTATTACCCATACTCCTTATTTTATTTTTTTCTAACATAGCTCACTAAGCCAACATGTTCCCAACATGTTTCCACCCATAGCATGGCCAACCACTAGCTCAAATTTTGGGTAATTTGACATGCAAACCCATCATTTTCATAACATGCATTAATAGACCATTTTAAATTAGCCTATCATATTTTCACCATGTCTCATATCGATCCCTATTTAATAATTTCTCATGCAATTGGAAAAATTGGAGAATGAAACTTCCACATACTCATGTACACACATAATAAGCATAGAATATGGAAATTAATTATTTTTATGACTCGGTTTTGTGGTTCCGAAACCACTCCCCGACTAGGGTCAATTTTGGGCTGTTACACACAATGATTACAAGCTTACAACAAAAATTGGAAGGGAACACCTACCAATAGAAGTATGAAACTACCATAATCAACCGAGTAACTTTTTTCCTTATCTTTTTAGGGCTATACATTGAGGACAATGCGTTATCTAAAGTGTATGGGGGGTAACATTAGAAATTTGTTTTTATTTTTACGTCTTCTTTTAATTTTTATTGTCAAATCTGTGCTTAAGTTTGAAGAAATACAAGTGATTAGTTAGGAGCATGTAAATAGGTTGATTGTGTTTTCTATAAATAAGTATTACACTGTAAATAAGTATTGAGTAATTGAGCATACCAAATGATATAGAGAATACTGGGAAACGAGCATGCTAGTATGTATGATAAATAGTTGAATTTGTGATTATTTGATTGATTAAATTTTTAAATATTGAGATACTTAGGGATGACCAAAGGCATTGTTTGGTATACTCCCAGAGTAAAAACTTAACCCTATTTATTTATCCTTAGTACCTATTTTGAGCCAGAAAACACTTCTTGATAAACCTTCATACAAAACTCGAGCCAAAAATGTTAATTTGTATTTACCCTTTTTCTTTTATTTTGAACTGCACGACTATAGACGTTTGGCCAAACCTATTGAGGGTTGAGTAGACACATCACGATGAATTTTGTAAAATCAAGAGTGAAATAGGAAGAATCAGTGTGATATAGTGATTACAAGTTAGCCAATATGTGCAACAAAAGAAAATTTCAAAAAGAAAATCAAAATTAGTAGAAAAAGTATGTGAAAAACAAAAGCTTTGTGAATAAGATGTATGAAAAAGATTAAAAAGTGACAAAGTCACAAAGGTAGAAAAACTTAGTCAGTTGATGCAGAAAAACTCATTAGCTACCTGTAATTGCAATATTATGTTGTGACTTCCTATGTAGAGAAATAAGCAAGGTGAGACAAGGAGAAATAAGAAGATGAGTGAGCAAGGGTTGCTACGGGGGAATAGGGAACAATACAGTGTGCCAAACTATTTTCATGTTTGAACCTATTTTGATGCTTCATGTTTTTGAATTCCATACTTGTCTTAAGCCTCAGAATGTGACAAGCTGAAAAGTCCTATGTGACCTAGGTAGACTTATTCATAAATTGACATCATATTAAGTAATTGCATTTACGACTGTTTGTGTTCTCCTAGGATAATCAAGTTACATGTATGATTTTTTCATGGATGCATATGTTTGAAAACCTTAATGCTTGTGTATTTTGTAAGATACTAAACTTAGGTATTTGATATTAAAGGTGGTAAGTTGTTTACATATCATGCCAGGATTATGTTTAAACATGAAAATGCTTAGTTATGTAGTCCAACACCAATCTTTGTATCATACTTTCTCATGGGATGTCATTTACTTTTTATTTTTCATTCGCTTTGCTTTAGAACAAGCAAGGACTTAAGTGTGGGGGAGTTTGATCTACCGTAATTCGGTGTAGCAGATTAAACTAGTTTTTTACTTGAGGTGCTTGAATACGAGCAATTTTAGTATTTCTTATTTAGGTTTTCATAGTTTAGATTAAATTCAATAAAAAGTACATTTTGAGTCTTTTATTGACCTCAGGGGCTGAATGAGACTTAAAAGTGAGCAAACAATTTTAGTGAGTATGCAGGAAACCAGTCAAAAGCATAGGAACTCAAAGGTGGTCGCTATGTTGTAACACAGAGAGATTGATGTCGCAGCATAGGGAGCAGAATGCTAGAATCACTATACTACTTTGGATGTCACGACATAGCTAAGGGATGTCACGACACACCCCTGAAGCTACCCCTGAACCATGCATACTACCTTCGATGTCGCAACATAGGGACTAGGGTGTGACGACATCACTCTTATATGGGAAGCACTTATGAGCTAAGGGCATTTTGGCCTACACAATGTATTAAAACATGAGAATTAGCTGACCTAGAATTGACGATGACAATAACCCTAACTGTTTAAAAAGGCTCTTAAAATACTTGTTTAGAGACAACTTTTATATTTAGTTTTTTCTTTGTAAATTTAGTCTTTACTTTTTTCCTTTCTTTTAAGCTATAGTTTTATTTCAGTTCTTTTCTATTTCATGTTCATCGGAGTACATGAGTTTTAACTATGATCAAACTATTGTGGATTATATGCTTCAATCAATTCAATTAAGGATTCTCCTAAACCTTCTTTTGATTTATTTTTCATGCTTACCTTTATTGTCAAGATTATTGTGTTCATGAGATCCACAAGGAACTAATCCTTTTATGGGGGATTAGTGAGTGAAGGTGTGATTAATTAATTGCTATGTATGGTTCTCTTAGTGGATCAACTATTTGGGAGGGGAAGAACTTAAAACTTAGGCTTGATGACTCTAGAAAGTCATTTACATGAGAATTAACCAAAAATTTGTATGGCCTATCCATGAACACCTTAGCCCTGAATTGGTCTGGACTGTGAGGTTGAGAGATAAGTAGTTCTTATCGACTCGTTAGTTTAGTGGAAGATTGAAAGGTCCTGCTAAGGTAACAACTAGTTGATTGAGTGCAAACCCAAAATAGGAATTAGTTATGATCACGAATGCGAGCTAGCCACCCATACTTAGATTTGATTAAGTTAGAATTTATATTTCTAAAGTTCACTTTCCTTTTGTTTTTTTATTTCATTATTTATAAAACCGCCAAAATACTTCTTTTATATTTTACCATACTATAATTTATTTAAACTACTCACTACTTATATTTGTGTTTAGGTTGACATTAACTTAGTACTCGCCTCCCTTGGGTATGATCCTTGAAGTACTTACTTGCTTCGTTGTAACTTTACAACTTGTTTAACAACCCATTTTTAATGATTTTGGGACCACAATTCATTTAATGTCTACATGGTTATATTAAGGTCGTATTGAAATTTTGTTAAGAAATTTTGATGTTTAATTGGTTAATTAAGTGAAAAGGACTAAATCATAAAAGGTGAAAAAGTTGAGTTCTATTAGTTAAAAGGGCTAAATGGCTGTGGAAGGAAAGTTAATGGACTTATAAGGGAATTATACCATAATTAAGATAGTGGATTGTGATGGATAGGTTTTATGGATGTTTAAATGATTTAAAAAGGTTAAATTGGTAATTTAATAAATAAATGAAAAGGATAAACTAAAACTATGTATCATCTTCCTTATCAATCATTTGAAAACCTAAAATTAGCCATTAAAGAAGAAGCTAGGTTTGAATAACATATTCTGCTTACATGGTGAGTTTTCAAGCCCTGTTTTTAATGATTTTTATGCTTTTGAGTTTGTTTTAGCTTAATCTAGCTAGCCTGAGGGTTAATTTGCAAAATTGTAAAAGGTTGAGGGACTTGCCATGGATTATTTTGAATGAGTTTTTATGTTAGTTGATAGATTATTAGTCTTTGTTGTAAAATAAACATGTTTTGTTAAGTGATATTTGATGAATTATGGAAATAGGGATTAAATTGTTAAAAGTGTAAATCTATGGGTTTTATTGTGAATTGTTGGTAATAATGGATTGTTTCTAGGTCCTTAATCTATGGGTTTTATTGTGAATTGTTGGTAATAATGGATTGTTTCAAGGTCCTTTATAACATTGGTTAAATTATATTTAGGCTATAATGATTTATATTTAAGTTATGAGCTTAAGTACTAAATTGTGAAAAGTTAAAATGTTAGGGGCAAATTCATAATTTTGCTTAAATATGAACTATGAATTAAATTGAATACTAGAATTACTGAATTGACTGGAACTATCTATTTAGGTCAAGAAAAACCACATTTGAACTTAAATCGTGGAAAAACTAAAGCTTCAGATTAATGTTCAATTATACTTCTATGCCCTAGTTATCGAGGAAAGTTCGTATGAACTATGATCATTTTAATGTTAGCTAAATTAAATATTTGTTATGTTGTTTAATATAAATGAATCTATATATGAATGTATCCATGTTATGATGAATTGACAGATAATGAGACTCGATTCAACCTTAAGAATACTTAGGATACGAATGACATATAATTAGAGATTTCATGTTTTGGGTGATGGTCTTGAATGTCCTACTGATGGTTGAGATCTTGCATTTGTTGCAGATTCTTCATAGCTCGTATGAGGAGCATCGTGTAGCTTACATTTCGATCCATAGCTCGTGTGACCAGACCCATTTTGCAGTTCGTGTGAGCATTGATGTAAAGGAAAGGTTACGGTTATATGTAAAAGCACACTATGTGTGAGCTTTCCCGAGTATCCGTTGTAATTCTAGATGGTGCAATGTGTAATAAAAGGAAATGAAAAGGTAAGTTTTCAAATGGAATGAATCATGACCTGATGAAAAGATTTAGGAGCTAAATGATGTATTTACATATTGAAATCTACTCATATTATGGCTGATTTCATTTGTATCATGAACAAGTGTACTAACATGTGAGTTTGATGATGTTGTATAGGCTTATACTAAGCTTATGGCATTGGTAATGATTTATGCTTAATTTATGAATTGTATTAATGAAATGGTAAGTTATGTTTAAGTTTATACGAGCTTACTAAGAACTCATTCCTTTTTTTATAGATTATCGAAAACTTGATCGGTTGGAAGCTCGTTGGTCATTTTGGTCATTTTAAAGTGTTTGTAAGTAAGGTTCTTTTGGTAGGTTTTGATAGCTTACAAATGGTCATGTATAGTATTTAATTGAAATAGGTTATTATGCTTACGAATATGCAGTATTGGATTGTTTTTGGAAAGTGATGTTTTGATACAATTCGGTGCCTTTGAGTTGCATATTAGTTAGGTAATTTAGGATGCTTGGAATGGAATGTTTATGTGTGTTTGAATGATGTTTAAATCCTTTGAATATGTGCCCAAATGGTTTGAATGGTTAGGTATGAATTAAACTTGAAATGGCTTAATTTTAGTTAAGTTTTTGTGTTCACACGGCCTTGCGACACGGCCATGTGTCATTTAAAATTTCTTTGTGTTTCAAGTCAGTGAGTGACACGGCCTGGCACACAGGCATTTGTGGCAACTCAAAGAGTTATACAGTTTGGCACACGGCCTGCGAATGGTCGTGTGACCCTTCTCAATGAGTTACATGGGTAAGACATGGGTTAGGACATGGCCGTGTGCCCCTTGTTCAAATGTTACACGGCTTGGACTATGTCAAATGGCCTGGCTACACGGCCGTGTGACCCCTATTTTCCAATATTTTCATCTCTTTGTTAGAACATTTGTTTTGTTTTGATTTAGTCCTGAATTTCTTCTAAGTTATTTTAAGGGCATTGAAGACTCGATTTAGGGACCAAATGTTTATGTTTGATATGTTCAGGATGGGAATAATTTATTTTATGTTATAATGTTAAATGTTTTCTTGTTGTACGATAATGCTCTGTAAACCTAATTCAATATCGATGATGGGTTAAGTGTGTTACATTTAGTGGTACCAGAGCTACAATTTAGTCGGTTCTCGGACTAAACGTAGTATGTATGGAGTCTAGAAATACATGCTATTATATAACTTGTGATAGTGTGATAACTCCTGACTCAAAATGAATTATGTTTTTGTATGGATAAAAGATATCATACAACCGAGCTAATTCCGATAAGGCTGAGAGTAACGTGCAAGACTCTGTTTATGAAGCAGCTGGTACTAGGCTCGTAGCTGAGGGCTGGGGAAGTGAGGCAAAAGAAGCCTTCTTCGAAATGATGTCTGAGTGGTTCTTTGAGTTCGTGAGAACAAACCCAATTGCTCAACGACCTCTACCCCTTCCTGTACCCCAACTTGTCCCTATTATTTCTAATGGTTTGGGACAATGACATGTCAGCAAGCCTCTGGTAGATAAGATTCGTAAGTATGAGGCTGAAGAGTTTTGCGGTACAGCTGAAGACGATCCTAAAAAAGTCAAGTTTTGGTTAAAAAATACTGAGGGTTTTTGATGAATTGTCATGTACTCCCGTTAAATGTTTAAAATGTGCAGTATCATTGTTGAATGACTCAGTGTATCAGTGGTGGATGTAACACCCTTAACCCATATCCGTCACTGGACTAGGGTTAAAGGCGTTACCGGACGAATTAGAACATTTTACAAACAATTCATAAACTTTATCCAAAATCGTAATCGTACTTCACAATAAAGTCCCTTATATAGGTCATCGAGACCTTAAACATGCATTAGGAAGGGGTCGGGACTAAACCGAGCTCATACAATTTTTTTCAAAATCTTAAACAGTTTTGAAAGTTACAGAGGTCACACGCCTGTGTGAATAGGCCATGTGCCTCACACGGCATTAGACACGCCCGTGTGTCTACACCTTGTCAAAACAGGGCATATATACTGACTTGTCCACACAGCCACAAGACACGCTCGTGTGCCATGTCGTGTGAAAATTAGGGAGGCTACTGACTTGGCCACATGGCTAACCGCACGCCCATGTGTCTTGCCCGTGGTCGAAACTGACTTGGCCACACGGCCTAGCACACGCCCATGTGTGCAGCTGTGTGGTCTTCCTAGTCTCATTTCGAAATAGCCCTTGAGCAATATGGCTGAGACACACGCCCATGTCTTTGCCCGTGTGGGCAAAAATAGGCCATTTACAAGGCTAAAATGGCACCCATTAAGGGTCCTCCCTACAAGCATCAAATTAATAATATTTTATACCAAATTCTCAACCATTTTACAACCAAATCATACATATTCATGCCAATACATTATCAAAAAATTCCATTTTCAATTCACCATCTAAATCATACCAAAGCATATATTTCAATACTTCAATTTATATCATTCAATCTTATGACCAAAACTTACCACTTTCTCAAATAAATATATATACCAATACTTACCAAAATGACCAATTTCAATAGCCATTCAAAACACATCATATTGAACATGTAGCATCACATATATCATACGAAGAACTCATTCATATACACAACCATAATCAAGCCAAATCACATGGCTAGATATAAACATCACAAAACATAATCAAAGTACTTCTAGCCTATACATGCCATACTTCAATATTTACACTTTCAAAATGTACCAAAATAGAGTTTGATAGTGTGGTGATGATCCTCGAAAATCCCCGAGCTCTCAGTAGATTTGATATCTATAACACAGTTGAAAAACACACAGAGTAAGCTCTCTAAAGCTTAGTAAGCCATATACAAATAAACTTAACATTCAAAACATGAAAGTATCATCAAATTACATATACTCCATGGCCAAATACCATCTCAAACCACATAGTTCATATACATTTAACATATTTCCTATTCATTTACACTATAAAGCATACTTTCTCATATTTATAACATATATCATCACTTGTACATATACTTACCTTTTATTCTCAACATAGTATACATTTCGGACGTACTTGAATCGGATATACATCACATATTTTCGAACGTACTTGAATCGGATATACATCACATATAATCATTCATTTCTCAGAATGCCCATTGAACCATTTGGAATTATAAGGATACGTGGATAACTCGGAAAGCGCGTACAATGCCATCGTCCTAGACGTGGTTTTACATGTAATCAAATATTGATGCCACTCTCAGACAGGGTCTTACACGAAATCAAATACGATGCCAATGTCCCAGACGTGATCTTACACATAAATCATAAGTCAATGCCAACGTCCCAGATGTGGTCCTACACAATAACACATATCGGATCCTATGTCAAGACATATGCATCCTAACTATTCCTATGGTTCGTACGGGGCTTTTCAGACATCAAAACTTTGTCGATGCTTTCTCGGATATCTCATAATCAATTCAATAAGTCATCCATCATTGTTCAATAGCATTTAAACATAAATAAACCATTACAAACACATTTATTTGTATATCGACTTACCTCATACGAATTCGGATAGACAGAATCGGGTACTCGACGACTTTCAACTTTCCCCGATTTAATTTCGTTTTCTTTAATTCTTGATCTATATAAATTCAAATTTAACTCTTTTTTTCACCAAATCATTAAAATCAACCCACAAACACTCATTTAGGGCATTTTACAAATTAGCCCTCATATTTTCATATTTTGACAATTTCGTCCCTAATCATAAAAATCACAAAATTTGCATATACTTATGCAAATGCTTCATTTATTTCACATTTTAGTCCCTCAATTTACAAATTTCACAATTTAGTCCAAATTACTCAAATTCATCAAAAATTCATATACAAAATATATCAACCCAACACATATCTTTCAATTTATATCAACTAACTTTACAAAGCTGACAATTTCATCAATGAAATATTTCAAGATCATCATCAAAATAAGAAATTTAGGCATAGGCTTGATAGAACACTATGCAACGATCACAAAAGCGTAGAAATTATAAAAAACCGAACAAAATCCATACCTTAATCACCAAATCAATGTACCGAACCCTAAAACTCTTTTTTTTCTCTTTTCTTTGGTGTTTTTCGGCAATATGGATGATAATATGACTAAAATTATGTTTTATTTTATTAATAATAACTTTAATAACTAAATACCAATTTTACCCTTTGATATAAAACCATTTAATCATTAAACATATGACCATTTATGTCCATACATTAAGCTAATGGTCTATTTGGATATTAAGGACTTCACATTTAATAAGAGACATCAAGTAAGCACTTTAACAAATAGAAGGCCACTTTTACAATTTACGCGATTAGGTCATTTTATCAAATTAAGCACACAAACAATTAAATTTTCATACTAAACTTTCACACATGCTAATTTACATGTCATAAGCACGGAAAGTAATATTAAAATATTTTTCTCACTCAGATTTGTGGTCTCGAAACCACTATTCTATCTATAGTCTAAACCGGTCTATTACATTTCTCCCCTTTAGGGATTTTCGTCCATGAAAATCTTACCATTGAACAGATTCGGATATTGTTCTCTTATAGTATCTTCGGGCTCCCATGTAGCCTCTTCAATACTGTGTCAATGCCACATCACCTTTACTAACATAATTTTCTTATTTCACAATTCTTTAACCTCGCGGCCTAGGATACGGATTGGTTCTTTGTCGTAGGTCATATCAAACTGAATCTCAATCTCAAATGGAGGAATTACATGCGAAGGATTGGATCTATATCATCGAAGCATTGATACGTGAAATCCATTGTGAATCTTTTCTAGCTCTGGTGGCAGCAACAATATATATGCAACTGGTCCGATACGCTCGATAATCTCATATGACCCAATGAACCTCGGACTCAATTGGCCTTTTCTACCGAATTGGAGTACTTTCTTCCATGGTGAAACTTTCAAAAACACTTTGTCACCGATCTCAAATTCAATGTCTTTTCGTTTCAAATTTGCATATGATTTCTGACGATCGAATGCTGCTTTCAGACTATCTCGGATCACTTTTACTTTCTGTTCGGTTTTTTTTATTAAGTAAACCCCATGAATCTTACTCTTGCTGAGCTCAATCCAATACAAAGGTGTACGACACTTGCGACCATATAAGGCTTCGTATGGTGCCATTTTGATGCTCGATTGAAAACTGTTATTATAAGCAAATTCAATCAACGGCAAATACTGTTCCCACGTACCTTTAAACTCAAGAATGCAGCATCTCAACATATCCTTGAGAATCTGAATAATCCGCTCAAATTGACCATCCATTTACGGGTGAAAAGTAGTTCTGAAGTGCAATTTCATACCCAAAGCATCTTGCAATTTATTCCAAAATCGCGATGTGAATCTCAGATCTCTATCTGACAAAATAGATATTGACACACCATGCAATCTTACAATATTGGAAATGTATAACTCAGCTAATTTATCAAGTGAGTAATCAGATCGTACCAGAATAAAATGGACTGATTTCGTCAATAGATCAACTACAACCCAGATTGCATCTTTCTTTCTCAGAGATAGGGACAAACTCGAAACAAAATCCATCGTCACTTTATCCCATTTCTGCTCCGAAATCATAATTGGTTGTAACAAACTAGATGGCACTTGATGTTTAGCTTTAAATTGCTGACAGATTAAGCATTTCGCAACAAATTCAGAGATATTATACATTTTCGTACTACCCGGATGAATAGATAAACGACTGCTGTAAGCTTCATTCAAAATCATCTGAATCAATTCTAGATTTCTCGTAACACAAATTTGATCTCATAATCTCAGACAATTATCTTTATCAACTCTGAATTCTGAATTAGAATCTAGATCACACTGAGCTTGTTTTGTTATAATCTCATTATCAACTTTTTGAGCATAAAAAATTTATTGTAAGAACAACGGTCTCGCTTTCAATTCGGCTAATATTGAACCATTATCGGATAGAATCAAATGAGCATTCATTGTACTCAATGCAAACAGTGATTTTCGATTCAAAATGTCAGCCACAAGATTTTCTTTTCCAGGATGATAATCAATCACAAGCTTATAGTCCTTTAGCAATTCTAACCACCTTCTTTGTCGCAGATTTAGATCTTTTTGAGTCATCAGATATTTCAAACTCTTATGATCAGAATTATGTGACATTTCTCACCAAACAAATAGTGGCGCCAAATTTTCAAGGCAAACACAATTGCAGCTAATTCCAGATCGTGTGTCTGATAGTTCTTTTCGTGCGACTTTAACTGTCTCGAAGCTTAAGCAATGACTTTGCCTTCCTGCATCAAAACACATCCCAGACCGTTCAACGAAGCATCACTATAGATCACAATTTTTTTACCTGATTTGGGTTGTACTAACACTAGAGCTTCAGTCAATAGGGCTTTCAATTGATCAAAGCTTTTCTGACACTTTTTGGACCATTCAAACTTTACATCTTTCTGAAGCAGTTTCGTTAATAGAGTTGCAATCATAGAAAAGCCTTTTACGAACAGTCTATAATAACCAGCAAGTCCCAAAAAACTGCAGACTTTGGATACATTTCTTGGAGGCTTCCAATCCAAAATAGCTGAAATTTTGTTCGGATCAACTCGGATACCTGATGCTGATACAATATGGCCCAGAAAATAGACTTCTCGTAACCAGAATTCACATTTGCTAAACTTCGTATATAGTTGCTTATCACGCAAAGTCTGTAATACTATTCTCAGATGCTTGGCATGCTCAGATTCATCACGCGAATAAATCAATATGTCATCAATAAATACAATAACAAATCGATCTAAATATGGTTTGAAAATTTTGTTCATCAAATCCATAAAGATAGCAAGTGCATTAGTTAATCCGAAAGGTATAACTAAGAACTCATAGTGGCCGTACCTAATTCTGAATGCGGTTTTTGGAATGTCTGAGTCTTTACTTGCAACTGATAATAACTGGATCTCAGATCTATCTTTGAAAACACGGTAGCTCCTTTCATTTGATCAAACAAATCATTAATGTAGGGCACAGGGTATCTGTTCTTAATAGTCACCTTATTCAACTGTCGATAATCTATGCACATTCTTATCATATCGTCTTTCTTTTTCACAAACAAAACTGGAGACCCCAAGGTGAGAAACTTGGTCTAGCAAACCCTCTATCGGTCAACTCTTGCAACTGAGATTTTAATTCTTTTAGTTCGATTAAAGCAATTTTATACAGAGCTATCGAAATCGGAGTAGATCCCGGTACTAACTCAATGCCAAATTCTACTTCTCGTATCGGAGGTAATCTCGAAAGTTCTTCAGGAAATACATCAGGAAATTCACAAACAATAGGCTATGATTCAACTTTCTTTTTTGACACCTTCAAATTTATCACATAGGTAAAGTAAGCTTCACAACCTTTTCTCACAATATTCAGAGCTTTCATTGACGAAATCACAACTGGTAACCCATTTAAATCATTGGATTCAATTCAAATTATTTCATCATTCTTGCATCTCAAATCAATAGTTTTCCATTTGCAATTCACAATAGCATCGTACAAAGTTAGCCAATCCATTCCCAGAATTATATCAGACTCATCAAAAGGTAACAACATCAGATCGGTTGAAAACCAAATGTCTCGAAACATTAACAGACAATGCTTGCAGACTTTGTCAACTAAAACACTTTTACCTAGGGGGTTCGATACTCTAATCACAAATTGAGTAGACTGTATAGGCAAAGTCTTACTGGATACTAAATTCATGCATATATACGAATGCGTTGATTCTGGATCTATCAATGCAATCACAGAAGTATTGTAAAGAGTAAATGTACTAGTTATAACATCAAGAGATGAACTTTCCTCACGAGCTCAAAATGGTGTAGGCTCTGGCAGGTGCTTTAGCCTCAGATCGAACAGCAGTGTCTTTAGTCCCTCTTTGACTACCACTCACATTACCCGTATTTTTGGGAGGTTTACTACGAGATGCATTGCCACTTAGCCTTAGATTTTGTACGATTTCTTGGTCGATAGATTCGGGGCAATCACGGATGAAATGATCTAATGATCCACATTTGAAACAAACCTGATCATACAATCCAAAATTGCTGAGATATCTTTTACCACCGTTTTTGCACTCAGGTCGACCAGATCGAACATTTCCAGCATTGGAAACAGATGTAGCTGGAGCTCTGAAGCTCAAATGTGATCTTGCATGATCTCTACTCAAATGTCCCACATCAGCTTTTGAATAGCTATAATCATCTCGAAACTTCTTTGATGCAGACTAAAATGACTTGCTCGATGATCTCTTTCGCACTTCTCTAGTTTCTGAATCAACTTTTCTTTTCTTTTTCCGGAGCTCTTCAGCTTTACATGCTCGTTCAACAAGCACTACAAATTCTTTGATCTCAAGAATCCCGACTAACAAATGAATATCTTCATTCACACCATCTTCAAATCTTTTGCACATTATTGCCTCAGTAGATACACATTCTCGAGCATACTGACTCAATCTCACAAATTCTCGCTCATATACCATAACAAACATACGGCCTTGTTTAAGCTCAAGAAACTCTTTACGTTTCTGGTTGATAAATCTCTGACTGATATATTTCTTTCAGAATTCAGCTTGAAAGAAATCCCATGTAACACCCCGTACCCGAGACCGTTGCCGGAGTCGGACACGAGGGGTTCACAGACTAAATTCGCTTACTATCGCAGTCCATTTTAAAAATTTCCAGACAGCTGGCTAACTGTATCGCTGTCACCTTAAAACTCATATCTTGAGTTTCACAACTCGAAAATCAGTTTCGTGATTTTTCCCTGAAACTAGACTCATATGTCCATCTACATATTTTTTTCTAGAATTTTTGGTCGGGCCAATTAGTACAGTTTATTAGTTAAAGTCTCCCCTGTTACAGGGATCGACTACACTGACCTTTGCGTATTACGACTTGGATATCTCCCTGTACAGGGCTTCAATACTGATGTCGTTTGTTTCTATAGAAACTAGACTCATAGAGGAATCTATACATATATGGAATGACTCCTAATTATCTCTGGTTAATTTATAATGAATTTCCAAAGTCGGAACAGGGAATCCAGAAACCGTTCTGGCTCTGTCTCATGAGAACCTGAATATCTCTTAACATACTGTCCATATGATCGTTTCGTTACTTTACTATGAAAATAGATTCATCAAGGTTCGTTTAAATAATTTATTCACTATTTAATTCTATTCCTACTATTTTTAGTGATTTTCCAAATCTACATCACTGCTGCTGTCAGCATCTGCCTTTAAGGTAGACTTTACCTATTTCATAGTTTTCATGATTCAACTAGCCCTTTTAGCATAAATAGCACAAATTATGATAGTGATTAACCATTCCCATGGCCAATCCTTGTTAAGCATATTCACACCTCTCAATAACCATATCCATACCAAATGATTATAACATTATGCTCAAACATATAGAAGCCATTTTCGCATGGCTATCCAAAATTATACAAATCCAAAGGGTACATGACCAACAACAAAAGGGTAGTCCTATACATGCCATTTTCAGAGTTCAACCAAAAGTGTACCAAAAGGGCTTTGATAGTGTGGGCGACTTCGACTTCAATAATCCCGAGTCCGATAGCTGACGAACCAAAATCTATAAAACAGAGATTCAAAGAACGGAGTAAGCATTTAATGCTTAGTAAGTTTTAAGCAAGACAAAGTGTTCTCAATCACTATTATTGGTCATTCATTTCAACTGTTCGATGAAGTTAATCTAGAGCTTCATCTCGATCTATAATATCATTAAACGCAACACTTGGCTGCCACATATATACTTTCGAATAATAATGACCTAGATGGTCAAATATTTCCAAAGCACATTCTCACATTTGGAGTTATAATATTAATCACATTTACCTACCTCTTTGATACTGATAATTCACCTCGAAATCACTCCACCGATGAGTAAGTAATACGTACCTGAACATCTTGAATACATAATACTTATTTGATGGTAACTTAATGCAGATACTCAATATCAAAGTCTTACTTGAATCCTAGCATTTAGCCGTCGGGTCTTTAAAGCTCGGATATAGTACGAGCACGAAGCCTACGGACATTAATCAGGATAATACTCTCGCATAAAGTCTGCGGGGTTTTAACCCGGATATAGTACTGACACAATTGCCCTTCGGGACTTATCACATTTATACACTTTCACATCCATCACGTTGGCCACTCGGCCCTGTCACATATATACACTTTCACATTCATCACATCGGCTATTAGGCCTCATCACATATATACACTTTCACATTCATCACATCGGCTATTAGGCCTTATCACATATATACACTTTCACATTCATCACATCGGCCATTAGGCCTTATCACATATATATACACTTTCACATTCATCACATTGGCCATTCGGCCTTATCACATATATACACTTTCACATTCATCACATCGACTATTAGGCCTTATCACATATATACACTTTCACATTCATCACATCGGCCATTAGGCCTTATCACATATATACACTTTCACATTCATCACATTGGCCATTCGGCCTTATCACATATATACACTTTCACATTCATCACATCGGCTATTAGGCCTTATCACATATATACACTTTCACATTCATCACATCGGCCTACATCGGCCATTAGGCCTTATCACATATATACACTTTCACATTCATCACATCGGCCATTAGGCCTTATCACATATATATACATTCACATCACAATTATCCAAATATACTTCACATATCACATATACTATCATGTATACACTTTGTCTTGGCCGAATCTACATTAATCATTTCCCAATGAATAATTCAATTTCACGCCATACTATCATTTCATATTCGAATACTCATAAACTTACAATTTCACAAATTTTAATAACAAAGATCCATCTAACACTCATGTATCGTTTTACAATATCACGATTTAGAATTCACGTATGGGTTTAATCAATAGCTTATGAGTAACTAAAACAAGTTTTATCCATGTTTATAACAAAATCACATATTCACTACGAGCTGTTTTCCTGAGCAGTAGTCACTAAATTATTTATAACTGGAGCTACAAAACTCCAAATCACTTGCCGTTAATTTTCCCTGAATATACACTCGTATATCTTCCATCCATAAAATTTTCAGAATTTTAGGTTTGGCCAATCAATACCAGATTTTTCTTAAAGTTTCCCCTGTTTCACTGTTTGACTAATCTGACCACTCTTCACTACGAATCAAATTTCTCATTTTACAGAATTCAAAATGTGTTTTATTTGATTTCATTTGAAACTAGACTCATTAAGGAGTCTAAGCATATAAATTTTATCTTATAATCATTTTTGTACAATTTATAATGATTTTCTAAAAACAGAACAGGGGATTTCGGAGTCATTCTGACACTGTCCCACACAACTTTAAATATCTCTTTATAGGAAATTTCTTTGCTTCCACGGTCTCTTTTATAAGAAACTAGACTAAATTAGCTTTGATTACATATTTTATTCAGCCTATAATTCCACACCAACAATTTATAGTGATTTTCTAAAATCACGTTACTGCTGCTGTCCAAAGCAAATTATTACAATTTGCTCTTAAATTTCCAAGTCCAAACACATATGAACTTACCATTTGAGTTTAAGACATATCATGGCCACATCATATCTTATTAAATCAACTCATTATGTCCTATTATGATTGAATTTACTCAACGTTTAATCACTTAAAACTTACCTCGGAAGTGGTCGACGACTAGATATCCACGGCTATTCGTTTACTTTCTCTTTATCCAAAATTGCCCCTCTATGCTCTTGAGCTTAATTAACAAAATTTAAACTATTTTAATCACCTTGTTATATCATTAAAACAACAAGGTAAATCTTCTCAATGAAACTCATACATAAGGCAACACCTCGATACATCTGCACACATTCGGTATTTCATAAAAACCATCCCAAATACATTTACCTAGGTATCACCATGTCGCCTTATATACATATACTAGTTATGTGGTCAATTTTTCCGATGACCTACGCATATAACTAATTACACCTTTAATAATATTCACAAAGCCGATTATCCACATGACTACCTTAGCATATTATTAGTTAGCTTCTTATCCAAATTTTCCATAAAGAAAATTAACTCATATCCCCTCAAGTGCATAATCAATTGCATCCAAAGGACACTTTAAATGCATGTTATGAAGGTAACCGAATGCACATATATTTATACCAAGGCATCATATACTTCAAACCAACTATCAAGGCATAAACCCGAACCTTCAAAATCATTTATCAATACACGTTCAAACATGCCCTCCTACAAATATACAAGTTCTCCCTTGGTTAAACTAAATCATGCTTTAAGGTTTAATGTTCATCTTTAACACAATTACCACACTTCAAACTAAATTTTCAGCTTCATATATCCCACACCAGATTTTTTTTTCCATGCTCAATTTCCATGGCCGAATGAAATTATGCCCTAATTCATGAACTTAAACAACATTGGCCAACTTTCCAAGCTCATTTGAGCCATCAAGCACATTTAGTTTGTTCATACTCAACTAGAATCAATTATCCTCCCAAAATCATCAAACATACAAAATATACCCCATTAAGCTCATGACCGATTGCTACATGCTTCATGAACACAAAAATTTTCACATGGGTCTTGTTGCAAGCTTCAAAACCAACCAAAATTCACAACTTTCAAAGAAAATAACATGAACCTTACCTTATTTGAAGCCTTCTTTTGCCGAATGCCCTAAGCTCAAAGGTTTCTATTTTCTTTCTCAACTCACGGCAAGAAGAAGAAAATGGCCTTGTTATTTTCACCTCAAACATGTTTTTTCATTTATTTCATTAACTTTTATTATATTCTTTCTCCCATAACACACTAACACAACATGTTTCCAACATGTTTCACCCCATAACATTTTGTCCACTCTCATGCTCATGGCCGGCCACTACTAATTAGGGGGGATATTGACATGCAAGTCCACCCTTTTTATTTCATGCACTAATAGATCCTTATGTTTTGACCTATCACATTTCAAAAGTGTCACACATAAGTCCTATTGACTAAATTCACATGCAATTTACTAAATCAAAGCTTAAAACTTTCACACATTCGTATTCACATATAATAGTCATAAAATATGATGGCTAATTATTTTTATGACTCGATTTTGTGGTCCCGAAACCACTTTTCGACTAGGGTCAAATTAGGGGTGTCACATCCCAAGTGACATGCTCTCTCAAAACCACTGATATCAAAGTCTTCCACCAGTGATATGTCGTATCTCTCAGAAGTGAAACGACACAATTTATGCATTCATCGGGATTCAATAACAATTCATCAAATACTTTTATCGTATTCTCTAACCAGAACTCGGCTCTTTTAGCATCATCATTCGTAGTACCATGAAATTCTTCGGCCCTATATTTTCTAATCTTATTAATCGGAGGCTTAATCAACTGATTCGGATTAGCTTGTGACATAGCAGGAACTTGAGGAGGACTAGTCAGGGTTGGGGGTTGTTGAACAGCCGAATTAGTTCTAATGTATTGGGTGAACCACTCATTCATCATCTGATAGAAGGCTTGTCTAGCCTCTCCATCATGGCTACTCGTAGCCAGTCTAGAATCGAATGGCGCTGTCCCTTACGCGGGAGCAGGCGCATTGCTCTCAACATCGTCAGCTATGGCTTGTTCGAGATCCATTTTCTATATAAAAACACATTTTCATTGTCAGGATTCATCACACTATCGTATTTCATAAATATGGCATGTATAGCTAGACCCACATACGCTACGTTAGTCCTAGAATCGACTAAACCGTAGCTTTGACACCAACCAAATGTAACACCCCAACACTTAACTATCATCAAACTAGGGTTAAAGGCGTTACTAGACGAATCAGAACATTTTAAAAATAATTCATAAACTTCATCCAAAATCGTAATCATGCTTCACAATAGAGTCCCTTATACAAGTCATCGAGACCTTGAACATGCATTAAGAAGGGGTTGGGACTAAACCGAACTCATACAAAATTTTTTGAAAACTTAAAACATTTTTCAAAGTTACAGAGGTCACACGCCCAATTGAATAGGCTGTGTGCCTCACAAGGCATTAGACACGTCTGTGTGTCTGCACCGTGTCAAAACAAGGCATATATACTGACTTGTCCACACGTCTGTGTGTCTGCACCGTGTGCCAGGCCGTGTGAAAATTAGGGAGGCTACTGACTTGGCCACACAGCTGACCACACGCCCGTATGTCTAGCCTGTGGTTGAAACTAACTTGGCCACACGGCCTAGTACACGCCTGTATGTGCGACCGTGTGGTCTACCTAGGCTCATTTTGAAATGGCCCTCGAGCAACACGGCTGAGAGACACGCCCGTGTCTCTGCCCATGTTGGTAAAAATTGGCCTTTTACAAGGCCAAAATGCCACCCATTAAGGGTCCTCCCTACAAGCATCAAATTTACAACATTTTATACCAAATTCCCAACCATTTTACAACCAAATCATACATCAGTCATGGCATTACATTATCAACAAATTTCATTCTCAATTCACCATCTAAATCATACCAAAGCATATGTTTCAATACTTCAATTTACATCATTCAATCTCATGTCCAAAACTTACCATTTTCTCAAATAAATATATATACCAATACTTACCAAAATGACCAATTTCAATAGCCATTCAAAACACATCATATTTATCATTTAGCATCATATATATCATACGAAGAACTTATTCATATACACAACCATAATCAAGCCAAACCAAATGGCTAGATATAAACATCACAAAACATAATCAAAGTACTTTTAGCCTATACATGCCATACTTCAATATTTACACTTTCAAAATGTACCAAAATAGGGTTTGATAGTGTGGTGATGATCCTCGACAATCCCCGAGCTCTCAGTAGCTTTGATATCTATAACACAGTTGAAAAGCACACAAAGTAAGCTTTCAAAATGTTAGTAAGCAATATACAAATAAACTTAACATTCAAAACATGAAAGTATCATCAAATTACATATACTCTATGGCAAAATGCCATCTCAAACCAATAGTTCATATACATTTAACATATTCCAATTCATTTACACTATAAAGCATACTTTCTCATATTTATAACATATATCATCACTTGTACATATACTTACCTTTTATTCTCAACATAGTATACATTTCGAATGTACCTGAATCGGATATACATCACGTATAACCATTCATTTCTCGGAATGCCCGTTGAACTGTTCGGAATCATAATGATAAGCAGATAACTCGTAAAGCTCATACAATACCAACGTCCTAGATGTGGTCTTACATGTAATCAAATATCGATGCCACTGTCCCAAATAAGGTCTTACACGAAATAAAATACGATGCCAACGTCCCAAACATGGTCTTACACGTAAATCATAAGTCGATGCCAATGTCCCAGACGTGGTCTTACACGATAACACATATCGGATCCTATGTCATGACATATGTATCCTAACTATTCCTATGGTTCGTACGGGGACGTCGAAACTTTGTCGATACTTTCTCGGATATCTCATATTCAATTCAATAAGCCATTCATAATTGTTCAATAGCATTTAAACATAAATAAATAATTACAAACACATTTATTTGTATATCGACTTACCTCGTACGAATTCGAATAGACGAAATCGGCTACTCGACAACTTTCGACTTTCCCCAACCTAATTCCGTTTTCTTTAATTATTGATCTATATAAATTCAAATTTAATTCTTTTTTTCACCAAATCATTCAAGTCAATCCACAAACACACATTTATGGAATTTTACAAATTAGCCCTCATATTTTCTTATTTTGACAATTTAGTCCCTAATCACAAAAATCACAAAATACACAAAATTTGCATAACTTATGCTTAGATGAATATTCATAACACTCATACAAGTCCACATACTTTATTTATTTCACATTTTAGTCCCTTAATTTACAAATTTCACAATTTAGTCCAAATTACTCAAATTCATCAAAAATTCATATACAAAATATATCAACCCAACACATATCTTTCAATTTCTATCAACTAAATTCACAAAGCTCACAATTTCATCAATGGAATATTTTAAAATCATGATCAAAATAAAAAATTTAGGCATGGGCTTGATAGAACACTAAGCAACGATCACAAAAATGTAGAAATTATCAAGAATCGAACAAAACTCATATCTTAATCACTAAATCAATGTGTCAAACCCTAAAATTATTTTTCTTTCTCTTTTCTTTGGTGTTTTTTGGAAAAATGGATGATAATATGACTAAAATTATGTTTTATTTTTTTAATAATAACTTTAATAACTAAATACCAATTTTACCCTTCGATATAAAACTATTTAATCATTAAACATATGACCATTTATGTTCATCCGTTAAGCTAATGGTCTATTTACATCTTAAGGACTTCACATTTAATAAGACACATCAATTAAGCACTTTATCAAATAGAAGGCCACTTTTATAATTTACACGATTAGGTCCTTTTATCAATTTGAGCACACAAACGATTAAATTTTCATACGAAACTTTCACACGTTCTAATTCACATATCATAAGCATGAAAAATAATATTAAAATATTTTTTTACTTAGATTTGTGGACCCAAAACCACTATTCTGACTAGGGTCTAAATCAGACTGTTACAGTGGAATATTTTGATTGTTGTGGTACCGAAGTATCATGTGAACTGGGATTTCTTTCAAAAAAATTTAGGAAAAAATATGTTAGCCAACGGTATCTTGAGAAGAAACGAAAAGAGTTTCTTGGATTGAAACATGCTCGTATGAATGTAGCTGAATATGAAAGAGAATTTGTACGGCTCAACAAATATGGTCAGGAATGTATACCATCAGAGGCTGTTATGTGTACCCAGTTTGAAGAGGGCTTAATTAGCCGGGATTCTGGAATTGAAAGAATTCGTGACTTTGGTGGGTCAAGCACATAAATCCAATGAACTCAATAAAGCTAAAAGAAAAGTAGATTCTGAGGCTCATGACATGAGTAAATGACCTATGGGAAAGTCATTCTCATCTCCATAAAAGAAATCAAAGTAATTTCACAAATTGTACATCAACTTCAATAGGATTCTTGGGAAGAGATAAAGGGAAGCAACATTCGAGTTTGAGTTCGAGTGTGGGTAGTGTCCGAAATAATAAATTTGACTCTCAACAATGCAATAGATGACATTTTGGGGAGAGTAGATTGAGAGATGAATCATGCTTTAAATGTGGTTCTTGCGATCATTTCCTTAGAGACTTCCCTTATAACAACCCGTTTTTCAGTGGCGTCAGAAACAATGGTTCCGAGGCCACCAAATTTGATGAGTAAGTTCATAAATATTATTACTTTATATTTACAAGACAAACATGATTTTTAAAAGGTTTTTGAATTGATAATTTATGTTATTTAAGCGATTCATTAGGTCCAAGTGGTATGACCCTAAGGTCAAGTGGTTTTAAAAAATGAGGTATCGGGACCTCGCTCCTATAAATTGAGCCATAAATATTTTTATAAATATTTACAAATTGTCATTGAGGTGGTATTAAGGTTTCGTTAAAAAAATTTAACATTTCAATAGTTAATTAAGTAAAAAGGACTAAATTGTAAAAGTTGAAAAAAGTCAACCGCTGTTAGTTTAAAGGTGTTAATTGCTTAAATAATTATAGTTGGATGGACTTAATGAGTAATTTACCCATACCTAAGATAGTGGGATGGTTGGATGCTTTAAAATCTTTTAACTTTATATGTTGTATAAGTTAATTTATTATTATTAATAAAGTAAAAAGGTCAATAAAGTAAGAATTTTCAAAACTGGCCATCTTCAACATTAAGATTTTTTTGTTTCAATCGAAAGCCATGGATATGGTGAAGTGAGTTTCGGCATGTTTTGTTTTGTGCATGTAAGTCCATTTTGCACCCGTTTTTAATGATTTTTATGTTTTTGAGATTGTTGCAGCTAGGTCCAGCTAGCCTATACCTTCGATTTTGAAACTGTTAAAGATTTTGAATGCTAAAATTGATGAATCTAGTGATTTTTTATGTTAAATGATGAATTTGAAATATTAGTTGGTATTTAAAATTATTTTGTTAAGTGATTTTTGATGAATTTATTGATTAGGGACTAAATTGTTAAAATAATAAAAAATACAAGGTTTGTTGTAAAACTGTTGCACAAATGGGCTATATTTGTTGCCATGAGTATTCTACTAGGCTTAATTTTGGGTAAAAAGGTTAATTTGTATGTTTTAGGCTTAAGGACTAAATTGAATAAAAGTAAAACTTTAGGGGTAATTTTGTAGAAATGTAAAAAAGACTAAATTTCATAAAATACATTGTTTTACTGTCTAAATTAATAGAATGAATGAAATTATTAATTTAGGTCAAGATCGGGTGGAAAATCGAGGAGAATGGGAAATTATTAAAATGCCCCTGTACTTTTAAATTTCTGCAATGTAGCCAGGTAAGCTCGTACGTTTGAATAGCATTGGAAAGTATGTTTTAAATGCTATCATTTTATAATACCAAATTATGTTTTGGCAAAAAGTCCAATGGCTTATTGGTGATCATCGAATATGAAAAGGGATGGTGACGACTATCGAATATGAAAAGGGATAGCTTCGGCTTTCGATTATGAAAAGGGATGGTGACGCCCATCGAATATGAGAAGGGATAGCTTCATCTATCAGATATGAAAAGAGATAGCTTTGGCTATTGATTATGAAAAGTGATGGTGACAACCATCAACAATGAAAAGGGATGGTGACGACTATCGATTAATGAAAAGAGATGGTTTCAACCATCGAATATGAACATGGACAGTTACAACCATCGCTTAGCACACTTTGTGTGAGCTTTGGTAAGGATTTCTATTGACTTCAATATGAAAAATATTGTAACACCCCTACCCCGTAACCGTCGCCGGAATAGGTAAGGGGCATTACCAGACTTGTAACTCATGTCAGAATAGTAATATTTTGAACTTTTTCTTGAAATAAAGATCATTCATTTAAATAAGTACTAAGCACAGCCAGGGATAAAATTTAAACTTCTCTAAGTAAACATTCAAAAGATGCCATTTTCGCATGGCTTATATACATTAACCAAAAATATTCTTACGCCACCAGTCTATTCTATACATGCCATAAAATAATTCTAAACATAACAGTAACAAGCAGTGGATAGTGATAGTGTGACTCGTTGCTGACAATCCCCGAGCCTATAGCTTCTCAATGAGATCTATAAAACAGAGAAAACAAAGTAAACGGAGTAAGCATTACAATGCTTAGTAAGTTTTAAGCAGTGTCAACAGATAACAATCAAATTATAACATAGTTGTTCGTATTTTTATTTCACTCTTCCTTCGGGCATACCATCCCTTTACCGAATATGCACATCTCATCATATACAATAGGTAGATAAACTTTCACAGAAAAGTGAGCTCATGTGACATAGATATATTGTATGATTTCACATAACCTCTCACACTGATCCGATGTCACATAATCATGGGAATAGTCTCATAGATTGCTCTCGTATGCATCACATAACTACATTATGATTTAGTTCAAATCAAGCTCACATATAAACTTGGAGTACATACCTGTTTAACCTTTCGCATTAAATATATTTATAAGCAATTCTTATTACGAAGTCTTATAGCTTTAACCACTACTTAGATTATCGGCGAGACCTTTAGCTCAGACAAAATCTCCACACGAAGTTATCGGGTCTTACCCGGACAAAATCTCCACACGTAGTCATCGGGTCTTACCCGGACATAATCTCCACACGTAGTCATCGGGTCTTACCCGGAATATATTTCCAAGTTTCATGTACATTTAATCACATGTTACAACATTCACATCAACTGTCATATTTGTAATTCATTTGCCTCATCAAATATCTAATAATACACACCTTTCACATTTGGTCGTTCGGCCACAATATACGCACATCGCCTACATATTTCACACTAGCCATTCGGCTTTACCACATATACATACCTCATACATATTTCGCACTAGCCATTCGGCTTTACCACATATACATATCTCATACATATTTCACATTAGCCATTCGGCCTTATCACATATATGCATGTTCATATTCATCATATTGGCCATTCGGCCTTATCACACATATGCATGCTCACATTCATCACATTGGCCATTCGGCCTTCTCACATATATGCATGTTCATATTCATCATATTGGCCATTCGGCCTTATCACACATATGCATGCTCACATTCATCACATTGGCCATTCGGCCTTATCACACATATGCATGCTCACATTCATCACATTGGCCATTCGGCCATATCACATATATGCATGTTCACATTCATCACATAAAATCCTAAATCAAAATATAAATTTTCATGTATTCACATCACAATTATCCAAATATACTTCACTTACCACATATACTATCATGTATACACTTTGTCTTGGCCGAATCTACATCAATCATTTTCTAATGAATAATTCAATTTCACGCCATACTCTCATTTCATATTCGAATACTCATAAACTTACAATTTCACAAATTTTAATATCAAAGATCCATCTAACACTCATATATCATTTTACAATATCATGATTTAGAATTCTCGTATGGGTTTAATCAATAGCTTATGAGCAACTGAAACAAGTTTTATCCATGTTTACAACAAAATCACATATTCACTACGAGCTGTTTTCCTGAGCAATAGTCACTAAATTATTTATAACTGGAGCTACAAAATTCCAAATCACTTGCCGTTCATTTTCCCTGAATATAGACTCGTATATCTTCCATCCATAAAATTTCCAGAATTTTAGGTTTTGCCAATCAATACCAGATTTTTCTTAAAGTTTCCCCTGTTTCACTATTTGACTAATCTGACCACTCTTCACTACGAATCAAATTTTTCATTGTACAGAATTCAAAATGTGTTCTATTTGATTTCATTTGAAACTAGACTCATTAAGGAGTCTAAGAATATAAATTTTATCTTATAACCATTTTTGTACAAATTATAATGATTTTCTAAAAACAGAATAGGGGATTTCGGAGTCATTCTGACACTGTCCCACACAACTTTAAATATCTCTTTATAGGAAATTTCTTTGCTTACACGGTCTCTTTTATAAGAAACTAGACTAACTAAGCTTTGACTACATATTTTATTCAGTCCATAATTCCACACCAACAATTTATAGTGATTTTCTAAAATCACGTTACTGCTGCTGTCCAAAGCAAATTATTACAATTTGCTCTTAAATTTCCAAGTCCAAACACTTATGAACTTACCATTTGAGTTTAAGACATATCATGGCCAAATCATATCTTATTAAATCAACTCATTATGTCCTATTATGATTGAATTTACTCAACGTTTAATCACTTAAAACTTACCTCGGAAGTGGTCGACGATTAGATATCCACGGCTATTCGTTTACTTTCTCTTTTCCCCTATCCGACTTTGATCCTCTTTGCTCTTAAGCTTAATTAAAACAAATGAATTTGTTTCATTACTTATTCAACATTACTTCTTTAATAGTCACAGTTGATAATCGTATAACTTCAGTGCATAATGTGTTTATGAAATATACCATGACTAACTTTTATGTTTATTTCACTAATACCCAATTCACATGCACAAACAAGAACTCACATTACTTGCCATTATAAATGGAACCTAGATAGCCAATTACCATGGCCGAAAATATAGCCACTTATATAAATAACACAAAGTGATACAAATTTATTTTTACCATTACAAATCATAAAAAAATGACCAACGCATACGACATCAACAATATATGTACATACCAAATACCTATATTGCATACTTATCAATATGAACTTAAAGCCCTATCCTAATACTCATGTACATATTATCCACCATTTTCAAACCAATTCATCCATGCAATCATACCATTACAAATCAACCTAAAATAACCATATCTAATAATCAAATACCTATAACATTGCATATTTCTCACATAGCAAGTACAACTAAATTCATTATTAATATATATATATCTAAACACTTAACTACAAGATTTAATCACCATTATCAAATCATAAAACAGCTTATAATCATCATCTATATTTACTTCACATAAACCGAAATATCCATTACATCATCTTTAATACACTTAGCATTTTATGTAACACCCCTATCCCGTAACCGTCGCCGGAATAGGTAAGGGGCATTACCGGACTTGTAACTCATGTCAGAACAGTAAAATTTTGAACTTTTTCTTGAAATAAAGATCATTCATTTAAATAAGTACTAAGCACAGCCAGGGATAAAATTTAAACTTCTCTAAGTAAACATTCAAAAGATGCCATTTTCGCGTGGCTTATATACATTAACCAAAAATATTCTTCCGCCACTAGTCTATTCTATACATGCCATAAGATAATCCAAAACGTAGCAATACCAAACAATGGATAGTTATAGTGTGACTAGTTGCTGATGATCCCCGAGCCTGTAGCTTCCAAATGAGATCTATAAAACAGAGGAAACAGAGTAAACGGAGTAAGCATTACAATGCTTAGTAAGTTTTAAGCAGTGTCAACAGATAACAATCAAATTATAACATAGTTGTTCGTATTTTTATTTCACTCTTCCTTCGGGCATACCATCCCTTTACCGAATATGCACATCTCATCATATACAATAGGCAGATAAACTTTCACATAAAAGTGAGCTCATGTGACATAGATATATCGCATGATTTCACATAACCTCTCACACTGATCCGATGTCACATAATCATAGGAATAGTCTCATAGATTGCTCTCGTATGCATCACATAACTACCTTATGATTTAGTGCAAATCAAGCTCACATATAAACTTGGAGTACATACCTGTTTAACCTTTCGCATTGAATATATTTATAAGCAATTCTTATTACGAAGTCTTATAGCTTTAACCTCTACTCGGATTCTCGGTAAGACCTTTAGCTTAGACGAAATCTCCACACGAAGTTATCGGGTCTTACCCGGACAAAATCTCCACACGTAGTCATCGGGTCTTTAGAGCTCGGATATAGTACGAGCACGAAGCTTACGGACATTAATCAGTGATAATATTCTCGCATAAAGCCTGCGGGGTTTTAACCCGGATATAGTACTGACACAAATGCCCTTCAGGACTTATCACATTTATACACTTTCACATCCATCACGTTGGCCACTCGGCCCTGTCACATATATACACTTTCACATTCATCACATCGGTCATTAGGCCTTATCACATATATACACTTTCACATTCATCACATCGGCTATTAGGCCTTATCACATATATACACTTTCACATTCATCACATTGGCTATTAGGCCTTATCACATATATACACTTTCACATTCATCACATCGGCCATTAGGCCTTATCACATATATATACACTTTCACATTCATCACATTGGCCATTCGGCCTTATCACATATATACACTTTCACATTCATCACATTGGCTATTAGGCCTTATCACATATATACACTTTCACATTCATCACATCGGCTATTAGGCCTTATCACATATATATACACTTTCACATTCATCACATTGGCCATTCGGCCTTATCACATATATACACTTTCACATTCATCACATCGGCTATTAGGCCTTATCACATATATACACTTTCACATTCATCACATCGGCTATTAGGCCTTATCACATATATACACTTTCATATTCATCACATCGGCCATTAGGCCTTATCACATATATATACACTTTCACATTCATCACATGGGCCATTAGGCCTTATCACATATATATACACTTTCACATTCATCACATTGGCCATTCGGCCTTATCACATATATACACTTTCACATTCATCACATCGGCTATTAGGCCTTATCACATATATACACTTTCACATTCATCACATCGGCTATTAGGCATTATCACATATATATACACTTTCACATTCATCACATTGGCCATTCGGCCTTATCACATATATACACTTTCACATTCATCACATCGGCTATTAGGCCTTATCACATATATACACTTTCACATTCATCACATCGGCTATTAGGCCTTATCACATATATACACTTTCATATTCATCACATCGGCCATTAGGCCTTATCACATATATATACACTTTCACATTCATCACATTGGCCATTAGGCCTTATCACATATATATACACTTTCACATTCATCACATTGGCCATTCGGCCTTATCACATATATACACTTTCACATTCCAATGAATAATTCAATTTTACGCCATACTATCATTTCATATTAGAATACTCATAAGCTTACAATACCACGATTTAGAATTCAAGTATGGGTTTAATCACTAGCTTATGAGCAACTAAAACAAGTTTTATCCATGTTTACAACAAAATCACATATTCACTACGAGCTGTTTTCCTGAGCAATGGTCACTAAATTATTTATAACCGGAGCTACAAAACTCCAAATCACTTGCCGTTAATTTTTCCAGAATATAGACTCGTATATCTTCCATCCATAAAATTTCCAGAATTTTAGGTTTGGTCAATCAATACCAGATTTTTCTTAAAGTTTCCCCTGTTTCACTGTTTGACTAATCTGACCACTCTTCACTACGAATCAAATTTCTCATTTTACAGAATTCAAAATGTGTTGTATTTGATTTCATTTGAAACTAGACTCATTAAGGAGTATAAGAATATAAATTTTATCTTATAACCATTTTTGTAAAATTTATAATGATTTTCTAAAAACAGAATAGAGGATTACAGTGTCATTCTGCACTGTCTCACACAACTTTAAATATCTCATTATCGGAAATTAATTTTCTTACACGGTTTCTTTTATAAGAAACTAGACTCATTAAGCTTTAATTTCTTAATTTATTCAGCCTCTAATTCAACTCCAACAATTTATGGTGATTTTCTAAATTCATGTTACTGCTGCTGTCCTAAGCAGGTTTATCACAAATTTACTCTTCTGACATATCCTTTTAGCACTTCATAATATCATATCCATTTGGCAACATATCATATCAATAACTTACCTATACTTCATAATAGCCATTAGGCTATATGCATAAAAATTTACAATAGAGTTATGATTCTTTTAATATGTGCTTAACATATCATACTCAATCACATTATAGGCTTTAATACTTAAAACTTACCTCGATCGCTAATGTACGTCAATTCCGACTATTCGACCAATTTCCCTTCTTCCACGATCCGACTTTGTTTCCTTGAGTTTTTGAGCTAATGAACCAAATTTAAACTTATCACATCACTATTGTGTAAAACCACATTCGATTATATTATAATTCGGTTAGCAAGAAATACACTTATTCCTTATAACATTTAGCTTCAATTTCTAAAATAATTAACTAAAGCCGAAATACCATGTAAGGGTTCCAAATATGTAGCATTTGTCTTATTTACAAGTATCTATGTCAAAAACCCTTATTAATAACTTACAAACTATTTTATTAGTATCATTATTCACAATCTTGTTCGGTAATACGCATATAAGCATGTCTCTCATCTTTCCTCGAGTAGCCGAATGCCCAAAATCTTTTATAACCACAAACATAATTTTCTTACTTCTCATCATGGCCGAATACTAACCATGCCTTAAGCTCTTTCTCTTTCCATTTTTTAGTACTTTATAACTCATCTAACATCTATTTCAAAGCTAAAACTCCAACATCCAAAATTTAACACATAAAATCCTCAATTATTACATGGTTCTATTAATTGTAAGCTCTATTTCAATATTTAAGCATGAATTACAAATTTTGGACATCATTTCATAATTCCAAGCAAGTTGCCAAATGCAACCTTACTAAATTTTCATGGATTCAAATCATGGATTCAATATACCATTACCATGAAATCAACAACCAAAAATTCATAGACAATTTAGGAAAATCACATTACAAATCTCAAATTCAAGCAAAGACCATGGCCGAAATGCACATATAACCACATAACAAAAAATATTGAACCTTTGGTTGCCTAACTAGCTTAACATCCATCCCAAAAACATCAAATTTCCATCAAATTTTAATCAAGAAACTCACCTCCTGAAGAATATCAAAGTGCCGAATGGTTTTAGACTTTTCTCCCCTCTCTTATTTGATTTTTGGCTAAAAAGAACACAAAAGAGCTACCTTGTTCTTTTCACCAAATTCTTTTATTATTTAATTCACCATTATAATAACATTCCACTAAGCTTTATTTTACAATTAAAATACAAAAAAAAACAATAATTCCATTCAAAGCATGGCCGGCCACTAACCTTAGAAAATGGATATTTGACATGCAACTCCATTTATTTTATTACTAACTTTATTTTATTGTTTCCTCCCATGATGCACCAACACAACATGTCTATGACATGTTTTTAGCCATAACATCTTGTCCACCCATGCTCATGGCCGGCCACTACATATTAGGGGGGAAAAATTGACATGCAAGTCCTCCCTTTTGATTACATGCACTATTAGGTCCTTGTAGATTAGCCTATCACATTTCAAAAATGTCACCCATAAGTCCTTTTGACTAAATCCACATGCAATTTACTAAATCGAAGCCTAAAACTTTCACACCTTCATAATCACATATTTTAGACAATAAATATCACATTCAAATAATTTGGTGACTCGGTTTAGCGGTCCCAAAACCGCTTTCCAACTAGGGTCATTTTAGGGCTGTCACATTTTACCTATTTAATCAAGCCAAATCTCAAGGCCATTCCATCACACAAATTATACCATAAATCATACTTACAATTTAAGTTAATACATGACCGAAAATCACCATCTTTAACATCGTTATCAAACCAAAACCAAAACACATCTATCATCCGTATACCAAGCTTACCAAAACAAACTACTATGAGTTTCAAGCTTATTGACCGAATCTCAAACCTCAAAATTCTAAGTTTAATCTATGGGATAAGTAGAGTTTGAACTAATCATCTCAAACATGCATAGATTTTCAAGAATCATTCAATACATACCTCATTCTAGCCATCTTCTAAGCCAAAAATCAAGGCAACCAAACTTTCTTCTCCCTCCCTTTAGGCTACGGCAATGGAGGACAAGGATCAACCAACTTTTGATTCAATTTTCTCTATGACCGAATGCACATACCTTAAATTTTTAGCTTGCTATCTTGCCGAAATCCTCAAAACATATTTCTTCTTTCTTTCATTTTTCGGTCAAGAAGAACAAAGAGGATGAAGCCTTTTTTTTTCTTTTTTTTTTCTTCTAGGTACGGCAAAATGGGGGAGCAATGATGAAACAACTTTGGTTTCTCCTCCCACTCCCCTCATATTTTATTGTTCTTCCCACAACATGTTATCACAAATTGTTTATAATATGTTTTACCCATCACATTTTTGTCTATTCTCAATGTCATGGCCGGCCACTACTAATTAAGTGGGGTAATTGACATGCAAGTCCACCCTTTTGATTTCATGCACTAATTGATCCTTATAGATTAACCTATCACATTTTAAAAGTGTCATACATAAGTCCTATTAGCTGAATTCACATGAAATCGACTAAATCGAAGCTTAAAACTTTCACACATTCATATTCACATATAATAAACATAAAATATGACGACTAATTATTTTTATGACTCGATTTTGTGGTCCCGAAACCACTTTTCGACTAGGGTCAAATTAGGGGTGTCACAACTCTTCCCCCCTTTAGGGATTTTCGTCCCCGAAAATTTCTACCGATGCATAGTTTAGGATAACGTCCTCTTATTGAATTATATTCATATAAACATTAGCTCATCGATAGCAATTGTAATTCATTATTGATTTCACATCGATCTATAAAATCATTTTCTTATTTTAAAACAAATACATAAACATTTCTACAAGTATGCACATATATCTCATTTTCTTGATTTCATAAGCAATAATCACTTAATTTAATTCACAGATGCATTTTAAACACATATTAAGCACATATTAACATGTATAATTCACATCATCAACCCACATATTTGTAACCCACATTTTCATTCATGTATAAGCTGTAACCTGACCGAAAGTACACATATACTCAAACATCCCAATAAATATCCTTTATAACTCCATCATATCTCACTATTCAACTTAACCTATTTCCAACAGAAAATCAACTTCCACATACCTGAACATTGAATTCATTTAGCACATTCAATCACCGTTAACGATACCCGTATACAATCGATTTGGCATAAAGCCTCATATAGTATACCGGCATGGGATTTATTTTAGCACATAACCCATATATCCAAAATTATTAGCATTCATCAAAAATTCTTACAGACTTTCAAATGTCGAACTTAATCAAAATAATTTCTTGAATAGGATTAACAAAAAATAGGGGTCATTTAGCAATAGCACATATGACTTCATATACCAAGCATTCCATAGACTAAATCCGTAACACATTTATAACATGAATTCATTTCTTAACAACATATCCACCATCTTTTTACGTATTCACTTATTTAGTATACATAACATAATATAATATGAACTCACAAATTTTTACTTCCATTTGATTTTCACATACCTTCCGTACATACCTGTATCACTTATTCTGATCTTACTTTATTTATCATCTTAAATATACCCGTTGAATCATTCGAAATCATTACGGATACTCATTAAGCACATATAGCTCTTACAATGCCATATGCTAGATATGGTCTTACATATTCTCACATATCGAGCCGATGCCATGTCCCAGACATGGTCTTACACACTATCTCAAATCAATGCCTTCGTCCCAGACGAGGTCTTACATGAATTCCACTTCACACACTTAGTGCCCACTGACCGATCTCGTACTCATAGTGCTCGGTTAAAGGAATTCGCACACACACAGTGCCTCTATTCATTCACACACATAGTGCTCTTATTCATTCGTTATTACACATTGAAATGACTTAACCAAGTCTATAAACATCATGTATGTACACTTTTAAACATGTCATCTCATTTAAATTTGAATTCGTATAGTAATGAACACTTAAACTTTGCTCAAATTACCGGCACGAAGCCTACTAGGCACAAAGGCCCGAATACATGTCACTAGCACAAATGCTCTTCGGGACTTAGTCCGGATACATCACTAGCACAAATGCTCTTCGGGGTTTAGCACGGATATATCACTAGCACGAATGCTCTTCGGAACTTAGTCCGGATACATCACTAGCACGAATGCTCTTCGGGACTTAGTCCGGATACATCACTAGCACAAATGCTCTTCGGGACTTAGCCCGGATACATCACTAGCACGAATGCTCTTCGGGACTTAGTCCGGATACATCACTAGCACGAATGCTCTTCGGGACTTAGTCCGGATACATCACTAGCACGAATGCTCTTCGGGACTTAGTCCAGATATATCACTCTCAATTCTCATGTACATATACACATATAGCAATACACATTAGTATATCATTTACATTACTTGAATACAAACACAACATGCTTATCGACCATTCAACTTCCAGTTCCATAGCCACATACAAAAATCACATTTATAGTCATAACATTCTTTCAAAATTGCATCACTTATACCCTTATAATTCAATCCAAATCGAAATTCAAATACGAGTACATGATACGTACCTGATCAACTTAATAATTTAGGCATATCTAAGTGAAGTTATATTGCAAATTCTCATAGTTAGAAGCTTGCTACAGCTCGATTGGGATCAAGATTCATTACAATACAGCAAACACATTTTAATAGTCAAAAATCATCATACTATCATTTTATCACTTTATGGCATGTATAAATAGGCTCACGCGTGCTACGTTAGTCCTAGAATCGACTAAACCGTAGCTCTGATACCAATAAAATGTAACACCCCTATCCCGTAACCGTCGCTGGAATAGGTAAGGGGCATTACCGGACTTGTAACTCATGTCAGTACAGTAATATTTTGAACTTTTTCTTGAAATAAAGATCATTCATTTAAATAAGTACTAAGCACAGCCAGGGATAAAATTTAAACTTCTCTAAGTAAACATTCAAAAGATGCCATTTTCGCATGGCTTATATACATTAACCAAAAATATTCTTCCGCCACCAGTCTATTCTATACATGCCATAAAATAATTCTAAACATAACAGTAACAAGCAGTGGATAGTGATAGTGTGACTAGTTGCTGACGATCCCCGAGCCTGTAGCTTCGCAATGAGATCTATAAAACAGAGAAAACAAAGTAAACAGAGTAAGCATTACAATGCTTAGTAAGTTTTAAGCAGTGTCAACAGATAACAATCAAATTATAACATAGTTGTTCGTATTTTTATTTCACTCTTCCTTCGGGCATACCATCCCTTTACCGAATATGCACATTTCATCATATACAATAGGCAGATAAACTTTCACATAAAAGTGAGCTCATGTGACATAGATATATTGTATGATTTCACATAACCTCTCACATTGATCCGATGTCACATAATCATGGGAATAGTCTCATAGATTGCTCTCGTATGCATCACATAACTACCTTATGATTTAGTTCAAATCAAGCTCACATATAAACTTGGAGTACATACCTGTTTAACCTTTCGCATTGAATATATTTATAAGCAATTCTTATTAAGAAGTCTTATAGCTTTAACCTCTACTCGGATTATCGGCGAGACCTTTAGCTCAGATGAAATCTCCACACGAAGTTATCGGGTCTTACCCGGACAAAATCTCCACACGTAGTCATCGGGTCTTACCCGGACATAATCTCCACACGTAGTCATCGGGTCTTACCCGGAATATATTTCCAAGTTTCATGTACATTTAATCACATGTTACAACATTCACATCGACTGTCATATTTGTAATTCATTTGCCTCATCAAATATCTAATAATACACACCTTTCACATTTGGTCGTTCGGCCACAATATACGCACATCGCCTACATATTTCACACTAGCCATTTGGCTTTACCACATATACATACCTCATACATATTTCGCACTAGCCATTCGACTTTACCACATATACATATCTCATACATATTTCACATTAGCCATTCGGCCTTATCACATATATGCATGTTCATATTCATCATATTGGCCATTCGGCCTTATCACACATATGCATGCTCACATTCATCACATTGGCCATTCGGCCTTCTCACATATATGCATGTTCATATTCATCATATTGGCCATTCGGACTTATCACACATATGCATGCTCACATTCATCACATTGGCCATTCGGCCTTATCACATATATGCATGTTCACGTTCATCACATAAAATCCTAAATCAAAATATAAATTTTCATGTATTCACATCACAATTATCCAAATATACTTCACATACCACATATACTATCATGTATACACTTTGTCTTGGCCGAATCTACATCAATCATTTTCTAATGAATAATTCAATTTCACGCCATACTCTCATTTCATATTCGAATACTCATAAACTTACAATTTCACAAATTTTAATATCAAAGATCCATCTAACACTCATATATCATTTTAAAATATCATGATTTAGAATTCACGTATGGGTTTAATCAATAGCTTATGAGCAACTGAAACAAGTTTTATCCATGTTTACAACAAAATCACATATTCACTACGAGCTATTTTCCTGAGCAATAGTCACTAAATTATTTATAACTGGAGCTACAAAACTCCAAATCACTTGCTGTTCATTTTCCCTGAATATAGACTCGTATATCTTCCATCCACAAAATTTCCAAAATTTTAGGTTTGGCCAATCAATACCAGATTTTTCTTAAAGTTTCCCCTGTTTCACTGTTTGACTAATCTGACCACTCTTCACTACGAATCAAATTTTTCATTGTACAGAATTCAAAATGTGTTCTATTTGATTTCATTTGAAACTAGACTCATTAAGGAGTCTAAGAATATAAATTTTATCTTATAACCATTTTTGTACAAATTATAATGATTTTCTAAAAACAGAACAGGGGATTTCTGAGTCATTCTGACACTGTCCCACACAACTTTAAATATCTCTTTATAGGAAATTTCTTTGCTTACATGGTCTCTTTTATAACAAACTAGACTAACTAAGCTTTGATTAAATATTTTATTCAGCCCATAATTCCACACCAACAATTTACAGTGGTTTTCTAAAATCACGTTACTGCTGCTGTCCAAAGCAAATTATTACAATTTGCTCTTAAATTTCCAAGTCCAAACACTTATGAACTTACCATTTGAGTTTAAGACATATCATGGCCACATCATATCTTATTAAATCAACTCATTATGTCCTATTATGATTGAATTTACTCAACGTTAATCACTTAAAACTTACCTCGGAAGTGGTCGACGATTAGATATCCACGGCTATTCGTTTACTTTCTCTTTTCCCCTATCCGACTTTGATCCTCTTTGCTCTTAAGCTTAATTAAAACAAATGAATTTGTTTCATTACTTATTCAACATTACTTCTTTAATAGTCACAGTTGATAATCGTATAACTTCAGTGCATAATGTGTTTATGAAATATACCATGACTAACTTTTATGTTTATTTCACTAATACCCAATTCACATGCACAAACAAGAACTCACATTACTTGCCATTATAAATGGAACCTAGATAGCCAATTACCATCGCCGAAAATACAGCCACTTATATAAATAACACAAAGTGATACAAATTTATTTTTACCATTACAAATCATAAAAAAAATGACCAACGCATACGACATCAACAATATATGTACATACCAAATACCTATATTGCATACTTATCAATATGAACTTAAAGCCCTATCCTAATACTCATGTACATATTATCCACCATTTTCAAACCAATTCATCCATGCAATCATACCATTACAAATCAACCTAAAATAACCATATCTAATAATCAAATACCTATAGCATTGCATATTTCTCACATAGCAAGCACAACTAAATTCATTATTAATGTATATATATCTAAACACTTAACTACAAGATTTAATCACCATTATCAAATCATAAAATAGCTTATAATCATCATCTATATTTACTTCACATAAACCGAAATATCCATTACATCATCTTTAATACACTTAGCATTTTACCTATTTAATCAAGCCAAATCTCAAGGCCATTCCATCACACAAATTATACCATAAATCATACTTACAATTTAAGTTAATACATGACCGAAAATCTCCATCTTTAACATCGTTATCAAACCAAAACCAAAACACATCTGTCATCCGTATACCAAGCTTACCAAAACAAACTACTATGAGTTTCAAGCTTATTGACCGAATCTCAAACCTCAAAATTCTAAGTTTAATCTATGGGATAAGTAGAGTTTGAACTAATCATCTCAAACATGCATAGATTTTCAAGAATCATTCAATACATACCTCATTCTAGCCATCTTCTAAGCCAAAAATCAAGGCAACCAAACTTTCTTCTCCCTCCCTTTAGGCTACGGCAATGGAGAACAAGGATCAACCAACTTTTGATTCAATTTTCTCTATGACCGAATGCACATACCTTAAATTTTTAGCTTGCTATCTTGCCGAAATCCTCAAAACATATTTCTTCTTTCTTTCATTTTTCGGTCAAGAAGAACAAAGAGGATGAAGCCTTTTTTTTCTTTTTTTTTCTTCTAGGTACGGCAAAATAGGGGAGCAAGGATGAAACAACTTTGGTTTCTCCTCCCACTCCCCTCATATTTTATTGTTCTTTCCACAACATGTTATCACAAATTGTTTATAATATGTTTTACCCATCACATTTTTGTCTATTCTCAATGTCATGGCTGGCCACTACTAATTAAGTGGGGGAATTGACATGCAAGTCCACCCTTTTGATTTCATGCACTAATTGGTCCTTATAGATTAACCTATCACATTTTAAAAGTGTCATACATAAGTCCTATTAGCTGAATTCACATGAAATCGACTAAATCGAAGCTTAAAACTTTCACACATTCATATTCACATATAATAAACATAAAATATGACGGCTAATTATTTTTATGGCTTGATTTTGTGGTCCCGAAACCACTTTTCGACTAGGGTCAAATTAGGGGTGTCACAAATATGGAAAGGTATGATGTACCAATGATCAAAGTATGAATAATCATGTGTATGAAATGTATGATATAAGTGATGTTATATTACGTACCATATCTTACCATTGGTTGATATTGCTAAGTTAGGTGTTTAATCATTAGCTTGTGGCTATGGTTAATAATATGTTTATGCCTTATGTGTATGCAAATGAAATGGTAAGTGTTCAATAAGAACTAAGACATGTTTATATGAAACTCAATGGAATGGTGATACATGGAAAAACATGATATGTTGTGATAGATGATAAATCCAATTGAATCATACTCAAGTATAATTTTTATCCATGTAAAATTCATATGAATTATGTTTAAATAAACCAACATGTGTTGTTGATGTGCTAGGGCTTATGCCAAGCTTGTGGATATGATTGATGTTTATGATTATGCTTGTACTATACACATGAAATGAGTAAGAAAAGGGAATGGAATGGTAAGTATGTAATTGGGATGTATTATATATAAGAAACTTGCTTATGCTTTGAATGAATACACTTATGTCATGGATAAATACACTGAATTAAGAGTTAGTAACGTTGTTTAGGCTTATGGTAAGTATTGGGGATAGAATGGAAAGTAAGTAAATAGAAAGATATATAATCTTATAAAAGGTTGATGATTATATATATTTGTCTCATGAAATCCTATCATGTTATGAATGGTCAATAAATATGCGGCATTAATAAACTTAGTCATTTGTGAGTTGATGATCATATCAATTTATGAATCTTATAGTATTGGCATAGATTTATGTTTATTTTATAAGTTTATTACTGAAATGGAATATTATGCTTAAAGTTTATACAAGCTTACTACGCATTCATTAATTACGTAGTTTCTCTTTTACTTTACAGATTATTGTGAGATTGAATTGGGTTGGAAGCTAACCGGCGATCCATCACACCATCCATTGGCTATATCGGTAGATTTTGATGATTTTGAGTCATGGTTATAATGGCATGTATAGGTGTGTTCTGTTTGATGAAATGGTCATTATATATATGACTTGTAAATTTGGGACTTTGATTAATGAGTAGTTTGTTATGTTGGTATGTAAATGTGATGTTATAATTGTTGAAATTTTAGCATTTTGGTGCTTAAATGGTGAATGATGGAATGGTAAGTTAAATGCATGCTATGAAATGATGTTTTGATATGCTTAAAGGTTTTCATTGAGGTATGGTTTGATATGGAATTATTTAGTGAGTATTGAGTAGATAAATGGCTAATTTGGTAAGTTTGGATGTGGTTGGCATACAGCCAAGTTTAATAAGGTTTAGTGATGATAGTTGTTGAATGGTCAAATTGGTATATTTGAGTATGATTGGTATGTGAACATTGTGGTAAATGTTGGTATAGAATTAGTTCCAATGCTTGGTTGATTTATGGCTAAGCTTAGCAAATGTATAATCAAGTTTGATTGTTGTGATTGAGGTGCCTTTTAGGCATATTGGTTGTATGATTAAATACTATGATGATCTAGCTTGAATCTGCATGTGTTAGGTACAATTTGGATGCATAAAAATAGATACATTTGGCTTGTATAAGTGACCAAGTTTTCAATGAGGAAAATGGATTTCGTCCACACGGCCTAAGACACAGGCGTGTGTCTTAATCGTGTGTGACACACGGGCACGCGACACGGCCATGCATCCCCTGTAGCTTTTTATAGGCTGCATTTTGAGAGTTACATGGCCTAGCACACGGGCGTGTGGGTTGGCCATGTGAACTAAGTCAAAGAGTTACACGGACGCAAACATAGGCTGAGACACGGTCGTGTGTCCTTACTTTGAATGCCCACATGGCCCTGTGACCCCTGTAGTATGAATTTTTCTATCTTTTTTTGTGAAGTTCTAAAAGTTTTTGATTTAGTCCCAAATTATTTCTAAAGTGTTTTTAAGGCATCGAGAGCTTAAAAAAGGGACAATATGCATGTATTTGAATGAAATATGATGTGTTTTATAAATGACTGTAATCAAATGTTTTTAGTTAAAAGTTTTCGGTAATGATCTGTAACCCTATTCCGACGACGGGTACATGTTAGAGGTGTTACAGCCTTGAATGATATGATAAGGAGAAAGCTTAGAACACTCGTTCAAGTAACACAACTACGAGAGGGAGAGTGTCTAGAAATAGTGGAAATGCGAGTAGCAGACGAAGTGGAATGAAAGATTCTACAGTTAGATCTGAGGCATGAGTAGCATCTAGGGCTTATGCGATTCGAGCTCGAGAGGAAGCTTCAGCACCTGATGTAATTACTGGTACATTTTCTATCTTTTATACTAATGTTAATGTTTTGATTGACCCGGGGTCAACGCACTCATATATATGCACAACTTTAGTGCCGGATAGGAAAATACCTTATGAATCTACTGAATTTATAGTTAAAGTAACAAACCCTTTAGGTCAGTATGTGTTAGTTGATAAAGTTTATAAAAACTATCCTTTAATGATTCAGGATTGCAACTTTTCGACTAATTTGATGTTGTTACCATTATATTAAGTTGATGTGATTCTGGGTATGGACCTATTAACTCTGCATGATGTTGTTGTGAATTGTAGACGAAAGCAAATTGTGTTGAAATGTCAGAATGGTGAAATAATCTGAGTTGGGTCAGATAGAATTGATAGTACATCTAATGTGATTTCAGCTATGTCAGCACAGAAATATGTCAGAAAGGGCTGTAAAACATATCTAGCTTATATATTTGATTCCAGGGCTTCAGAATTGAAATTAGAGTTGGTTCTGACTATTTTTGAATTCTCAGATGTGTTCCTAGAAGAGTTACCAAGTTTATTACCTGTCAGAGAGGTTGAATTTGCTATTGAGTTAGAACCAGGAACTTCTCCGATATCAATAGCTATATATAGAATGGCACCTACAGAATTGAAAGAGTTGAAAGCATAGTTGCTAGAGTTCACGGACAGAGGCTTTGTTTGACCTGGTTTTTTTGCTTGAGTGAACTGACAAACAAGCTTTGTGTGCCACATGTAAATATTCCGAATCAATTTAGTGTCCTTCGGAACACAAATCCTACCACGGAATCTCAAAGAACTATCAGAGTCACTCAGAAAATTCGGTTCACTGCTAGACTCACATTGAATTCTCTTAGCTTGCAACTCTTTATCAACTTTCTGAGCATCACAAATCTATTGAAGAAAAGTCAGTCTAGCTCTCAACTCAGCTAGAATCAAGCCATCATCTGAAAAAGTCAGATGTCTATTCATAGCCCTGAGGGCAAACAACGACATCCTACTCAAAGCTTTAACGACCACATTTGCCTTACCCATATGGTAATCAATCATAAGCTCATAATCTTTTAACAGTTCCAACCATCTTCATTGCCGTAAGTTCAAATCCTTTGAAGTCATCAAATACTTAAGGCTTTTGTGAGTGGTAAAAACATGGCATTTATCACCAAATAAATAATGTCGCCAAATCTTCAAAGCAAACACTATGGCAACCAACTATAATTCATGCATCGAGTAGTTCTTCTAGTGAGACTTCAACTGCCTCGAAGTGTAAGCTAGGAATTTACCATCTTGAATAAGTACACATCCCAAACCATTTAAGGAAGCATCACTGTAAATCACAAATTCTTTACCCGACTCAGGTTGTACCAAAACCGAAGCCTCGGTCAACAATGCCTTTAATTTCTCAAAACTCTATTAGCACTTTTCTGTCTATTCAAACTCGACATCTTTCTGTAACAACTTCATCATCAGAGTATCAATCATGGAGAATCCTTCAACAAACCATCTGTAATAACTGGCCAAGCCTAAAAAGCTTCTAACCTCAGTTACATTCTTCGGCGGTTTCCATTCAACAATTGCCATGATCTTAGTTAGGTCAACTCTAATACCATCTCCTAAAACAATGTGGCCCAGGAATCCAACTTCTCGAAGCCAAAACTCATTTTTACTAAACTTAGCATACAACTGCTTGTCTCTCAAGGTTTCTAAAATAGTTCTCAAGTTTTTAGCATGCTCGGATTCATCACAAGAATAAATAATATGCCATCAATAAAAACAACAAAAAATTTATCCAAGTACGGTCGGAAGATACGATTTATCAAGTCCATAAATGCGGCAGGAGCATTTGTTAAACCAAAAGGCATGACAAGAAATTCATAATGACCTCGTCTGGAAAGCAGTTTTCGGCACATTCAAGTCTTTCACCCTCAACTAGTAGTAACCGGACCTCAAGTCTATTTTAGAAAACCATGTCGCTTCTTTTAATTGGTCAAACAAGTCGTCAATCCTTGGAAAGGGATACTTATTCTTAATTGTTACCTTATTGAGCTATCGATAATCTATACATAACCTCATAGATCCATCTTTCTTTTTCACGAATAATATAAGAGCACCCCACAGTGAAAAGCTCGGTCTCACAAAACCCTTATCGGTCAATTCTTGCAACTGTAACTTCAGTTCCTTCAACTCCATCGGGGCCATTTTATAAAGAGCAATTGAGATAGGTGTTGTACCAGGGACTAACTCAATGCCAAACTCAACTTCCCTAACAGAAGGTAATCCCGGTAGTTCTTCCGGAAACACATCTGGATACTCACATACAGCAAACACTAATTCAATCTTTGATTTGGACTCTTTCATATTTAACACATAAGCCAAATAAGATTTACATCCCTTTCTCATACATTTCTGAGCAGACATAGAAGAAATCACAATTGGCTACTTATTTGACTCATGTGATTCAACCTGAAGAATTTCACCATTTTCACATTTCAATTCAATAACTTTTTGTCTACAATTCACTATAGCATCATGAAATGTGACCAATTCATGCCCAATATAACATCGAATTCATTGAACGGCAATAACATCAAGTCAGCCAGAAAACAATGATCTCTAATCATCTAAGGACATTTCTTACATACCTTATCAACTAATACATGCTTGCCTAAGGGGTTTGACACTTTAATCATAAATTTCATAGACTTAACAGGCATATTCATGCTAAATACCAATTTCATGCATACATATGAATGAGTAGAACCAAGGTCAATCAAGGCAATAACAGAAGTGTCATAGAGAGAAAAAGTACCCGTAATCACATTGGAAGAAGATGCGTCCTCGCGCACATGTATAGCATAGGCCCTAGCCAGAGCTCTAGCCTCAGATCTCATCATTGTACCTCTTGTTACATTCTTACTACTAGCCCCATTACCGGTGTTTCTTGAAGGTCTTCCCTTTGTAGTCGTACTACCAAGCCTTGAACTCTAAAATTTTTCTTTCTTGGCCATCTCAGGACAATCCTTGCTATAGTGGTCTTGAGAACCACATCGGAAACAAGTTCCATCGCTCACCCTACAATTACCAAAATGACCTCTACCATATTGTTGGCACTCGGGTCTGGGAGCTCTATCATTACCCACACTAGCCACAGAGGTAGCTTGTGACAGCCCAAAATTGACCCTAGTCGGGAAGTGGTTTCGGGACCGCTAAACCGAGTCACCGAAATGTTTGAATGTGATATTTATTGTCTAGAATATGTAATTATGAATGTGTGAAAATTTCAAGCATCGATTTAGTCGATTGCATGTGAATTCAGTTAGTAGGATTTGTGTGACACTTTTGAAGTGTGATAGGCTAATCTATAAGGATCTAATAGTGCATGTAATAAAAAGGGAGGACTTGCATGTCAAATTTCCCCCCCTAATTAGTAGTGGCCGGCCATGCTATGAGTGGAAACATGTCACAAACATGTTATGTTGTGAGGTATGTTAGGAAAAATAAAATAAGGAGTATGGGTAATAAAGAAATGGAAAAAAAAAGAAAGAATGTGTGTGAGTGTTCCCCCCCATTGCCGTGAGTTGAAGAAAAGAAAAAAAAATTTGTTCATCCTTTTTCATTTCTTTTGGCCGAAAATTCTAAGGAAGGAGGAAGGAGTTCTTGCTTCATGTTTGGTTTGGAAGAGGATTAGGAGGAGGTTTGGCCATACTTGTATCTAGATTAAGGTATGTTTGAGGTTGTGCCATGAGATTCATGCATGTTTTTAGTTGCTAGCTTGAGTTCAAATTAGCCCATGGTTCAAATCTTTGCTATGTCATGGGGATGATATTCGGCCTAGGTGGATTTTGTGTTAATGCCATTGCATGCTAAATATGGAGTTTGTTAATGATACATGTGATGGTGGATTGATGACTCTTGGATTTTCTTTTTAGCATTTTTGAGTGAGACATTAAGTTCTTTGTTTAACCATGACCAAAATTGAAATGGTATGGTGTTGTGATGTATTCGGCCATGGTATATCCATAAGTATGATTTATGCTTATTGCATGGTAGGTAAGATTTGTGTTTTGGATTTATGTTCATGTTTAGTTATAATCAACTTTGAGATTCGGCTCTTGCACATATATATATGTTTGCACATGACGTATTGGTATGACATATACAATATCTCAAGGTATATATTTACATATGATGGTGTTTCGGTTATGGAGTACATGATGGATGCGTATTGAGTTATAATATGTAATGCATTAGTTAGTAAAAGGTATGCCATTTGTGTGTGGTATTGAGTATATAATTGGCCTCAACATAGACATGCATAATCGGCCACATGAATGAGTACATAGGTTGATGTGTTGTTCGGCCATAGGTAAGCATATTGAAGGCTTTATCTTGACTTAGAAAATTCAGCTAAGGAGAGTATTAACTAATGTGTTGAGTTTGATTCATGATTCCGTACATATGTGACTTTAATGTCTAATGAATATATGTGGGCCAAGTACCTTGAGTTCCTCTTTTCGATGCTCAAATGATTAAATCAATTTATTTGTTAAATTAAGCTCAAGAGCAAAGGGGAACTAAATCCGATAAAGGGAAGGAAAAAGTGGTCGAATAGCCATCGGAATCGTTCGACAACATCCGAGGTAAGTTTTCGAGTAATGGGACTTAAATTATGATTCGATTAGATTATGTCTTAAGTAAATCAAATCATGCTCTTGTATGTGGCTATTGAGCCTAAATTGTAAATGTGATAAGTGTCTTGTGTTTGAGCTTTGGTAATGAAAATGAAATATGAATGTGTCATGATTTATTGATATATGTGCATGGTTACTCGAATAATATCCAGGCTAAGTCCCGAAGGCTTTTGTGCTAAGCGACTACATCCGGACTAAGATCCAAAGGCATTTGTGCTAGCGACTATATCCGGGCTAAGTCCCGAAGGCATTTATGCTAGTGACCATATCCGGGTTAAGACCCGAAGGCCTTGTGCGAGTGGTTATATCCGGCTAAACCCCGAAGATGCTTGATTTGGGAACGAGTGATCTTGCTGTAAAAATTTAAATTAATACGCTCGTAAAATCCCAGCGATGAGGTATGTTTCGTGTGTGCTTTGAATTAGTTGATCCCTTACAAATCTGTATTCGCTCAGTCGATAAATGAGCTACCGGCCTTTGGCTAAGTTGATCTTTTGTGTATGAACATAAGGGTTGGTAATGTGAAGTAAGTATGATATTGAGAATTTGTGCATATCAAATTATCCGTTTAGCTATATGAATGCTATACTTTTGTTGTGCTGGAATCCCTTGCTCAAAACTTACTAAGCATAAATTGCTTACTCCGTTTCTTTGTTTCTCTGTTTTATAGATTTTGGCTCGTCAGCTATCGGACTCGGGATTTTTGGAAGTCGAAGTCTCCCACACTATCAAAGCCCCCTTTTGGTACAATTTTGGTTGAACTTTGAAATGGCATGTATAGGACTACCCTTCTTGTTGTTGGTCATGTACCCATGGATTTTGTGTAAATTTGGATAGCCATGCGAAAATGGCTTATATACGTTTTTAGCATAGTACTATAATCGTTTTGTATGTTGATCACTAAGAGGTATGGAAATGTTTGGAAATGATTAGCCATTGGAATGGTTAATCATGATTATACTTTGTGCTATGTATGCAAAAAAAGGGCTAATTGAATCATGGGAACTATGAAATAGGTAAAGTCTACCTTAAAGGCAGATGCTGACAGCAGCAGCGATGTGGATGTGAAAAATCACTAAAAATAGTAGGAATGGAATTAAATAGTGAATAAATTATGTAAATGAACCTTGATGAATCTACTTTCATACGGAAGAAACAAAACAGTCATATGAGTTGTATGTTAAGAGATATTTAGGTTTTTGTGAAACAGGTCCAGAACGGTTTCTGGATTCCCTGTTCCGACTTTGGAAATTCATTATAAATTAAAAAGAGATAATTAGGAGTCATTCCATATATGTATAGATTCCTCTTTGAGTCTAGTTTCTATAGAAACAAACGACATCAGTATTGAAGCCCTGTACAGGGAGATATCCAAGTCGTAATGCGCGAAGGTCAGTGTAGTCGATCCCTGTAACATGGGAGACTTTAACTAATAAACTGTACTAATTAGCCCGACAAAAAATTATAGAAAAAAAATTGTAGATGCATATATGAGTCTAGTTTCAGGGAAAAATCACGAAACTGATTTTCGAGTTGTGGAACTCAAGATATGATTTTTAAGATGACAGTGACACAGTTAGCCAGCTGTCTGGAAATTTTTAAAATGAACTGTGCAAGTAAATGAATTAAGTCGGTCAGCACCTTGTGTTCGACTCCCACAACGGTCTCTGCACGGGGTGTTACATAGCTTGAGATCTAAAACCTGAAATTTTCTTCTTACAGTTTCTATACGAATGCCCAGCCGACACATGAGAACGAGAATACACATCTCCAGATTTCTTAGACTGAGATGGAAGTGACTTGCTCATCGGTCTCTTCCTTATATCTCTAGCCTCAGCTTTGGCTCTTCTCCTTTCCTTGGTCAGCTCATCAACTTTACAGGCCCAATCAACGAGCACAACAAATTCCTTCAGCTCAAGAATACCCACTAACACTCATATGTCTTCATTAAGTCCATCTTCAGACCTTCTACACATTTTAGCCTCGGAGGATACACACTCCCGAGCATATTTACTAAGCCTGACAAACTCTCTTTCGTATTCTGTAACTAACATGCAGCCTTGCTTCTAATCAAGAAATTCCTTACTCTTTTAATTGATGAATTGCTCACTAATATATTTCTTTCGGAACTCTTCTTGAAAGATTTCCCATGTGATCCTTTCTTTCGGTACCACCGAAATTAGTGTCTTCCACCAATGGTATGCCGCATCTCTCAACAATGAAAAGGCAAGCTTCAAACATTCATCAGGTGTGCAGGATAGCTCATCGAATACTCGAATTAAATTCTCAAGCCAAAATTCTACCCTTTCGGGATCATCATCAGTATTGGCCCTAAATTCCTTGCTCATTGTTTTCGAATTCTATCCACCGAGGTTCTATGAAATCTCATAAACTCGATACCTTGAGGTACTTGAGGTATGGGTTGGGGATTTGGAGGGGATGGAGGAGGTTGTCCGTTCTTTTTCGTTCAAACAAACTTTGTGTACCAGGCATCCATCATGTGGAGAAAGGAATCTCTGCCTCCTTTTCCTCTACTAACAGTCATGGGTCTACTATCATACGGCACTGCTCCTTCAGTGGGAGCAAGCGCGTTACTTTCAACATCATCCACCACTGCTTTATCAAGATCCATTTACTATATGAAAAGACATTTTTAAATCGTCAAGAGTCATCACACTATCATAATATATGTATGGCATGTATAGTTAGACTCATACACATGCTACATTAGTTCGAGAACCGACTAAGCCATAGCTTTGATACCACTAAATGTAACACCCCTAACCCGTATCTGATGTCAGAACAGGGTTAGAAGCGTTACCAAACTTAAACATAAACATTCGTATAAAACCGGGTCATAAAATTTCATCCCAATTTAAAACTTTTCGATCACATGCAAATTCTCCCCTATAAGGGTCTACAAGACCTGAAACATACATCGGTAGCGATTCGGGACTAATCTGAGAACTTTCAAGACCTCGGGATAACTTAGATTTTTTTTTCTTATTTTGGAGAGTCACACGCCCGTGTGGGTAGGCCATGTAGTCACATACGCCCGTGTGGCTCGAGACACGTCTGTGTACTCAGCTTATGTAAGTCTCTAACTATGACATCATCAATAAAATAAGGTCACACAGCCAAGTCACACGCCCATGTGCTCAGACCGTGTGGCGAATTAAATTCCAAAAATTTAGTGCAAACTTCATACGACCTAGGCACACACCCATGTCCTAAGGTCGTGTCTTTTACACGGCTAAGACACACGACCGTGCCTCTACCCATGTGTTTTCTATTGGGCATTCTATTTTGCCTGATTAGGGTGCAGGGGACACATAGCCAGATCACACGCCCATGGGGCAAACCGTGTGTTACACATGGCCAAGACACATGCCCATGTGTCTAACTGTGTGGACAATTTTTAGGCTATTTTCCAAGCCAGTTGCCACCCTCAAACACTCACATACTTCTATACTCCAAACATACATGCCATCCATCTCACTCATCAACCATAATCAACCATAACCACATTCAAACATAAACACATTTCCATGCATGCATCTATGAATAGGTTACAACCCAAAATAATCAATATGAGCCACCTCTCATGGCCATATACAAAATAACCCCAATAACATCATGAGCCAACATTTTTGACTAATCAATATGACACATAACAAAAAGACCAAGTCCATATACATGCCATATCCAAAATGATGAAACTAATTATACCCAAGTGTTTAATTAATAGTGTGATCGTGTCTTCGACGTCATCTGATTCCCGAGCTAGCTTGGCAGAACTATAAGAGACAGAAAGGAAAGGGGTAAGCATAAAGCTTAGTAAGTTCACATGCAAATAAAATGCAATTTCAACAAATGTAAATTATGCATTTAACATAACAAACATAACCTTGCATTTTATCAAATATCATGAACTTATTTCTCATATATATATGTATACATGTTCTTACCACAAGCTCATCATATTTCATGTCATTCACATGAGTTCGATGTACATACCTGTGCCACTTGCACATAATAACTTACTTGTCTTGCTACGACCACTAAGATTGCTCATTGAACTACCCGTTGAACACTCAGAATATTATCGTATACATCAGAAGCTTGCACCTAAATGCCTCATATGTAGCCAATGCTACTTCATATCTCAGATCACATGCAGCTCGCTTACGAGCTACTCACAGGACTACTCATACAGGCCATCAGGTATTCGCAACATATGTCGAACTACCTCGCCATTAATAGCATATATGAGACCAGTACCCGGATGCCAAAACATGTGTCATACATATCATGAAATTAGACATAATGTAACACCACGAATTTGGGCCTAAAAGTATAAGATTTTGAACATGGGAATAGTTAGGAGACTGCACATAAATAATTAATTGTGCAAGAAAGTGACACAAGTGGGTATCCGCTTTAGTGGTTAAATGTTCTGAGTGTTCTGGGAGTGTCCGAGAATCTTGGGTTCAAGCCTTGGATTGCAAAAAAAAATTTCTTTTTAAGGATAAAACCTCTATCTTCGGACAGTAGGGTTATAAGTAAAATTTGTTAAAAACATGACAGAAAGGGCCTGCTGGCCTAGTGGTAAGTGGCATGTAAAGTGTGCAAGGGGTCTGATGTTCGAATCCCTGCTTGGGCTAATGGAGATTATGTGACAGTCCTAATTAGACCCTAGTTGGAAAGTGGTTTCGGGACCACAAAAATCAAGTTTTATAAATAATTAAAAGTTATATTCTATGTTCATGATGTGAGTAAATGTATGTGTGAAAGTTTCAAGCATTAATTTGATGTATGTGTGAAAGTTTCAAGCATTAATTTGGTCATTTTTAAGTGAATTTATTAAAATGGACTTATATGAAACACTTTAGAAATGTGATAGGTTAATTTTTATAATGGTCTATTAGTGCATGTATTAAAAAGAGTGGTTTTGCATGTCAATTTACCCATAATATATATAGTGGCCGGCCAAGAAATGATGATGCTCCACTAATTCTAATTTAATATAATTTTCAAGTTAACAAATGATTTAAATAATTCTAATAAAAAAATTAAAAAAATAAATGATAGGGATGAATAATAGAAGAAAGAGAAGAGAGAGAGGGTGTTCATCTTCTTCTTCTTCTCTCAAAGCCGAAACAAAGATGAAGGAATAAGGGGAAATTTACCCCAAAGCAATTCGGCATTTTTCTTTAGCTAGTAAGAGATAAGTTTTGAATTGTTTATTTGGTTTTATGATATGTTAAGTTAATAATTGGATGCACTATTGGTAATGTCAAGAAAGTTGAAACTTTTATGGTGGTTTAGGCATCATGCCGTGAATCTAAGTGTTAGAATTAGAGGTTATTTTCATGTTGTATGGAATAAAAGGGGGATGATAGTATGGAATGAAGATTTTTGAATAAGTAGTTTAGTAGCACCTTGTACATTCGGTTATATTGAGTCTAATTGGAATGTTAATTTCTTTCTCTATGATTATTTTCCTTGTATGTTAAATGGTTCTTTGATAGGGCCGAATGAATTATGAAGGTCATAATAAGAATGTATGAAGTTTAAGGTGCGAATTTTAGTCTTGGTGATATGGATAATTCGGTTGAAATATCGAGTATGGGAGTTGCCATTTTAGGTTAAGATAAAAAAATGATTAATAGGCATTAAAAGGTTAAATGTATGAAATTTGAAGTATAAGAACTTATAGGTAATTACATAGGTAATGTTAAATTTAATTTGGTATATTCGGCCATATAGGTGTATGTGTTTGTGATATTATTTTTAACTCTCTATAATCGATTAAAGGAGTAATATTGGCTTATAAGGTTGAATTGATTCATGATTTTGTATATTAGAATTAAATTACCTGAGATTAAGTTATCTTAGTAGTGGTAGTACATTCGGCCTTGAAGCATTAATCGAACATTAGTTAAGGTTTTAATGTTTTGAACAAGGATAGTTGTGAAATGAAGTGAAAATCATTAAATTATACATATAAGTATCCAGCAAGGTAATTAAACTACTAAATGTATTTATTCTAGATTAAGAAATCAAAGGGGGAGAATCAAACAAGGGCAAAGCAAAGACAATTGAGTAGTCGATTGGGAATCATTTTCATCCAATATAAGGTAAGTCCTTAAGCATTTTTGTAAGGTTGATTAGTTTGTATATAAATAATACTAGTGAATCATAAAAGAATACCTTTTGATAGGTATTCTTTTGGACTGATTTTCCTATTTATTAATGTGACCATATGTGCTATTTGAATTAAGTAAATTGCCTTAGCATAATGAGTTAACATATGGCACTATGTGTGCGGAATTAAGTGGCACTATGTGTGCCGATTTGGATGTTGAAGCATGAGAAAAAAAATCCAATGCACTATGTGTGCGGTTTACTATGGCACTATGTGTGCGAGTGTAATAAGCACTATGTGTGCAAATTCGGTTGATAATATAAAATGTGCATGAAAGAACAAAGTGATAGAACTATTAACTAAAATATCGAATTTGAGACATGTGCTTTGTATGTATAAATTTATCTAGTGCATCATTGTTCCATGCTTTGAGGAAATGGATCTAAATCAATTGGGTTGTTTTCGTATTTGAATTGATTGTAGGACTTGGCATGAGATTGAAACGAAAATCTAAGAAATTATAGCATAGTTCAGTATCATTGGAGTAATTGATTTTGAGTTATTTGTTTTCTCTTATGATCTTTTATTAATGGACGGTAGTGTAGTGCTTATGACTTACTGAGTTATATACTCATTTGGTGTGTTTACTTGTTACTTATTTAGGTTTTAAATGTTAAGTTTGGATTTGGTTATATTTAATCATACTATAACTTGTCTTGGCTTTAATGTTTAATGCTTTTAATGAATGATATATATATAAATTATACATATGTTTGAGGGATTGAAAATGCTATTAAAATCTTGACTATGTATTTTTGAGTGATTCGATTAGGACATGTTTATATAAGTGATTAACTGCGATATGGCTATTGTATATGATCTTAGTTTTTAAACTGAATTAGCATAATGGATCGTTCGGTTATGTCTGAATATAACATGCTATCGTATAATATGGTTGTTATATGATATAAACTCATGTAATGATTTTGATTGAACTTGATAATGGTTAATTATGTGTGCTGGCCATATATGAATAAGAATCGTATAGAGTGGTAAAAATGGATTATGCGATATTAAAGATGAATTTAACGAAATGAAGATGATGGAAGTAATCTCATAGAAACTTTACGATTAAGTATTTGATTCGGTAATATCTCGTAACTCGTTCCAGCGATGGAAATGGGTTAGGGGTGTTACATTTTATTGGTATCAGAGCTATGGTTTAGTCGGTTCTAGGATTACCATAGCGCGTATGAGTCTAGCTATACATGCCTTAATGTTAGTATTTGATAGTGTGATGACTTTTGACGGTCGAAATTATTGTTTTGATTAGTAAATGGAACCCAATCTAGAGGGAACCTTAGCGGACGATGTTGAAAGTGTAGCAGCTGCTCCTGCACAAGGGACACTGCCTGTTGAGCCTCAATCATCCGCGAATAATCAAGATGATGGGGCAAAACAAGCCTTCTTTACCATGATGAATGAGTGGGTCGCACAATATGCCCGAACTAACCCGGCTGCTCAACCATTCCCGAATTTAAATAATCCGCCTCAGGTGCCTATAATACCATCAATTACTGATCCTGTAAGGCTAAGTAAACCTCCTGTGGATTTGATTAGGAAGCGTGGGGCCGAGGAATTTTGAGCCATAGCTACTGAAGATGCTGAAAGGGCCGAGTTTTGGCTTGATAACACTATCCGGGTTTTTGATGAGCTGTCTTGCACACCTGATGAGTGTTTAAAGTGTGCCATATCTTTGTTACGAGACTCAGCCTACTATTGGTGGAGAACCTTGATTACTATAGTCCCGAAGGAACGAGTTACTTGGGATTTCTTCCAAACGGAATTTCAAAAAAGTATATTAGTCAACGGTTCGTCGATCAAAAGTGTAAAGAATTTTTGGAACTTAAGCAAGGCCGTTTGACAGTATCTGAATACGAATGTGAGTTTGTAAGACTCAGTCGATATGCTCCGGAGTTTGTAGCTAATGAAATTGCCATGTGTAAAAGATTTGAAGAAGGATTGAATGAAGATTTAAAGCTACTAGTGGGTATTTTAGAGATAAAAGAATTTGTAACACTAGTTGAACGAGCTTGCAAGGCAGAAGAACTTGGAAAGGAGAAAAAGAAGGCTGAATTTGAAGCTAGAGACTTTTGTAAAAGATCGACGGGTAAAACTTCATTCTCGGCTGTAAAGAAGTTCATGGAAGATACTAATAAATCGAAGACGACTACAGGAATTTCTATTAGAGAGCGACCATCAACGAACTCTCGAGCTACTTCGGATGCTAGTGTGGGTAACAATCGCCAAGAAAAACCTGAATGTCCACAATATGGAAGACGACACGTAGGCGAAGGTTGGAGTAAGTCTACTAACAGGGCCTGTTACAGATGCGGTTCGAAGGATCACTTCATTAGAGATTGCACGGAACTTGATGAGAAAAATAAGATGCAAGGTGCAAGACCTAGTGGAACAACGACTAGAGGTAGACCACCGAGAATTTCAGGAGGTAGGGGTGGTAGTCAGAGAGGGACTTCTGATACGGCTGTTCAATCTGAGACTCGTGCTCCTGCCAGAGCTTATGCCATCCTCGCACGAGAGGAGGCATCCTCTCCTGATGTTATCACTGGTACTTTCACTCTCTTTGATACTGATGTGATTGCATTGATTGACCCTGGCTCTACTCATTCATATGTATGTGAGACTTTAGCATCCAGTAAGACTCTACCTGTTGAGTCTACTGAGTTCGTAATTCGAGTGTCAAATCCTTTGGGTCGATATGTACTTGTTGACAAAGTGTGTAAGAAATGCCCTCTAATAATCCGAGATTCTTGTTTTCTGACCGATTTGATGCTTTTACCGTTTGATGAATTTGATGTTATTCTTGGTATGGATTGGTTGACCGTACATGATGCAGTGGTGAGTTGCAAAAGAAAGACCATTGATTTGAGGTGTGCAAATAATGAGATAGTCCGAGTTGAGTCTACTGACTTAAAGGGAGTGCCAGCAATAATATCCTCGATGATCGCTCAGAGATATGTGAGAAAGGGGTGTGAAGCATATCTTGCGTACGTATTTGATAGCAAAGAGGCGGAAAGGAAACTTGAATCAGTACCAGTGGTTTGTGAGTATTCAGATGTTTTTCCTGAGGAGTTACCGGGATTACCACCTGTTCGAGAGATAGAATTTGGCATCGAACTTGTACCTGGTACCACACCAATCTCGATAGCTCCGTATCGTATGGCACCAACGGAATTGAAAGAATTGAAAACGCAGTTACAAGAGTTGACAGATAGAGACTTTGCTTGACCGAGTTTCTCATCTTGAGGTGCACTAGTATTATTCGTGAAAAAGAAAGATGGAACCATGAGAATGTGCATCGACTATCGTCAATTGAACCAAGCAACAATAAAGAATAAATATCCGTTACCACGTATTGATGATTTGTTTGACCAGCTAAAGGGAGCATCAGTATTTTCAAAGATAGATTTGAGATCGAGTTATTATCAATTGCGAATTCGAGACTCAGACATACCTAAAACTGCTTTTAGAACAAGATACAGTCACTACGAGTTCTTGGTGATGCCGTTTGGACTCACTAACGCCCCTGCGGTATTTATGGACTTAATGAATCAAATTTTCAGACAATATCTGGATTGGTTTGTGGTTGTGTTTATAGATGACATCTTGATTTATTCATGAGATGAAACTGAACATGCTGAGCATTTGAGATTGGTATTACAGATGTTACGAGACAAGCAGTTATACGCAAAATTCAGTAAATGCGAGTTTTGGTTGAGAGAGGTTAGCTTTTTGGGGCACGTGGTATCCGCATCGGGTATTAGAGTTGATCTGAACAAAATTTTGGCCATATTCGATTAGAAGCCTCCGAGGAATGTTACTGAAGTTTGGAGCTTTTTTGGACTTGCTGGTTATTACCGACGGTTTGTAAAGGGTTTTTCGATAATAGCTACACTGGTGACAAAACTACTTCAAAAAGATGTTGAGTTTGAATGGTCAGAAAAATGTCAGGAAAGTTTCGATCGATTAAAAACCTGTTTAACTGAAGCTCCAGTGCTAGTACAGCCGGAATCCGTAAAGAGTTTGTTATTTACAGTGATGCATCCTTGCTTGGGCTAGGTTGTGTGTTGATGCAAGAAGGTCGAGTTATGGCTTACGTGTCGAGACAATTAAAGTCGCATGAGAAAAACTATCTGACCCATGATCTTGAATTAGCGGCCATAGTATTCGCCTTGAAAATATGGCGACACTACTTGTTTGGAGAGAGGTGTCATATTTATTCGGACCACAAAAGTATTAAATATTTGATGACTCAAAGAGATTTGAATCTGCGACAAAGACGTTGGCTTGAGTTGTTGAAAGATTATGAACTCGTCATTGATTATCACCCGGGAAAGGCTAACGTGGTTGCCGATGCTTTAAGTCGTAAAACGTTATTTGCTTTGAGAGCGATGAATGTTCACCTGTCCGTTTCATCCGATAATGTGCTAGTAGCAGAATTAAAGGCCAAACCATTATTGATCCATCAAATACTTGAATCCCAGAAAGTTGACGCTGAATTGGTTGCTAAACGAGTTGAATGTGCTTTAAATGTGGACTCAGAGTTTCAGATTAACGACAATGATTGCTTGACGTTCAAAAGTCGATTATGTGTTCCAAGAAATTCAGAACTTATTTCAATGATTTTGATCGAGGCTCATAGTAGTCGAATGTCAGTTCACCCGGGGAGTACAAAAATGTACAACGATCTGAAACGTCAATTTTGGTGGCCTGGCATGAAACGAGACAATTCTATTTTTTTTAAGGTGTTTGATATGTCAACAAGTGAAAGCAGAACATCAAGTGCCTTCAAGATTAGTTTAGCCGATCATGATACCCGAATGGAAATGGGATCGAGTAACGATGGACTTTGTAACTGGCTTACCGTTGACACAGAGTAAGAAAGACTCAATCTAGGTTATTGTTGATAGATTGACGAAGTCTGCTCATTTTATCCTTGTTCATACAGATTTCTCGCTCGATAAATTGGCAGAATTATATGTCTCCCGAATTGTCCGATTGCATGGAGTACCTATTTTTATTGTGGCGGATAGAGATCCGAGATTTACATCGCGATTTTGGAAGAAATTGCAAGAAGCATTGGGTACCAAGTTGCATTTTAGCACCGCTTTTCATCCCCAGACTGATGGTCAATCTGAGCGGATAATTCAGATACTCAAAGATATGTTGAGATGTTGTATCCTAGAGTTTTGTGGTTTATGGGAAAGGTATTTGCCTTTGATTGAATTCGCTTACAATAATAGTTTTCAGCCAAGCATTAAGATGGCACCTTACGAGGCTTTGTATGGTCGTAAATGCCGTACACCCTTGTTTTGGACTGAACTTAGTGAAAGTAAAATTTTTGGGGTTGATTTAATTAAAGATGCTGAGCAGAAAGTAAAAGTAATCCGTGAAAGTCTGAAAGCAGCATCGGATCGTCAGAAGTCATATACGGATTTAAAAAGAAAAGACATTGAATATCAGGTTGGAGACAAAGTGTTTCTTAAAGTTTCACCTTGGAAAAAGGTGCTCAGATTTGGCCTTAAGGGCAAATTGAGTCCGAGATTCATCGGGCCGTATGAAATATCCGAACGAGTTGGACCAGTTGCATACCGATTAATTTTACCCCCTAAACTTGAAAAGATTCACAACGTCTTTCATGTCTCGATGCTTCGACGATATAGGTCTGATCCATCGCACATAATTACTCCATCTGAGATCGAGATTCAATCTGATTTAAGTTACGAAGAAGAACCGGTTCACATTTTAACACGTGAAGTAAGAGAATTGCGAAATAAGAAAATCCCATTAGTGAAGGTACTGTGGCATAAACACGGGGTCAAAGAAGCTACTTGGGAACTTGAGGACTCTATGAAGGATCGATATCCTAATTTGTTTGCTGGTAAGATTTTCGAGGACGAAAATTCCTTATGTGGGGGAGAATTGTGACAGTCCTAATTAGACCCTAGTCAGAAAGTGGTTTTGGGACCACAAAAACCGAGTTTTATAAATAATTAAAAGTTATATTCTATGTTCATGATGTGAGTAAATGCATGTGTGAAAGTTTCAAGCATTAATTTGGTCATTTTTAAGTGAATTTATTAAAATGGACTTATATGAAACACTTTAGAAATGTGATAGGTTAATTTTTATAATGGTCTATTAGTGCATGTATTAAAAAGAGTGGTTTTGCATGTCAATTCACCCATAATATATATAGTTGCCGGCCAAGAAATGATGATGCTCCACTAATTCTAATTTAATATAATTTTCAAGTTAACAAATGATTTAAATAATTCTAATAAAAAAATTAAAAAAAATAAATGATAGGGATGAATAATAGAAGAAAGAGAAGAGAGAGAGGGTGTTCATCTTCTTCTTCTTCTCTCAAAGCCGAAACAAAGATGAAGGAATAAGGGGAAATTTACCCCAAAGCAATTCGGCATTTTTCTTTAGCTAGTAAGAGATAAGTTTTGAATTGTTTATTTGGTTTTATGATATGTTAAGTTAATAATTGGATGCACTCTTGGTAATGTCAAGAAAGTTGAAACTTTTATGGTGGTTTAGGCATCATGCCGTGAATCTAAGTGTTAGAATTAGAGGTTATTTTCATGTTGTATGGAATAAAAGGGGGATGATAGTATGGAATGAAGATTTTTGAATAAGTAGTTTAGTAGCACCTTGTACATTCGGTTATATTGAGTATAATTGGACTGTTAATTTCTTTCTCTATGATTATTTTCCTTGTATGTTAAATGGTTCTTTGATAGGGCCAAATGAATTATGAAGGTCATAATAAGAATGTATGAAGTTTAAGGTGCGAATTTTAGTCTTGGTGATATGAATAATTCGGTTGAAATATCGAGTATGGGAGCTGCCATTTTAGGTTAAGATAAAAAAATTATTAATAGGCATTAAAAGGTTAAATGTATGAAATTTAAAGTATAAGAACTTATAGGTAATTACATAGGTAATGTTAAATTTAATTTGGTATATTCAGCCATATAGGTGTATGTGTTTGTGATATTATTTTTAACTCTCTATAATCGATTAAAGGAGTAATATTGGCTTATAAGGTTGAATTGATTCATGATTTTGTATATTAGAATTAAATTACCTGAGATTAAGTTATCTTAGTAGTGGTAGTACATTCGGCCTTGAAGCATTAATCGAACATTAGTTAAGGTTTTAATGTTTTGAACAAGGATAGTTGTGAAATAAAGTGAAAATCATTAAATTATACATATAAGTATCCAGCAAGGTAATTAAACTACTAAATGTATTTATTCTAGATCAAGAAATCAAAGGGGGAGAATCAAACAAAGGCAAAGCAAAGACAATTGAGTAGTCGATTGGGAATCATTTTCATCCAATATAAGGTAAGTCCTTAAGCATTTTTGTAAGGTTGATTAGTTTGTATATAAATAATACTAGTGAATCATAAAAGAATTCCTTTTGATAGGTATTCTTTTGGAGTGATTTTCCTATTTATTAATGTGACCATATGTGCTATTTGAATTAAGTAAATTGCCTTAGCATAATGAGTTAACATATGGCACTATGTGTGCGGAATTAAGTGGCACTATGTGTGCCGATTTGGATGTTGAAGCATGAGAAAAAAAAATCCAATGAACTATGTGTGCGAGTGTAATAAGCACTATGTGTGCAAATTCGGTTGATAATATAAAATGTACATGAAAGAACGAAGTGATAGAACTATTAACTAAAATATCGAATTTGAGACATGTGCTGTGTATGTATAAATTTATCTAGTGCATCATTGTTCCATGCTTTGAGGAAATGGATCTAAATCAATTGGGTTGTTTTGGTATTTGATTTGATTGTAGGACTTGGCATGAGATTGAACCGAAAATCTAAGAAATTATAGCATAGTTCGGTATGGTTGGAGTAATTGATTTTGCATTATTTGTTTTCTCTTATGATCTTTTATTAATGGACGGTAGTGTAATGCTTATGACTTACTGAGTTATATACTCATTTGGTGTGTTTACTTGTTACTTATTTAGGTTTCTTTGATCCATTTTGTGTACTCGGGACCATCGTCGAAGTCATCACACCAGCTTGCAACTTTTTGGTATCCTCTTCTTAGTTGGTCTAAGAGAACATTTCGGCATGTATAGGCTATTATGTTTTTTTTTTAACTTTGTTATGTATACTTTTAGCCATGCGAATATGGCTTAAATGTTAGGTTTGGATTTGGTTATATTTAATCATACTATAACTTGTCTTGGCTTTAATGTTTAATCTTTTTAATGAATGATATATATATATAAATTATACATATGTTTGAGGGATTGAAAATGCTATTAAAATCTTGACTATGTATTTTTGAGTGATTCGATTAGGACATGTTTATATAAGTGATTAACTGCGATATGGCTATTGTATATGATCTTAGTTTTTAAATTGAATTAGCATAATGGATCGTTCGGTTATGTCTGAATATAACATGCTATCGTATGATATGGTTGTTATATGATATAAACTCATGTAATGATTTTGATTGAACTTGATAATGATTAATTATGTGTGCTAGCCATATATGAAAAAGAATCGTATAGAGTGGTAAAAATGGATTATGTGATATTAAAGATGAATTTAACGAAATGAAGATGATGGAAGTAATCTCATAGAAACTTTACGATTAAGTATTTGATTCGGTAATATCTCGTAACTCGTTCCAGCGATGGAAACGGGTTAGGGGTGTTACAGATTATTTTTACTAGTGGCCGTGGGAGCAAGTTGTGTTTGACTGAAACACTGAAAATTTTGAATGAGTTTGAACGGGGTTGTTGTTAGCCAAATTTAGGGGGTAAAAAGGGGGATTTTTCGATTGTTTAGGTGTGATCGGTTGGAGGGATTTTAGGAGGAAATTTGGGAATTTGAGTTATGGGGAGAGTGGTGCTGAATTGGTGTGTGGTCACTTCTTTTCTCTCCATATTCGGTTGGTTATCAATTGTTCTTGTGGTTCTTTCCATTTCTTAGTTTTGAAGCTCAATTGTGTTACAGGTCTTTCGGGCATTTTTTACTTGTTTTCCTTTTTACTCCTTATTTCGATTTGCGCCGCACTTTCTTCTCTCTCAATCGGCTCTTATCTGACACCCTTTTTTTACATTTTTACTTTGGTTGAATTTTCCTTCTCTCCTCCTCCCTCTCAATCATTTTCTCTAACTGAATACCTCGTCTCTCTTTCTCTTTCTATTTTGGTTTCAGTTTTGACAATTGGTCTTCGGCCATTTGGTGGGTGCACACAGTTTTTCTCTGTTCCTCTCCCTCTATCAATTTTTTCCTTGGCCGAACATTGGTAAGTAAGTCTCTACTTCACTTCTGTCCCTTTCGGCTTCTCTCATTCTTGTGCACTATTTTTCTATCCTTCCTATCATAACCCCCTTTGTTTACTGTTTCAATTCAATTCTCCTCTTCGGTCTTAGTTCACTGCATCACCGAGTCATACCCTGTACTGTCATTATTTGGTAAAGGTGGTACAACCAAGATACTTTTGTAAACTAATATAAGTTTAATACAGAGGTTATGACTTTCGTGTAGATGGAGCAAGTTGATTGGTGTGCCACTTAGGAACCAAGGGTCCAATTTTGATTGGCCTTTGGTAAGGAGGAGTTTATTGTGATCGATTTGGAACTTCGTTAGATTCCATATGGTATATGAGTTAAGTACTGATTAAAGGGCTTGTTTGTTGTATCCAGGTATAGGAGTTTTCAGAGCACATTAACTTCAAAGGATGTCAGGTGTGTAATCACTGTCTTAACCATAAATCGACAAATGCTAGAAATTAGGACTGTTGATGCCACATGGGCGTGCGATTGCTTGTGTGGTAACCCCAAACGCATAAATATGGGTACTAGATTACGAGAGGCCACCATGGGCGATCTCATGGGCTTAGGCCATTCTGGGCCATAGGGTAAAATGATCGAAATACCCCCGTAAGGTAAAATGAACGAAATACCCCTGTAAGGTAAAATGATCGAAATACTCCATAGGGTAAAATGACAAAAATACCCCCATAGGGTAAATTGACCGAAATATCCTGATAGGGTAAAATGACTGTAATACCCCTGTAAGATAAAATTATTATTTTGCCCGTATGGGTTAAAATGACGATTTTGCCATTATTATGTAAAATCACGGTTTTGCCCTTATGAGGTAAAATGACTATTTTACCCTTATGTGGTAGGATGACTATTTTTCCCTATGTGATGTATGTTTATATTTTAGCATGCTATGTGTAACTGTATTGAGTACATGTTTAATAATATGACATGACATTACATGTTCCATAATGCATTGCATTGGGATGGGCTTATATATAATTGGAGGAAGTGTACTGTATTGGCATCCCTACTGCAAATCACGAATGACTCTAAGCCTATTATACTAGCAGCTCTACAGTAAATACTATTTAGTGCCGCAATCGGTGCTAATTCTGGAGTGTAGGGATGGGTGGGTTGATTATATCCCCACATGGAGTGTACGGTTGGACGGAAATAGAGTGTAGAGGCTGGATGGGTAGGACTTGCATACTGTTTACTATTACTGCACTGGTTACTGTGACTGCACTATTTACTATTACTGCAATGGGCCAAGGCCGAAACACATAACTATTTCTGTATTGAGATGGGCTAATGCCCAAATTGATATTGTCACTGTTACTAAAAGGGGCTTAGGCCCAGACTGTGTTTGTTGTCTGATTGATTGCTTATATGGGATTACACACTGAGTTTTCATAAACTCACCCATCTGTTTTAACTGTACAGGTAATCTCCAGTCTTAGGCTGATCGATGCTACGGGGGACCTAAAGGTGGTCACACAACCAATCTTGTTTCCTCTTTGGATTTTTAATTTATAAGTAGTTTTATTTGGGTATTTTCATGTAATAAGGCCTCTATAATTTTTAATTTTGGGGGTTTTATTTACTTTGGTTTATATCTACTAGTAGTAGGATGCGGTTTTCAAAAGATATGCATGATTTATCAAAATGCCATGAATACGCAAACTGTTTCAAACGTTTTCTCAATAAACGAGATTTTGAAATTAATAACATTTTAAAGTAAATGCTTTGATAGTGACATAAGGTTTAAAATTATTTTCTATATCACACAAATAGGCTAAATAAATATTGGGTTTTTCAAACGATATCATGCTTTACAAAAAACACTTCAATGTGACATCGCTAGATTCAGGCATAATGTCTGGGCCAGTTTAGAGTGTTATATTTAATGGTATCAGAGCCAAGTAGAAAAAATCGGCTGTGGATTTGGGTTCCTTTTAAAATTGAGATTTCAAAAAAAAGACTATTTAGAATGATTTGAGAAACTTGGAAATGTTTTACTGAATGTATGTACACCAATTCTCCGGTGTCGATTCTGTAAGTTCTCTGAAACTTCTATCTATTTAAATTGAAATACTCAGGCTACTGTACTGAAATATTCTGTTTAGGGTAAACTGAAACTGTAGTGAAACTACGATCTGTGAAAACAAAACTATGAACAACTGATACTATTTTTTCATAAAATATATGTTAATAAACATTGGAACTATAAGCTGATGCATAATACTATTAAAATAGATAAAACACAATTCGATTATGAACATCGGAGGTACTCACGAAAGAGGCTATGGCGGAGGCCATGGAGGTGTCCGAGCTGGGTCTCATGACCATGTGGCTGAGTACTAGAGTAATGTACTATCCCAGTCTATTTATAGACTGTATCGAAAATGTTCAAGTTAAAGGTGGTATTGTTTTGGGTCTGGAGTGCGCAACGGGAGCGTAGTGGTATAGTCTGATGTGATAGTTGGAAATTTGAAGGGATGAAATTTCTTTTAGGAGAGGTGAATTGTAACGCCCCGAATTTGGGCCTAGAAATATAAGATTTTGAACATGGTAATAGTTAGGAGACTACACATAAATAATTAATTGTGCAAGAAAGTGACACAAGTGGGTATCTGCTTTAGTGGTTAAGTGTTCTGAGTGTTCTGGGAGTGTTTGAGAAGTCCAGGGTTCAAGCCTTGGCTTGTACAAAATTTTGATTTTTAAGGATAAAACCTCTATCTTTGGACAGTAAGGTTATAAGTAAAATTTGTTAAAAACATGACAGAAAGGGCATGCTGACCTAGTGGTAAGTGGCATGTGGAGTGTGCAAGGGGTTTGAGGTTCGAATCCCTACTTAGGCTAATGGAGATTATTTTTACTGGTGGCCATGAGAGGAAGTTGTGTTTGACCGAAACACCGAGGAGTTTGAATGAGTTTGAATAGGGTTGTTGTTAGCCGAATTTTGGGAGTAAAAAGGGGATTTTTTTATTGTTGAGGTGTGATCGATTTGAGGGATTTTAGGAGGAAATTTGGGAATTTGAGTTATGGGGAGAGTGGTGCCGAATTGTTGTGTGGTCACTTCTTTTCTCTCAATAGTTCTTGTGGTTCTTTCCATTTCTTAGTTTTGAAGACGAATTGTGTTATAGGTCTTTCAGGCATTTTTTACTCGTTTTTCTTTTCATTACTTATTTCGATTTGCGCTGCACTTTCTTTTCTCTCAATTGACTCTTATCAGACACCCCTTTTTTACATTTTTACTTTGGGTGAATTTTCCTTCTCTCCCCCTCCCTCTCAAACATTTTCTTTGACCAAATACCTCGTCTCTCTTCCTCTTTCTATTTTGGTTTCAATTTTGACAATTGATCTTCAACCATTCGGTGGGTGCACGCGGTTCTTCTCTGTTCCTCTCCCTCTATCGATTTTTTCCTTGGCCGAACATTGGTAAGTAAGTCTCTACTTCACTTCTGCCCCTTTTGGCTTCTCCGTTCATGTGCACTATTTTTCTATCCTTCTTATTGTAACCCCCTCTGTTTACTGTTTCAATTTAGTTCTCCTCTTCGATCTTGGTTTACTGCATCACCGAGTCATACTCTATACTGTCATTATTTGATAAAGGTGGTACAGCCAAGATTGTTTTGTAAACTAATATAAGTTTAATAAAGAGGTTATGACTTTCGTGTAGATGGAGCAAGTTGATTGGTGTGCCACTTAGGAACCAAGGGTGCGATTTCGATTGGCCTTCGGTAAAGAGGAGTTTATTGTGATTGATTTGGAACTTTGTTAGATTCCATATGGTATATGAGTTAAGTATTGATTAAAACGCTTGTTGGTTGTATCCAGGTATAAGAATTTTTGGAGCACGGTTAACTCAAAGCACGTCAGGTGTGTAATCACTGTCTTAACCATAAATCGACAAAAGCCAGAAATTAGGACTGTTGATGCCAGATGGGCGTACAATCGCTCGTGTGGTAACCCCAAATGCATAAACGTGGGTACTGGATTACGAGAGGCCACCATGGGCGATCTCATGGGTTAGGCCATTCTGGGCCATATTGGGCCAGAAGGTAGAATGACCGAAATAGCCCCCTAGGGTAAAATGACTGACATACCCCCATAGGGTAAATTGACTGAAATACCCCAGTAGGGTAAGATGACTGAAATACCCCCATAGGGTGAAATGACTGTAATACCCTTGTAGGGTAAAATGACTGTGATACCCTTGTAAGGTAAAATGACTATTTTGCCCTTATATGTTAAAATGATGATTTTGCCCTTATGTGGTAAAATGACAGTTTTGCCCTTATGAGGTAAATGACTATTTTGCCCTTATGTGGTAGGATGACTATTTTGCCCCTATGTGATGTATGTTTATATTTTAGCATGCTATGTGTAACTGTATTGAGTACATGTTTAATATTATGATATGACATGACATGTTGCATGATGCATTGCATGGGGATGGGTTTGTATATGATTGGAGGAAGTGTACTGTACTGGCATCTCTACTGCAAATCACTGATGGCTCTAAGCCTATTATACTGGTAGCTCTGCTGCAAATACTGTTTAGTTGTAACACCCCAAAAATTTATACAGTAAGATATTACTCTTAATATAGTAAAATAAGGAAATAAAGTGACAAGAAAAGGAAAATTGAGTTATGTAACTGGGAAGTATATTATGACATATTGATTCAAGAAAGGGCTAAATTGTAGAAGTGAGAAAAGTTTTGTGGCCCAAGAGTAAATACTCAAAATTTAAGGGATTAAAGTGTAAATATGAAAAAGTTGAAGGGCTAATAGTGCAAATATTTTAAGGGTGGAAGGATCTAGAAACCAAGGAAAAATTGATGAATTAGGACCAAATTGAATAGGTGAAGAATTATAAGGGACTAAATTATAATTTTACCAAAATTAAGTGATGACTCAATAATGGAATTTTAAAAGATCACAAAGGGCAAAATGGTCGATTGGAAGAGAGAGAAATTTAGAAAGTAATGATGATGTTGGAGATATTTTAGATTAATTAATTAATTAAATATTAGTTATTAATATTTTAATTTGATTTTTATATAATATTTAGTAGTATATATAAAGAAAGAAAGATGAGGAAATTCTCACCCATTTTCCATGCATTCACGTTAGGAAGAAGAGAAGAGAAGAAAGAAACTTTTCATTATTTACAATTTAGTCCTTCTACCAAAAATTCACCATTTTCACCTAGAAATCAAAAAATTTTCCATAGCTAACAAGGGAGAAAAAATGTTAAGGAGACTATGGGGAGTTAGAATATCAAATTGGATTCAAGGAATAGAAGCTGGAGGAGAGAGAAAATCAAATTAAAGATTGGAATCAATAGAATAAGGTAAGTACATCAATATTCAATATATTTTTAAGTTTGTTATTATTGAGAAAACATGGAAAAATGTTATAGTAGAGTCTTCTTATATAAGGTTCTATGATCTTGATGAGTTAGTGAAGGGAAATAGGAGAAAGAGATGGGAAATATTGTAGAGAAAGGGAATAAGGGTGTTATAAACATGGTAAATAATATATTGCACTAAAATAGTTTTGGACAACAGCAGTAGGCTAATTTTGAAAAATAACCAAAGATTGTGGAAGTTGAATTAGAGGATGAATAAAACATAAACTTAAATCTTATTGAGTCTAGTTTCTTATAGAAGAAACTGTGTAGCAATGGAATTGTAAATCATGAAATATGATAAATTTTGTGAGACAAGGTCAAAATGATTTCGGGTTCCCCTGTTCTGACTTCGAAAAATCATCAAAAATTGGAGAAAAATAATTAGGGGCTTAAATTTATATTTTTAGAATCCCAAATGAGTATATTTTCAAGAGAAACAAACAAGAACATCATTTGAATCCTGTAGGAGGAGATAACTAATTTTTAGTAAAAAAGGGTCAAAACTGTCAGACAGCAGAATAGAAGTGAATTTAAAGAATAAAATGTACTTATTTGCTAAGCCAAAAATACTGAAAATTTTATGGTAAGAATATATGTAAGTCTAGTTTTAGGGAAAATTATTCGATCTTAATTTTGAGGTCTGTAGCTCAAGATATAAATAATTTAGTGACTATGACGCAAATGAACAATTTTAAATATACATATAAGTGAATAGTGAAAGTATTGATAATGTTACTTGTCGCATGTTATATAAATTAAGGATGAGGAATGGAGAGGAGGAGGAGGAGAATATCTATGAATATTCAGCTAGCATGGCTAATTTGTATGTTTTAGGCTCAGAGACTAAACTGAATAAAAGTAAAATTTTAGGGACAATTTTGTAAGGATATAAAAATGACCAATTTGAAGGAAATTAATTGACTTATTGTCTAAATTAATAAATTGAATGGAACTATCAATTTAGATCAAGATCGGATGAAAATCGAGGAAAATGAAAAATTACCAAAATGCCCCTAAATCAGGTTATTTTTGCAATTTTGTCAGGTAAATTTGTGTATCATAATTGAGCATGAAAGTATGTTAAATTGTATGTTATATTGGATTGAATGTGAAATATTAGTAAATTTGTATAATATGAAACCATATGAATACAAAATGAATTATTGCCATATATGCTTGAAGTATATATATAATGATTTGTACATGTTATATGGACACATGGTGTGGAAAGTATGTGCATATAGAATTTGATTTATGTTAAGTTTGTTATGAATTATTATCGGAATAAATATACGTGAAATATATGGAAATTATGGTACATGAAATTTTAATATAATGAAATAAATGATTTTAAACGGTAAGAGAATGATATATTTCATGACATGCACATATATGATTATCTTTGATTTATTGATACAAGGAAATTATGTAGGTGGAGACAATTATTAAACTCAAGTGTGACATGTTGAGAAAATAAGTAAATCAATGTTGAGTTTATATAAAATATACGTAAGTATACTAACAATGTTGATTGATGCTAAGACAAGTGCCAAGCTATTAATTGAATGATAATATATTTATCTATAGGATGCATTGAATCGGTAAGTATTTAATGGAAATTTTCGCTAAATGATATGTAAATCCGAGTAATGCTCCAAAACCTTATTCTGGCGACAAATACGGGTTAGGGGTGTTACATTAGTGCCACAACCAGTGGTAATTCTGGAGTGTAGGGATGGGTGGGTTGATTATATCCCCACATGGAGTGTAGGGTTGGACGGAGATGGAGTGTATTGGCTAGATGGGTAGGACTTGCATACTGTTTACTGTTACTGCACTGATTACTGTGACTGCAATGTTTACTGTTACTGCAATGGGCCAAGGCCCAAACACATGACTGTTTCTATATTGAGATAAGATAAAGCCCAAACTGATCTTGTCACTATTACTAAAAGGGGCTTAAGCCCAGACTGTGTTTGTTGTCTGAATGATTACTTATATGGGATTACACACTGAGTTTTCGTAAACTCACCCATATGTTTTAACTGTACAGGTAATCCCCAGTCTTAGGCTGATCGATGCTACGAGGGACTCAAAGGTGGCCACACAACCACTCTTGCTTCCTCATTGGATTTTTAATTTATAAGTAGTTTTATTTGGGTATTTTTATGTAATAAGGCCTCTATAATTTTTAATTTTTGGGGTTTTATTTACTTTGGTTTATATCTGCTAGTAGTAGGATGCGGGTTTTCAAAATATATGCATGATTTATCAAAATACCACGAATATGCAAAACCGTTTCAAAAGCTTCCGGGATAAACGAGATTTTGAAATTAATAACGTTTTAAAGTAAATGCTTTTGATAGTGACGCAAGGTTTAAAATTATTTTCTAGATCACACAAAGAGGCTAAATAAACATTGGGCTTTTCAAATGATATCATGCTTTACGAAAAACACTTCAATGTGACATCACCAAATTCGGCCATAACGTCCGGGCCGGGTTTGGGATATTACAGACAACTCAATAAGTTCAGATTACAGAACTCCTAGTGACATATAACTTGTATCCTAAACTATTCCTAAGGTTCCAACAGGATTCTTTGATACCACATCTCTGTCGAGCTTGCTCGTAACATCAATTTCAATACTCATAGTACCAATCATATATTCATGGAATAATCAAAGCATAATTCATGATACAATTTAGGAAATAAACACATGATACCACATCACATTAAATATGTATATACTTACCATACATGCAATTTCGAGCATTTAATGTAACACCCCAAACTCGGCCTGGAAGTTTGGCTCGAATCTAGCGTGTCACATTGAAGTGTTTTTCGAAAACCATGTTTCCATTAAAAACCCTTCTTAATAATTAAAAACTTATACCCTTTTTAAACCTTGTTAGAAAACCTGAGCTGAATAACATTCTTAATAACTTTGTAAAAATCTTGGCAGTTGCGGAAGCTTAATTTAAAAACAATTGCAGATACGTGATGTTTTGAACAACAGTAGTTGCTTTGGAAAATCGTGTTCTAATACTAGCAATTATAAGAACAATAAATAAAATTCTAAATTTGAAATCTAGAAAATTACAACGGCTTTACTACAACCCACATAAAAAAATTTAAAAGTCATAATAAAAAATGTAACATAAATAGTGTGTATGGCTTCATCTGAGCCCCTCGCAGCTCCGATCCGTCTAAGGCTGGAAACTACCTAAAATGTTATTAAACGGGGTGAGTTTATGAAAACCCAGTGTGAAATCCCCTACTATATAAAAGGAACAGTCAGTCATATAAAAGAATTAAAAGTCTGGCCCCAGCCCTACTTACAATTTCAGTATCAATTGGGCCTTAGCCCATTATAACAGACAGTACCAGATGGACCTTAGCCCATTACAAAATAAGAAACATTATCAGAACTAGAATCAGAATCAGAATCAGTTGACAGAATCAAAATTAGAATATGAATGCAATCCCAACCCAATCCAGCCATCACACCACCTGTACCAGCCCATCACACCATGTGGGGAATAATTCAACCCACCCAGCCCACACACCAATATGCAGCAAAGCTGCTAATAACAGAATATTGTGGCAGAGCCACCAGAGTCAGATAATGTGGCAAAGCCACTTAACAGAATACGTGGCACAAAGCCATCGATAACAGGTCTATAATCGACACGAAGCCCACAATATCAATACGAAGCCCACAATATCGATACGAAGCCCACAATAACGGGACACAGCCTTCAGTAACAAGATCGGCACTCAGCCATCATCGGTCCACAGTCGTCTGGGGCAACCCATGCGACCTTATCAAATCAATACGAATATACAACTCTTAAGCCTTCAGTGGATCCACAGTCGTCAAGCAACCATGCGACCCTAACAGATCAGATTTTCCTCCGTACAAAATCCCAACCCATGCAACATGTCATGTATGCAGAATGTCATGCCCATATTTGAATCAAACAATCACAATCAAGTCATTCATATCACCAACATATATTCACAATCAAATCTTTCAACCACACAGTCCAAGTCAGTGTAACACTCCTAACCCGTATCCGTTGCCGGAATAAGGTTATGAGGTATTACTTGACTGAACAAAACTTCTATAAGGTCAAAGATACTCACTATCAAAACATAACCGAATATCTAATAACAAATTAACTACTGTCAAGTTATAACTAAAACATTTCACCCCATTAGTTCAATTATAAGGCTTCTCTAAACAAAATGAGCAAGCCATCTTCGCATGGCTATAATGTATACAAAGTCGAAATATCATTCTACCTATAGTTTATCCTATACATGCCTTAAACCATGATGATATACAATCTTCTTAACTCACATAATGACTCGATAGTGTGATGATATCTCTGGCCCTTCCAACTCAAGCTAAAGTATAAACCTATAAGAAATGGAAAAGAGAACACGAAGCAAGCTTCAATGCTTAGTAAGTTTTAAGTAATTCAAACAATTAATTTACTTATAGATCAATTATTTCAAATTTTCAAGAAATCATTCCTAGATAATTGCCATTTTGGCCAAGTATCCATGAACATAATGCATATTTAGCAAATTCATCTCACTTGAATCTGAACTCAATTAAAACCAAATATTGAAATCACAAATAAGATCATAAAAACTCAAAAAGCATTTCATTAACAAGTTTTAACCATGTTTGCAACAAAATCACAAATTCACTACAAGCTGTCTTCCTAAGCAACATTCACTAAATTATTTATAACTAGAGATAAGAAGCTTCAAATCAATTTCCGTTAATTTTCCCTAAAATTAGACTCATATATATTCCATCCATTAAATTTTCATAATTTTTTGTTTGACCAATCAATACCAGATTTTTATTGAAGTTTCCCCTGTTTCACTATTTGACTATTCTGACCACTCTTCACTACGAATCAATTTTCTCATTACACAGAATTCAAAATATGTTATTGTTTATTTCATTTGAAATTAGACTCATTACGGAGTCTAAGGATATAAATTTTATCTTATAACCATTTTTGAACCATTTATAATAATTTTCTGAAAACAAAATAGGGGACCTCGAAGTCATTTTGACTCTATTCCACGCCACTTCAAATATCTCATTATTGGAAATTCTTTTGCTCACACGGTTTCTTTTATAAGAAACTAGACTCATTAAGATTTCATGACATAATTTATTCAGCCTCTAACTCAACTCCCACAATTTATGGTGATTTTCCGAAATCACATTACTGCTGCTGTCCCAAGCAGATTTATTACCCATTCTTGCATTCATATTATTTAACATGTATATCACCAAATCAATCTCATATAACCTTTCACCATAACCGAATACACACATACACATATTAGATTTTTCATAAACTTCTCATTTCTCAATCATGATTCAATTCCAATCAATCTAACATATAAAAGTATATAATACATACCTGATCAACTTAATGTATTTGACATATTCAATGGTAGTTTACTACGAACATTCAAAATCATAATCTTACTCCAATCATCGGCATTAAGTCTGCTAGGTTTAAAACCCAAATCCAATCACCACCACAAAGCATGCAGGACTTTAAGCCCGAATATAATACCAGCACGAATGCCTTCGGGGCTTAGCCCGGATATAACACCAGCACGAATGCCTTCGGGACTTAGCCCGGATATAACACCTAACACCAGCACGAATGCCTTTGGGGCTTAGCCCGGATATAACACCAGCACGAATGCCTTCGAGACTTAGCTCGGATATAACACCAGCACAAATGCCTTCAGGACTTAGCCCGGATATAACACCAGCACAAATGCCTTCAGGGCTTAGCCCGGATATAACACCAGCACGAATGCCTTCGGGACTTAGCCCGGATATAATTCTCCATTATCATGCACATATATATATCATAACACATTAGCATTTTATTTGCATTACTTGAACACAAGCACAACATGCTTATCAACCATTCCATTTTCGGCTCAATAGCCATATACAAAGAACACGATTTCGTTTCGCTGTCTAACATGATTTCGATAACTATTCGGCTACAAGTCATATACACAAATTATTTATCCCACTACGTAATTCAAGTAGAACCAATAGGTCACAACTTATTTATTATGCTTATATACCATGATTTTATCAAATCATAAGCTAAGTTTCATTACTCAAAGACTTACCTCGGATATATCTGAACAGTTATGGATAGACTACTCGATTGCTTTCTCTTTTCCCTTATCTGATTTCGACCCTTTTTGCTCTTGAGCTTGATTTAAAACAAATAGATTTATTCAATTACTTATCAATTAAGCAATTTAATTTAATACATGTATATCACATATTTTAAGGTACAAATGACCTTACTAACTAGCTATTTAAACATCATACATATGCCCTACTCATACACAATCGAACATATTACTAGGCTATAATCAACAACTACATTTATCCCCATATAATAGATGAAAACTATCAAGGAACATTTTACTAACTTATTACCTTGCATATTCGAATTTCATAAGCTAATTTACTAAATCAATGAATAATAAATTTTAACTTAACAATTCCATAACCACACATGATTATCATATCTACCTATTTGGCCGAATACTTATAAGATTAGCATTTTGCAAGTTTTCAAACCACTTCCAAAGCCAAATATCATTATAAATATACTTTCACACATCTATACAAGCTTACAAAACCACATTTAACTTCATATACCATCATCACTTATTTAGCCGAATATGCAAGATCAAACATATCTTTACAAATATATATTTATATCTATATAAATACCTATGTGGTCAAAATTACAAGTTCAATTGGAACACTCCATAAATACTAACTTATATAACCAGATATACCGAATTCATTATATCATTACATATGGCCGAATATTACTAAACTCAAGCCACCATATTTTTATCCATTAAGTGACACCCAAAAATCACATTCGGCACTTCTCATACACAATTTTCCAAATCTTCAAATTCACTTACAAGCTCATTTATATAACATATGAAGCATTTAACAATTTTTTTTATCAAGAATATAGCATGACCGATTACCTATATTTTTTTTTCTCCCTAAATCCACATTTGGCATATTTAACAAACCAAATACTAACCTCAACCTTTAAGTTAAAATAACAAGTAACTTAACACATCCAACATAATATTCCTATCTAATGACATCAAAGCTTCAACTAAAATTTCAAGCTTCTAGCCGAATTTCAAACCTCCAAATAGACTAAATTTAATCCATGGAATAGGTGGAATTCAACTAATCATCTCAATTATGCCTAAATTTTCAAGAATGGCATAATACTTACCTCATTCTAACCATCATCTAAGCCGAACAATCAAACAAAAATCCTTTCTTCTTCCTTGCTTCAAGCTACGGCAATGGAGGGCAAAATGAACCTACTTTGGTTTCTCCTCCCACTAACCCCATGATATTATTCTTTATTCATTATTTCATTTTGTGAATTAAATTGTTATTATAAAAATTACATAATATATATTAACCATATCATGGCCGGCCACTAACCAAAAAAATGAGTAATTGACATGCAAGTCCACCTTTTTGACATTATGCATTAATAGATCACTTTAAAATTTACCTATTACTTTTCAAAAATGTCTCACATAAGTCCCTTATTAAAATTTCACACACAAATGACAAAATCAAAGCATGAGACTTTCACAAATGCATTTACACATATAATAAGCATAGAATATAACGGTTAATTATTTTTATAACTCAATTTTGTGGTCCCGAAACCACTTTCCGACTAGGGTTAAATTAAGGCTGTCACAACTCTCCCCCTTTAGGGATTTTCATCCCCGAAAATCTTATCAACAAAAAAAAATAGTTTCCATTCTGAAAACGTTTTCAAAAATTTCGTCATCACAAATTTCCATTCATCACATGTATCTCTAAACTTTAATTCACACTAACAGATCACATTGACAGACTATATTATAAATATCTCAACAACTTTATCGATCGGAATTTTGTACATACTAAACTGAAGACACAGATTTTTCCTTGTTAAAAGATCGATCATGACCCAATGACATTTCTTTTTCAGAAGACAAATAAAATTTTTATTCGGTTTGGATATCAATTCTTTCTTATAACCACTTCTATAACATCATTGATTGCTTTTATTCCATATACACAAAATTTCAACTCTAACAGATAGCAACTTGTCATCTGAATATAGTTCTGAAATACGCTACAATACACAGTCACTTATACACCTGATCCATATATCTGTATTATTTATTTTAACTCAGATAAACAAACATTTCACAGTCGGAGCTCATATAAAAATCCTTTAACCCATCTGATATATAAGTGAAAACCAATCCACAGGTCTGAGCTGAATTCTCTATCATTCAGACCCTTATTTATGGCCATTCCTTTCATAAGAATTAGAGAAATCCAAATATATAATCATTATAAACATAATTGTTTTAGATAAAATATATATATACACTTTAGAACTGAGCCATATCTGATTATTCATATAAGAAAAATGAAAAGAAAACCAGAATACAGAAATCCAAAATACAATGTCGTATCAGAAATCCTAGAATAGAATCTCCCAGAACATAGAAATAAAGATCAAAATAACTCCTCAGAGAATACCAGAAGAAGACTATAATTAATAACCTTGAAATTTCCTCTATAACAGAAATAACACATTCTTCAACATTTTTATAAGATGGAATGCAAATTAATAGAAACAGAAGAATAACATCATGTGAATCTATCCCCGAATTCATTCCGATCATACTACAATGAATTCTCAAACAGAGGAATACGATGATACCGATTATAAACCAATCAAAATAACAATACTTTTATTAAACATCAGAGTCAGATAACATTCTCACTTTATAACATTTTCATCAGAAAAAGGAACAATCACACATGTGTCTCTGAGAATAAGAAATATACAGAATATTCAAAAGAAATCATCGAAATTCACTTGACTGTAATTATCCAATTCAGACACTCTTACTATTCATTCGTCATTTCGAATTCCACTCTATTTCATTCACTAATGAAAACCACTCAGGAAGAATTCCCAACAGATACATACTTAGACATCATATCTGATTGAATTAAATTACCAGACCAACTTTCTTTTACTAATGACAATATTCAATCTGAAGAACCTTCGGGACGTTGTACAAGTCCTTCCAGCCTTAATTCATTGCCAAATCATTCTGAACTTTTCTTACTTTATCATTATCTCACTATTTAACTCTTTAATCTTTCTTTGCAAACTCGTTCTATTTCGTTCCATTGAAACCTTATAATCATATCACTGGTAAAGAGGTGAGGTCGTTAAGCCTCGAAAGGGAGTTTCATATTCGAATACACAGATAAATTCATCACTCATCATCATAGTATTACACACCTTGATTCAAACACTTCATTCAAACATTTCAACTTTTCATCTTGTTACAAACACTATTTCACATATCTCAGTTTCACATGCAACTTTATTTCATGTGAGTATTAACAAAACATAAGTGAATTTATCACGATTCAAACTTTCATTTCTATTACTCAAATTACCAAATAATTTCTTATCAAATTTCCACATTTAGTCTTGATCATTTGTCAATATTTATCCCATTGAAAAACGTCTTACGGTTTTGAGTACGTCGCTTACTTGATGCCATAGTCCAACTATGGTTTTATACTAACTTTGCTCTGCCCATGTTGATGCCTATTTCCGATATGTCTTACACTAGCTCATATGTCTCATGTATTGCCATGGTCCAACCATGGTCTTTTCCGTCAATTCATTATTGAACGATCGTACTCATTCCCTGTGTTCTACCCAATTTGATCTTTCATTACCATTTACTTTATACAATCTCATACATATCTTTACACTGATGCACACATATCATAAAATTATTTTCATACCATTTCAATTCCATCATATCACATATATATTACAATCAGTTCAATATCAATTTCAGATCAATTAACAATAACTCGGTTGGAACACATCATTACCTGAGCAAAACAATTTATAAGAGCCGGGAGACCTCACACTATCACACTTTACTTACGGCATGTATAGTTAGACTCTTACACTTGCTATGTTAGTCCGAGAACCACCTAAACCATAGCTTTGATATCACTAAATGTAACACTCCTAACCCGTATCCGTTGCCAGAATAAAGTTATGAGGTATTACTTGACTGAACAAAACTTCTATAAGGTCAAAGATACTCACTATCAAAACATAACCGAATATCGAATAACAAATTAACTACTGTCAAGTTATAACTAAAACATTTCACCACATTAGTTCAATTATAAGGCTTCTTTAAACAAAATGAGCAAGCCATCTTCGCATGGCTATAATGTATACAAAGTCGAAATATCATTCTACCTATAGTCTATCCTATACATGCCATAAACCATGATGATATACAATCTTCTCAACTCACATAATGACTCGATAGTGTGATGATATCTCCGGCCCTTCCAACTTGAGCTAAAGTATAAACCTATAAGAAATGGAAAAGAGAACACGGAGTAAGCTTCAATGCTTAGTAAGTTTTAAGCAATGCAAACAATTAATTTACTTATAGATCGATTATTTCAAATTTTCAAGAAATCATTCCTAGATTATTGCCATTTTGGCCAAGTATCCATGAACATAATGCATATTTAGCAAATTCACCTCACTTGAATCTGAACTCAATTAAAACCAAATATTGAAATCACAAATAAGATCATAAGAACTCAAAAAGCATCTCATTAACAAGTTTTAACCATGTTTGCAACAAAATCACAAATTCACTACAAGCTGTCTTCCTGAGCAACAGTCACTAAATTATTTATAACTGGAGATAAGAAACTCCAAATCAAGTGCCGTTAATTTTCCTGAAATTAGACTCATATATCTTCCATCCATAAAAGTTTCAAAATTTTTAGTTTGACCAATCAATACCAGATTTTTATTGAAGTTTCCCATGTTTCACTGTTTGACTATTCTGACCACTCTTCACTACGAATCAATTTTCTCATTATACAGAATTCCAAATATGTTATCGTTTATTTCATTTGAAATTATACTCATTAAGGAGTCTAAGGATATAAATTTTATCTTATATCCATCTTTGTACCATTTATAATCATTTTCTGAAAACAGAACAGGGGACCTAAAAGTCATTTTGACTCTATTCCACGCCACTTCAAATATCTCATTATTGGCAATTCTTTTGCTCACACGGTTTCTTTTATAAGAAACTAGACTAATTAAGATTTCATGACATAATTTATTCAGCTTCTAACTCAACTCCCACAATTTATGGTGATTTTCCGAAATCATGTTACTGCTGCTGTCCCAAGCAGATTTATTACCCATTCTTGCATTCATATTATTTAACATGTATATCACCAAATCAATCTCATATAACCTTTCACCATAACCGAATACACACATACACATATGAGATTTTTACATATACTTCTCATTTCTCAATCATGATTCAATTCCAATCAATCTAACATATAAAAGTATATAATACATACCTGATCAACTTAATGTATTTGACATATTCAATGGTAGTTTACTACGAACATTCGAAATCATAATCTTACTCCAATCATCGGCATTAAGTCTGCTAGGTTTAAACCCAAATCCAATCACCACCACAAAGCACGCGGGACTTTAAGCCTGAATATAATATCAGCACGAATGCCTTTGGGGCTTAGCCCGGATATAACACCAGCACGAATGCCTTCGGGACTTAGCCTGGATATAACACCAGCACGAATGCCTTCGGGACTTAGCCCGGATATAACACCAGCACAAATACCTTCGGGGCTTAGCCCAGATATAACACCAGCACGAATGCCTTCGGGACTTAGCTCGGATATAACACCAGCACGAATGACTTCGGGACTTCTCCCGGATATAACACCAGCACAAATGCCTTCGGGGCTTAGCCCAGATATAACACCAGCACGAATGCCTTCGGGACTTAGCCCGGATATAATTCTCCATTATCATGCACATATATATATCATAACACATTAGCATTTTATTTGCATTACTTGAACACAAGCACAACGTGCTTATCAACCATTCCACTTTCGGCTCAATAGCCACATACAAAGAACACGATTTTGTTTCGCTATCCAACATGATTTCGACAACTATTCGGCTACAAGTCATATACACAAATTATTTATCCCACTACGTAATTCAAGTAGAACCAATAGGTCACAATTTATTTATTATGCTTATATACCATGATTTTATCAAATCATAAGCTAAGTTTCATTACTCAAAGACTTACCTCGGATATATTTGAACGGTTATGGATAGACTACTCGATTGCTTTCTCTTTTCCCTTATCTGATTTCGACCCTTTTTGCTCTTGAGCTTGATTCAAAACAAATAGATTTATTCAATTACTTATCAATTAAGCAATTTAATTTAATACATGTATATCACATATTTTAAGGTACAAAAGACCTTACTAACTAGCTATTTAAACATCATACATATGCCTTACTCATACACAATCGAACATATTACTAGGCTATAATCAACAACTACATTTATCCCCATATAATAGATGAAAACTATCAAGGAACATTTTACTAACTTATTACCTTGCATATTCGAATTTCATAAGCTAATTTACTAAATCAATGAATAATAAATTTTAACTTAACAATTCCATAACCACACATGATTATCATATCTACCTATTTGGCCGAATACTTATAAGATTAGCATTTTGCAAGTTTTCAAACCACTTCCAAAGCCAAATATCATTATAAATATACTTTCACACATCTATACAAGCTTACAAAACCACATTTAACTTCATATACCATCATCACTTATTTAGCCGAATATGCAAGATCAAACATATCTTTACAAATATATATTTCTATCTATATAAATACCTATGTGGTCGAAATTACATGTTCAATTGGAACACTCCATAAATACTAACCTATATAACCGGATATACCAAATTCATTATATCATTACATATGGCCGAATATTACAAAACTCAAGCCACCATATTTTTATCCCTTAAGTGACACCCAAAAATCACATTCGGCACTTCTCATCCACAATTTTCCAAATCTTCAAATTCACTTACAAGCTCATTTATATAACATATGAAGCATTTAACAATTTTTTTTATCAAGAATATAGCATGACCGATTACCTATATATTTTTTCTCCCTAAATCCACATTCGGCATATTTAACAAACCAAATACTAACCTCAACCTTTAAGTTAAAATAACAAGTAACTTAACACATCCAACATAATATTCCTATCTAATGACATCAAAGCTTCAACTAAAATTTCAAGCTTCTAGCCGAATTTCAAACCTCCAAATAGACTAAATTTAATCCATGGAATAGGTGGAATCCAACTAATCATCTCAATTATGCCTAAATTTTCAAGAATGGCATAATACTTACCTCATTCTAACCATCATCTAAGCCGAACAATCAAACAAAAATCCTTTCTTCTTCCTTGCTTCAAGCTACGGCAATGGAGGGCAAAATGAACCTACTTTGGTTTCTCCTCCCACTAACCCCATGATATTATTCTTTATTCATTATTTCATTTTGTGAATTAAATTGTTATTATAAAAATTACATAATATATATATTAACCATATCATGGCCGGCCACTAACCAAAAAAATGAGTAATTGACATGCAAGTCCACCTTTTTGACATTATGCATTAATAGATCACTTTAAAATTTACCTATTACTTTTCACAAATGTCTCACATAAGTCCCTTATTAAAATTTCACATACAAATGACAAAATCAAAGCATGATACTTTCACAAATGCATTTACACATATAATAAGCATAGAATATAATGGTTAATTATTTTTATAACTCGGTTTTGTGGTCCCGAAACCACTTTTCGACTTGTAACACCCTGAATTTGGGCCTAGAAGTTTTGGGCCTTGAGCATGGGAGCGGTTGAAGGCAGCTTATAATATTTTGTTGTGCGTGAAAATTTAGTAGTTGAAGGCTTGTTTTAGTGGTTACGTGTGCTGAGAAGTGTTGGAGAAGCCCTGGGTTCAAACCTGGACTCTAGCAAAAATTTTGGTTTAAGGTGAATCAAACCCTGGGTGTAGTAGGTAGGCCTTATGAATATTGTTGGAGAAATTGTGACAAAAAAAGCCTTGTGGCTTAGTGGCAAGTAGCGTGTGGAGCATTTATGGGGAGGTATGGGTTCGAATCCCATGGCAAGCAAAGAGCATTTATTTTGCTAACAGGGGGCGGCAAGAGTTGGTGTTGAATTTAAACTCTGATGATTGAGGGATCCCACATCGGGAAGCTAACATAAGAGTGGATGCGAAGCTGGCTTTAAATAGAGAGAACCATGAGGAGAGTAAGGTACCTTTCTTGGCTGATCCCTTTCGCTTTATGGCGTGCTCGTTTGGGTTGGGCGTCGGCTAAGAGTGCTCGGAGCGTGGATTAACTCCAGTCTCCAATCAGGTGTGTATTTCTCACTACTCTAGCTGTAGGATGGCTACTTCGGGCCGCGATGGGCCAAAAGGGGCCATGTGGGCCCAATAGGCCTACGGGCCCAATTGGATAAGTTGTTTGATTGTGTAGTAAATATTGGACTAGGCTAGGTGAATCTCATATCTGTGGCTAGATTTGGGCTAAAAGGGCCACACGAGCGTGTGGGCCCATTTGGGCTGAGAATAGGCTTTAAGGCCATTCGTATTATTATCCCTGTTTAGAATACTTTAGTTTATCAAATTACCAAAATACCCCTGGTTTGTATAATCAATAAAATACCGTTGGTTTATAAAATTACCAAAATGCCCCTAGTTTGTAAAATTACCAAAATACCCCTAGTTTGTAAAATTACCAAAATACCCTTAGTTTGTAAAATTATCAAAATACCCCTAATTTGTAAAATTACCAAAATACCCCTGATTTGTGAAATTACAAAAATACCCTCGACCTGTAAAATTATTAAAATACCCTCGACTTGTAAAATTACCAAAGTACGCTTGATTTACAAAATTATCGTTTTACCCTCGATTTACAAAATTACCAAAATATCCTTGTAGGGTAGAAATACCAAAATGCCCCTGTAGGGTAGAATTACCGAAATACCCCTCTAAGGTAGAATTATCGCAATACCACTGTAGGGTAGAATTACCGAAATACCACTATAGGGTAGAATTACCAAAATACCCCTATAGGGTAGAATTACTAAAATACCCCTGTAGAGTGGAATTACCGAGATACCTTGTGGGGTAAAATTACCATTTTGCCCCTAAGGTTTTAAATGACTGTTTTGCCCTTGTGGCCAAGTGACTAACTTGGACTGTGTGGTTGACGAATTTGATTGTGAATATATGTTGGTATATGAATGACTTGACTGTGATTGTTTGATTCAAATATGGGCATGACATTCTGCATACATGACATGTTGCATGGGTTGGGATTTTGTACGGAGGAAGATCTGATCTGTTAGGATCGCATGGTTGCTTGACGACTGTGGATCCACTGAAGGCTTAAGAGCCGTATATTCGTACTGATTTGATAAGGTCACACGGGCCGCCCAAGATGACTGTGGATCGATCAATGGCTGAGTGCCGATCATATTTACCCGAGGCTGCGTGCCGACTATATTACCTTCGCTGATGGCTATGTGCCTAACATGATACAGCTACCGATGGCTTAAAGCCTTCTGATTATGGCTTTGTGTCAACCTACATATTGCTCTGTGCCAACCTGATGATGGCTGTGTGCCAAACGTATTTGCCTAAGGCTATGTGCCAATATATGGTTATTGACGACTCTGTGTCCATCACATTTACCTAGGGCTGTGTACCGGTTATGTTACTCTAGTTGATGGCTATGTGCCTAACATAATGCAGTTATCGATGGCTTTATGCCACGTATTCTGTTAAGTGGCTTTGCCACATTATCTGTTCTGGTGGCTCTGCTACAATATCTGTATCTGGTGACTCTGTCATAATGTCTGATAACTTAGCAGTAATGCTGCAACTGTGGAGTGTAGGGCTGGGTGGGTTGAGCTATTCCCCACATGGAGTGTAGGGCTGGTACGGGTGGAGTGTAGCGGTTGGTTATAGGCTAGATTAGGTTGGGATTGCAGTCACATTCTGATTTTTTATTCTGTTACCTGATACTGATTCTGATTTTGATTCTGTTACCTGATACTGATTCTGATTTTGATTCTGTTACCTGATATTGATTCTGATTCTGTCACTTGATTCAGATTTTGATTCTGATTCTAGTTCTGATAATGTTTCTTATTCTGTAATGGGTTAAAGCCCATCTGGTACTGTCTGTTATAGTGGGCTAAGGCCCAACTGATACTGGAACTGTAAGTAAGGCTGGGGCCAGACTTTTAATTCTTTTATATGACTGATTGTTCCTTTTATAGTAGGGGATTTCACACTGAGTTTTCGTAAACTCACCCCGTTTACTAACCTTTCAGGTAATTTCCAGCCTTAGACGGGTCGGGGCTGCGAGGGGCTTGGAGGAAGCCAGACACACTGTTTATGTTACAATTTTGATTATTACTTTTAAATGTTTTATGTGGGTTGTAGTAAAGCCGTTGCAATTTTCTGGATTTCAAATTTGGAATTTTATTTATTGTTCTTATAATTGCTAGTATTAGAACATGGTTTTCCAAAGCAATTACTGTTGTTCAACACATCACGTAACCGCAATTGTTTTTAAATTAAGCTTCCTCAACTGCCAGGATTTTTACAAAGTTGTTAAGAATGTTATTCAGCTGAGGTTTTCTAACAAGGTTTAATAAGGGTATAAGTTTTTAATTATTAAGAAGGGTTTTTAATGGAAACATGGTTTTCGAAAAACACTTCAATGTGACACGCCAGATTCGAGCCAAACTTTCAGGCCGGGTTTGAGGCGTTACATTTAGTGGTATCAGAGCCTGGGTTGCAACAACTTGGCTGTGGATTGGGTTTTCAAAGGTTGAATTTCAGAAAATTTTTTTCAACCACGTGGTCTGTTTGAAGTATTTCTCTTAAAGAGTGTGGCACAACGAGTCTCCGACGCCGAATCCGTAAGTCTTCTGAATACTTTTGTCTGTTTAGAAATTGAAATACTATGGATTCCTTAGATATTAGTCTGAATTTAAATTTGGTTTTTATTTTATGTGGATGTGATGTTTGGCTACAGGAATTGTATATATGTGTGATAAATATGTGGCTGCTTCTGTGAATAAGTGTTGTATGTATGATATGTTTCAAGTTCTAGTTGAAGTGTGATAGTGATAGTACGATCAGAGTGCGTAGCGGTAGCGTAGTGGGGTAGATGTTACACGACTACTCTACTAGACGAAAATTTCGGGGGCGAAATTTCTTTAAGGGAGGTAGAGTTGTAACACCCTGAATTTGGGCCTAGAAGTTTTGGGCCTTGAGCATGGGAGCGGTTGAAGGTAGCTTATAATATTCTGTTGTGCGTGAAAATTTGGTAGTTGAAGGCTTGTTTTAGTGGTTAAGTGTGCTGAGAAGTGTTGGAGAAGCCCTGGGTTCAATCCTGGACTCTAGCAAAAATTTTGGTTTAAGGTGAATCAAACCCTGGGTGTAGTAGGTAGGCCTTATGAATATTGTTGGAGAAATTGTGACAAAAAAAGCCTTGTGGCTTAGTGGCAAGTAGCGTGTGGAGCATTTAAGGGGAGGTATGGGTTCGAATGCCATGGCAAGCAAAGAGCATTTATTTTGCTAACAGGGGGCGGTAAGAGTTGGTGTTGAATTTAAACTCTGATGATTGAGGGATCCCACATCGGGAAGCTAACATAAGAGTGGATACGAAGCTAGCTTTAAATAGAGAGAACCATGAGGAGAGTAAGGTACCTTTCTTGGCTGATCCCTTTCGCTTTATGGCGTGCTCGTTTGGGTTGGGCGTCGGCTAAGAGTGCTCGGAGCGTGGATTAACTCCAGTCTCCAATCAGGTGTGTATTTCTCACTACTCTAGCTGTAGGATGGCTACTTCGGGCCGCGATGGGCTGAAAGGGGCCATGTGGGCCCAATGGGCCTACGGGCCCAATTGGATAAGTTGTTTGATTGTGTAGTAAATATTGGACTAGGCTAGGTGAATCTCATATCTGTGGCTAGATTTGGGCTAAAAGGGTCACACGAGCGTGTGGGCCCATTTGGGCTGAGAATAGGCTTTAAGGCCATTCGTATTGTTATCCCTATTTAGAATACTTTAGTTTGTCAAATTACCAAAATACCCCTGGTTTGTATAATCAATAAAATACCCTTGGTTTGTAAAATTACCAAAATACCCCTAGTTTGTAAAATTACCAAAATACCCTTAGTTTGTAAAATTACCAAAATACCCCGAGTTTGTAAAATTACCAAAATACCCCTAATTTGTGAAATTACTGAAATACCCTCGACCTGTAAAATTATTGATATACCCTCGACTTGTAAAATTACCAAAGTACCCTTAATTTAATAAATTATCGTTTTACCCTCGATTTACAAAATTACCAAAATACCCTTGTAGGGTAGAAATACCAAAATACTCCTGTAGGATAGAATTATCGCAATACCCCTGTAGGGTAGAATTACCGAAATACCCCTGTAGGGTAGAATTACCGAAATACCCCTGTAGGGTAGAATTACTAAAATACCCCTGTAGGGTGGAATTACTGAGATACCTTGTGGGGTAAAATTACCATTTTGCCCCTAAGGTGTTAAATGACTGTTTTGCCCTTATGGCCAAGTGACTAACTTGGACTGTGTGGTTGACGAATTTGATTGTGAATATATGTTGGTATATGAATGACTTGACTGTGATTGTTTGATTCAAATATGGGCATGACATTCTGCATACATGACATGTTGAATGGGTTGGGATTTTGTACGGAGGAAGATCTGATCTGTTAGGATCGCATGGTTGCTTGACGACTGTGGATCCACTGAAGGCTAAAGAGCCGTATATTCATACTGATTTGATAAGGTCACACGGGCCGCCCAAGACGACCGTGGATTGATCAATGGCTGAGTGCCGATCATATTTACCCGAGGCTGCGTGCCGACTATATTACCTTCGCTGATGGCTATGTGCCTAACATGATACAGCTACCGATGGCTTAAAGCCTTCTGATTATGGCTTTGTGTCAACCTACATATTGCTCTCTGCCAACCTGATGATGGCTGTGTGCCAAACGTATTTGCCTAAGGCTATGTGCCAATATATGGTTATTGACGACTCTCTATCGATCACATTTACCTAGGGCTGTGTGCCGGTTATGTTACTCTAGTTGATGGCTATGTGCCTAACATAATGCAGTTATCGATGGCTTTGTGCCACGTATTCTGTTAAGTGGCTTTGCCACATTATCTATTCTGGTGGCTCTGCTACAATATCTGTATCTGGTGACTCTGTCACAATATCTGATAACTTAGCAGCAATGCTGCAACTGTGGAGTGTAGGGCTTGGTCGGTTGAGCTATTCCCCACATGGAGTGTAGGGCTGGTACGGGTGGAGTTTAGCGTTTGGTTATAGGCTGGATTGGGTTGGGATTGCATTCACATTATGATTTTTGATTCTGTTACCTGATATTGATTCTGATTTTGATTCTATTACCTGATACTGATTCTGATTTTGATTCTGTTACCTGATACTGATTCTGATTCTGATTCTGTCACTTGATTCTGATTTTGATTCTGATTCTAGTTCTGATAATGTTTCTTATTCTGTAATGGGTTAAAGCCCATCTGGTACTGTTTGTTATAGTGGGCTGAGGCCCAACTGATACTGGAACTGTAAGTAAGGCTGGGGCCGGACTTTTAATTCTTTTATATGACTGATTGTTCCTTTTATAGTAGGGGATTTCACACTAAGTTTTCGTAAACTCACCCCGTTTACTAACCTTTCAGGTAATTTCCAGCTTTAGACGGGTCAGGGCTGCGAGGGGCTTGGAGGAAGCCAGACACACTGTTTATGTTACAATTTTGATTATTACTTTTAAATGAATTATGTGGGTTGTAGTAAAGCCGTTGCAATTTTCTAGATTTCAAATTTGGAATTTTATTTATTGTTCTCATAATTGCTAGTAGTAGAACACGGTTTTCCAAAGCAATTACTGTTGTTCAAAACATCACGTAACCGCAATTGTTTTTAAATTAAGCTTCCGCAACTGCCAGGATTTTTACAAAGTTGTTAAGAATGTTATTCAGCTAAGGTTTTCTAACAAGGTTTAAAAAGGGTATAAGTTTTTAATTATTAAGAAGGGTTTTTAATGGAAACATGGTTTTCAAAAAACACTTCAATGTGACACGCCAGATTCGAGCCAAACTTTCAGGCCGAGTTTGGGGTGTTACACGACTAGGGTCAAATTAAGGCTGTCATAGTCAGTCACTTGCCCACAAGGGCAAAACAGTCATTTAACACCCTAGGGGCAAAATGGTAATTCTGTAAATTGGGGGTACTTTGGTAATTTTACAAGTCGAGGGTATTTCAGTAATTTGGTAAACTAAAGTATTCTAAATAAGGATAACAATACGATTGGGCCTAAGCCCATTCTCAGCCCAAATAGGCCCACACGCTTGTGTGGCCCTTTTAGCCCAAATCTAGCCACAGATATGAGATTCACCTAGCCTAGTCCAATATTTATTAAACAATCAAACAACTTATCCAATTGGGCCCGTAGGCCCATTGGGCCCACATGGCCCCTTTTGGCCCATCGCGGCCCGAAGTAGCCATCCTATAGCTAGAGTAGTGAGAAATACACACCTGATAGGAGACTGGAGTTAATCCGCGCTCCGAGCACTCTTAGCCGACACCCAACCCAAATGAGCACGCCATAAAGTGAAAGGGATCAGCCAAGAAAGGTACCTTTACTCTCTCTATGGTTCTTTTTATTTAAAGCCAGCTTCGCATCCACTCTTATGTTAGCTTTCCGATGTGGGATCCCTCCATCATCAGAGTTTAAATTCAACACCAACTTTTGCTGCCCCCTGTTAGCTAAATAAATGCTCTTTGATTGCCATGAGTTTCGAACCTTGGACCTCCTTGCCAACTCTATAATGCCACCTTCCTGCCTCTTATGTGGCGCTACTTTGCCACAAGACCACAAGGCTTTTTGTGGCACAATTTCTCCAACAATATTCTTAAGGCCTACCTACTACACCTAGGGTTTGATTCAACTTAAACCAAAATTTTTGCTAGAGTCCAGGTTTGAACCTAGGACTTCTCCAACACTTCTCATCACACTTAACCACTAAAACAAACCTTCATTAACAAAATTTACATGCACAACAAAATATTATAAGCTGCCTTCCACCGCTCCCATGCTCAAGGTCCAAAACTTCTAGGCCCAAATTCAGAGTGTTACAACTCTACCTCCCGTAAAGAAATTTCGTCCCCAAAATTTTGATCTAATAGGGTAGTCGTGTAACATCTACCCCACTATGCTACCGCTGCGCACTCTGATCCTACTATCACTATCACACTTCAACTAGAACTTGAAACATCTCATACATACAACACTTATTCACTGAAGCAGACACATATTTATCACACATATATACAATTTCTATATCCAAACATCACATCCACATAAAATAAATACCAAATTTAAATTCAGACCAATATCTAAGGAATCCATAGTATTTCAATTTCTAAACAGACAAAAGTATTCAGAAGACTTATGGATTCGGCGCCGTAGACTCGGTGTGCCACACTTTTTAAGAGAAATACTTCAAACAGACCACGTGGTTGAAAATAATTTTTTGAAATTCAACCTTTGAAAACCCAATCCACGGCCGAATTGTTGTAACCCGGGCTCTGATACCACTAAATGTAACACCCTAAACCCAACCTGAAAGTTTGGCTCGAATTTGGCGTGTCACATTGAAGTGTTTTTCGAAAACCATGTTTCCATTAAAAACCCTTCTTAATAATTAAAAACTTATACCTTTTCTAAACCTTGTTAGAAAACCTCAGCTGAATAACATTTTTAACAACTTTGTAAAAATCTTGGCAGCTGCAGAAGCTTAATTTAAAAACAATTGCGGATACGTGATGTTTTGAACAACAATAGTTGCTTTGGAAAACTGTATTCTAATACTAGCAATTATAAGAACAATAAAAAAATTTTCAAATTTGAAATCTAGAAAATTACAACGGCTTTACTACAACCCACATAAAAACATTTAAAAATAATAATCAAAACTATAACATAAACAGTGTGTATGGCTTCCTCTAAGCCCCTCGCAGCTCCGATCCGTCTAAGGCTAGAAATTACCTGAAATGTTATTAAACGGGGTGAGTTTACGAAAACTCAGTGTGAAATCCCCTACTATAAAAAAGGAACAGTCAGTCATATAAAAGAATTAAAAGTCTGGCCCCAGCCTTACTTACAGTTTCAGTATCAATTGGGCCTTAGCCCATTATAACAGACAGTACCAGATGGGCCTTAGCCCATTACAGAATAAGAAACATTATCAGAACTAGAATCAAATTAGAGTTAGAATCAGAATCAGGTGACAGAATCAGAATCAGAATGTGAATGCAATCACAACCCAATCCAGCCATCACACCACCCGTACTAACCCATCACACCATGTGGGGAATAACTCAACCCACCCAGCCCACACACCAATATGAAGCAAAGCTGCTAATAACAGTATATTGTGGCAGAGCCACTAGAATCAGATAATGTGGCAAAGCCACTTAACAAAATACGTGGCACAAAGCTATCGATAACGGGTCTATAATTGGCACGAAGCCCACAATAACGGCACACAGCCTTCGGTAACATGATCGACACTCAGCCATCGATCGGTCCACAGTCGTCTTGGGTGACCCGTGCTACCTTATCAAATCAGTACGAATATATGGCTCTTAAGCCTTTGGTGGATCCACAGTCGTCAAGCAACCATGCGATCCTAACAGATCAGATCTTCCTCTGTACAAAATCCCAACCCATGCAACATGTCATGTATGCAAAATGTCATGCCCATATTTGAATCAAACAATCACAGTCAAGTCACTCATATCAGCAACATATATTCACAATCAAATCCGTCAACCACACAGTCCAAGTCAGTCACTTGCCCACAAGGGCAATACAGCCATTTAACACACTAGGGGAAAAATGGTAATTCTGTAAATCGGAGGTACTTTGGTAATTTTACAAGTCGAGGGTATTTCAGTAATTTGGTAAACTAAAGTATTCTAAATAGGGATAACAATACGAATGGGCCTAAAGCCCATTCTTGGCCTAAATGGGCCCACACGCTTGTGTGGCCCTTTTAGCCCAAATCTAGCCACAGATATGAGATTTAGCTAGTCTAGTCCAATATTTACTACACAATCAAACAACTTATCCAATTGGGCCCATAGGCCCATTGGGCCTACATGGCCCCTTTTGACCCATCGCAGCCCGAAGTAGCCATCCTACAGCTAGAGTATTGAGAAATGCACAACTAATAGGAGACTAGAGTTAATCCGCACTCCGAGCACTCTTTTCGGACACACAACCCAAACGAGCACGCCATAAAACTAAAGGGATCAGCCAAGAAAGGTACCTTTACTCTCCTCATGGTTCTCTCTATTTAAAGCCAGCTTCGCATCCACTCTTATGTTAGCTTCTCGATGTGGGATCCCTCCATCATCAGAGTTTAAATTCAACACCAACTATTGCCGCCCCCTGTTAGCAAAATAAATGCTCTTTGATTGCCATGAGTTTCGAACCCTAGACCTCCTTGCCTACTCTATGACACCACCTTCCTGCCTCTTATATGGCTCTACTTTCCCACTAGACCAGAAGGCTTTTTGTGGCACAATTTCTCCAACAATATTCTTAAGGCCTACCTATTACACCCAGGGTTTGATTCACCTTAAACCAAAATTTTTGCTAGAGTCCAGGTTTGAACCCAGAACTTCTCCAACACTTCTCAGCATACTTAACCACTAAAATAAGCCTTCATTAACGAAATTTACATGTACAACAAAATATTATAAGCTGCCTTCCACCGCTCGCATGCTCAAGGCCCAAAACTCTTAGGTCCAAATTCAGGGTGTTACAACTTTACCTCCCTTAAAGAAATTTCGTCCCCGAAATTTTCCATCTAACAGGGTAATCGTGTAACATCTACCCCACTACGCTACTGCTGCGCACTCTGATCCTACTATCACGATCACACTTCAACTAGAACTTGAAACATCTCATACATACAACACTTATTCACTGAAGTAGAGACATATTTATCACACATATATACAATTTCCATATCCAAACATCACATCCACATAAAATAAATACCAAATTTTAATTCAGACCAATGTCTAAGGAATCCACATTATTTCAATTTCTAAACACACAAAAGTATTCAGAAAACTTACGGATTCGGCGCCGGAGACTCGGTGTGCCACACTTTTTAAGAGAAATACTTCAAACAAACCACGTAGTTAAAAATAATTTTTTGAAATTCAACCTTTGGAAACCCAATCCACAGCCGAGTTGTTGCAACCCAGGCTCTGATACCACTAAATGTAACACCCCAAACCCAGCCTAGAAGTTTGTCTTGAATCTGGCGTGTCACATTGAAGTGTTTTTCGAAAACCATGTTTCCATTAAAAACCCTTCTTAATAATTAAAAACTTATACCCTTTTTAAACCTTGTTAGAAAACCTCAGCTGAACAACATTCTTAACAACTTTGTAAAAATCTTGGCAGTTGCGGAAGCTTAATTTAAAAACAATTGTGGATACGTGATGTTTTGAACAATAGTAGTTGCATTGGAAAACCGTGTTCTAATACTAGCAATTATAAGAACAAAAAATAAAATTCCAAATTTGAAATCCAAAAAATTACAACGGTTTTACTACAACCCACATAACAACATTTAAAAGTAATAATCAAAACTGTAACATAAGCAGTTTGTATGGCTTCCTCTAAGCCCCTCGCAGCTCCGATCCTTCTAAGGCTAGAAATTACCTGAAATGTTATTAAACGGGGTAAGTTTACAAAAAACTCAGTGTGAAATCCCCTACTATATAAAAGGAACAGTCAGTCATATAAAAGAATTAAAAGTCTGGCCCCAGCCCTACTTACAGTTTCAATATCAATTGGGACTTAGCCCATTATAACAGACAGTACCAGATGGGCCTTAGCCCATTACAGAATAAGAAAGATTATCAGAACTAGAATCAAAATGAGAATCAGAATCAGAATCAGAATGTGAATGCAATCCCAACCCAATCCAGCCATAACACCACCCGTACCAGCTCATCACACCATGTAGGGAATAACTCAACCCACCCAGCCCACACACTAATATGCAGCAAAGCTGCTAATAACAGAATATTGTGGCAGAGCCACCAGAATCAGATAATGTGGCAAAGCCACTTAACAGAATACGTGGCACAAAGCCATCAATAACGGGTCTATAATCGGCAGGAAGCCCACAAACTCGATACGAAGCCCACAATAACGGTACACAGCCTTCGGTAACATGATCGGCACTCAACCATCGATCGGTCCACGGTCCACAGCTCTTAAGCCTTTGATGGCTCCACAGTCGTCAAGCAACCATGCGATCCTAACAGATCAGATCTTCCTCTGTACAAAATCCCAACCCATGCAACATGTCATGTATGTAGAATGTCATGCCCATATTTGAATCAAACAATCATAGTCAGGTCATTCATATCACCAAAATATATTCACAATCAAATCCGTCAACCACACAGTCCAAGTCAGTCACTTCCCACAAGGGCAAAACTGTCATTTAACACACTAGGGGCAAAATGGTAATTCTGTAAATCAGGGGTACTTTGGTAATTTTACAAGTCGAGGGTATTTCAATAATTTGGTAAACTAAAGTATTCTAAACAGGGATAACATACAAATGGGGCTAAAGCCCATTCTTGGCCTAAATGGGCCCACACGCTCGTGTGGCCCTTTTAGCCCAAATCTAGCCACAGATATGAGATTCAGCTAGCCTCGTCCAATATTTGCTACACAATCAAACAACTTATCCAATTGGGCCCATAGGCCCATTGGGCCCACATGGCCCCTTTTGACCTATCGCAGCCCGAAGTAGCCATCCTACAGCTAGAGTACTGAGAAATGCACAACTAATAGGAGACTGGAGTTAATCCGCACTCCGAGCACTCTTAGCCGACACACAACCCAAACGAGCACGCCATAAAACGAAAGGGATCAGCCAAGAAAGGTACCTTTACTCTCCTTATGGTTCTCTCTATTTAAATCCAGCTTCGCATCCACTCTTATGTTAGCTTCTCGATGTGGGTTCCCTCCATCATCAGAGTTTAAATTTAACACCAACTCTTGACACCCCCTGTTAGCAAAATAAATGCTCTTTGATTGCCATGATTTTCGAACGCTGGACCTCCTTGCCAACTCTATGATGCCACCTTCCTGCCTCTTATGTGGCTCTGCTTTGCCACTAGACCACATGGCTTTTTGTGGCACAATTTCTCCAACAATATTCTTAAGGCCTACCTACTACACCCAGGGTTTGATTCACCTTAAACTAAAATTTTTGCTAGAGTCCAAGTTTGAACCCAGGACTTCTCCAACACTTCTCAGCATACTTAACCACTAAAACAAGCCTTCATTAACGAAATTTACATGCACAACAAAATATTATAAGCTGCCTTCCACCGTTCGCATGCTCAAGGCCCAAAACTTCTAGGCCCAAATTCAGGGTGTTACAACTCTACCTCCCTTAAATAAATTTTGTCCCCGAAATTTCCATCTAACAGGGTAGTCGTGTAACATCTACCCCACTACGCTACTGCTGCGCACTCTGATCCTACTATCACTATGACACTTCAACTAGAACTTGAAACATCTCATACATACAACACTTATTCACTGAAGCAGACACATATTTATCACACATATATACAATTTCTATATCCGAACATCACATCTACATAAAATGAATACCAAATTTAAATTCAGACCAATATCTAAGGAATCCACAGTATTTCAAGTTCTAAACACACAAAAGTATTCAGAAGACTTACGGATTCGATGCCGGACACTCGGTGTGCCATACTTTTTAAGAGAAATACTTCAAACAGACCACGTGGTTGAAAATAATTTTTTGAAATTCAACCTTTGGAAACCCAATCCACAGCCGAGTTGTTGCAAGCCAGGCTCTGATACCACTAAATATAACACCCCAAACCTAGCCTGGAGGTTTGGCTTGAATCTCGTGTGTCACATTGAAGTGTTTTTCGAAAACCATGTTTCCATTAAAAACCCTTCTTAATAATTAAAAACTTATACCCTATTTAAACCTTGTTAGAAACCCTCAGCTGAACAACATTCTTAACAACTTTGTAAAAATCTTGGCAGTTGCGGAAGCTTAATTTAAAAACAATTGCGGATACGTGATGTTTTGAACAACAGTAGTTGCTTTGGAAAACCGTGTTCTAATACTAGCAATTATAAGAACAAAAAATAAAATTCCAAATTTGAAATCCAGAAAATTACAACGGCTTTACTACAACCCACATAAAAACATTTAAAAGTAATAATCAAAATTGTAACATAAACAGTGTGTATGGCTTCCTCTGAGCCCCTCGCAGCTCCGATCCGTCTAAGGCTGGAAATTACCTGAAATGTTATTAATCGGGGTGAGTTTACGAAAACTCAGTGTGAAATCCCCTACTATATAAAAGGAACAGTCAGTCATATAAAAGAATTAAAAGTCTGGCCCCAGCCCTACTTATAGTTTCAGTATCAATTGGGCCTTAGCCCATTATAACAGACAGTACCAGATGGGCTTTAGCCCATTACAGGATAAGAAACATTATGAGAACTAGAATCAAAATGAGAATCAGAATCAGAATCAGGTGACAGAATCAGAATTAGAATGTGAATGCAATCCCAACCCAATCCAGCCATCACACCACCCGTACCAACCCATCACACCATGTGGGGAACAACTCAACCCACCCAGCCCATACACTAATATGCAGCAAAGCTACTAATAACAGAATATTGTGGCAGAGCCACCAGAATCAGATAATGTGGCAAAGCCACTTAACAGAATACGTGGCACAAAGTAATTGATAACGGGTCTATAATCGGCAGAAAGCCCACAATATCGATACAAAGCCCACAATAACGGCACACAGCCTTCGGTAACATGATTGGGACTCAGCCATCGATCGATCCACAGTCATATCGAGCGACCCGTGCTACCTTATCAAATCAGTACGAATATACAGCTCTGAAGCCTTTGGTGAATCCACAGTCGTCAAGCAACCATGCGATCCTTACAGATCAGGTCTTCCTCTGTAGAAAATCCCAACCCATGCAACCTGTCATGTATGCAGAATGTCATGCCCATATTTGAATCAAACAATCACAGTCAAGTCATTCATATCACCAACATATATTCACAATCAAATCCGTCAACCACACAGTCCAAGTCAGTCACTTGCCCACAGGGGTAAAACAGTCATTTAACACACTAGCGGCAAAATGGTAATTCTGTAAATCGGGGGTACTTTGGTAATTTTACAAGTCGAGGGTATTTCAGTAATTTGGTAAACTAAAGTATTCTAAAGAGGGATAACAATATGAATGGGCCTAAAGCCCATTCTTGGCCTAAATGGGCCCACACGCTCATGTGGCCCTTTTAGCCCAAATCTAACCACAGATATGAGATTCAGCTAGCCTAGTCCAATATTTACTACACAATCAAACAACTTATCCAATTAGGCCCATAGGCCCATTGGGCCCACATGGCCCCTTTTGACCCATCGCGGCCCGAAGTAGCCATCCTACAGCTAGAGTACTGAGAAATGCACAACTAATAGGAGACTGGAGTTAATCCGCACTCCGAGCACTCTTAGTCGACACACAATCCAAATGAACAAGCCATAAAGCGAAAGGGATCAGCCAAGAAAGGTACCTTTACTCTCCTCATGGTTCTCTCTATTTAAAGCCAGCTTCGCATCCACTCTTATGTTAGCTTCCCGATGTGGGATCCCTCCATCATTAGAGTTTAAATTCAACACCAACTCTTACCGCCCCCTGTTAGCAAAATAAATGCTCTTTGATTGCCATGAGTTTCGAACCCTGGACCTCCTTGCCAACTCTATGACGCCACCTTTCTTCTTCTTATGTGGCTCTACTTTGCCACTATACCACAAGGCTTTTTATGGCACAATTTCTCCAACAATATTCTTAAGGCCTACCTACTACACCTAGGGTTTGATTCACTATAAACCAAAATTTTTGCTAGAGTCCAGGTTTGAACCCAGGACTTCTCCAATACTTCTCAGCATACTTAACCATTAAAACAAGCCTTCATTAACAAAATTTACATGCACAACAAAATATTATAAGCTGCCTTCCATCGCTCCCATGCTCAAACCCAAACTTCTAGGCCGAAATTCAGGGTGTTACATTTAAAGGATGGTATAGATTGCATTATTTGCAAATGAACTTACCTCGGTACAAAAATGATAGAAACGAGCCTAATCCTTGTAAACCTTGTTCTTCCCTAATCAATACCCGAATCATGTTTTTCTTGATCTATAATGCCAAATTTAACTCGTTCAATACACATATTACTCATATTGAGTCATAACACAAGCTTAGGTAAAATTACCTTTTTATCCCTAACTTTTCACTTATTTACACTTTAGTCCCTAGGCTCGTAAAATGAAATGCAGGCAATTTTTTGGTTATCCAAGCCTAGCCGATTCATATTCTATCTCATATCAGCCCATATTTTCCTTTATTTCACATTTCTACTACTCATCTTTACACCTTTTACAGACAAGTCCTTTTTAGGTGTTTTCACTAAAAATCACTTAGCAAAAGATGTTTATGACACATCAAACATTCATATTCCTCCATTAAATATCTAAATATAACCATGTTACACATGGGTCAAATTTCATGCATGAAACCTAGCTCAAAATAATGGTAGGAATGGGTAGATCACGCTTCAAGGACTTCAAAAATGTAAAGAACATAAAAAAGGGGCTAGGGAGCACTTACAATCAAGCTTGAAAAGTTGAAAACCCTAGCTGTGGAGCCCTTGTAAAATTTGGCTATGGCTTGAAGAAGATGGACAAGATTTTCACTTCATTTTCCCTTTTTTGTTCTTTTATTTACCAAATGACAAAAATGCCCTTAAGGCCTTTCTTTCAAATTTTTCCTATTTATGCCCATTTTCATCCAAATTTTTAGAACTTGGTCTAATTGCTATTTAAGGACCTCTAATTAATATGCTTACAGCTTCTAGAACACAAGTTTTGTAACTTATTCAATTTAGTCCCTAAAGTCAAATTGGGACATCTTAGGCATAGAATTTATTCATGAAAATTTCACACAAGCATGCAATCATATCATGGACCATCAAATAGTCATAAAATAATCATCTCTATTTCTGATTTATCGTCTCGAAATCACTTTTTTGACTAGACCCTAATTCAGGATGTTACAGAGCACGAGTTTCAGACCAATCAACTCGATGGACTGTATCTATTATTTGTGGGAGTTTAGAGATTCATTTATCAGATGTATGATCACCCGATTAAGCCATGTTAAGTGTATGCCAATATATATTTATGTTTGATTGTTGCTATATTAATTGATGATTGAAAGCCATGAATAATTGATTTTTGGCATTGGAAATGTCTATGGAAATTAAATTGACATGTTTAATTATTTTGGCTGATAAATTGTGATTGATTGATTGTGAAAATTAAGCATGAATGTAACACCCCAAACCCAGCCTAGACGTTGTGGCCGAATCTGGCAATTCCCATTAAAGTGTTTTTCGAAAAACATGATTTCGTTGAAAAATTCATTCGAAATTAAAACCTCTTTGTGTTCTTAAAATGTCTCGTTCATTGTTAAAACTCTAGTAGTTTAGCAAAATGATAATCATATTAAATTGATGTTACTTTTTAAAATATTGTTTGTTGCGAAAGCTTTTAAACTATGTTGCGTAAACGTGGTGTTTTGAAAAACATTTATCTTTTTAAAACCCATCTTTTTCCTACATCTAGCAGTTTATATCAATGTAAGTGAAAATACCAAATTAAAATTTAAAACTTTAAAGAGGCCTTATTACATAGAAATAACCAAATCCAAATTACTTATAAATTAAAAATCCAGTAAAGAGGCATGAGCAGATGGGTGGCCATCTTCGAGTCCCTCGCAACACCGATCCACCTAAAGATTACCTGCGCAGATAAGTATAAGGGTGAGTTTATGAAACTTAGTGTGTAATCCCCAAAAAAATAGTCAAACAGGTATTACGCAAATACAGTCTGGGCCTAAGCCTGTTTCAATATCAGTCCAGTCTTAGTTAGGGCCTTAGCCCTTTCAGTAACAGTATTAGTGCAGGCCTTAGCCCAATTCAGTAACAGTATCAGTACAAAATGCAAACAGAAATCCTACCCAGCCAGCCTCTACACTCCATTCCATCCAGCCCTACACTCCATGTGGGGATAAAATCAACCCACCCATCTCTACACTAAAAAATATAGCACCAGTTGTGGCACCAAATAGTAATTGCAGCAGAGCTGCCAGTACAGTACACTTCCTCCAATCATAATAAACCCATCCCTATACAATATGTCATGCGTCATGGATAATATCATACGTGGTTGCAATATACAACTGGCATGCTCGAATACATGAACATATCATAGGGGCATATAAATCATTTTACCTTATAACGACATAACAGTCATTTCATCAATTTGGGGTCTAAGTATATTTACTGACCTAATAGTAGGTCCACAGTCATCTCGGGTGACTCGTGCAACCTTAACAGTCAAACAATTAAAATGGGCCCAAGGCCCATAATACAAACCATGTGGGCCCACAGGCACATGTGGCCCATGAAGCCCAAAAAAATGTCCTTGGCCATGTGACCTACACAGCCTGGCCCAATAATCTCCAAATGTCTATGTGGTTTACTCGTGTGGGGCCCACGATCTTGTAGGGCCCATAGGCCCATTTTGGCCCAACGTGGCCTAAAACAGCCTAAGCCCATGAAATCGTTCGTGGTGACTTCTACGACAAAACAGCCTAAAACAGCCTAAAACATTTTATGCGTTCATATTACCACACGAGCGAGCGCACGCTCGTGTAGTGTCAATAGTCATATTGTAACACCCCGTACCCGAGACCGTTACCGGAGTCGGACACGAGGGGTTCACAGACTAAATTCGCTTACTATCGCAGTCCATTTTAAAAATTTCTAGACAGCTGGCTAACTGTGTCGCTGTCACCTTAAAAATCATATCTTGAGTTTCACAACTCGAAAATCAGTTTCGTGATTTTTCCCTGAAACTAGACTCATATGTCCATCTACATACTTTTTTCTAGAATTTTTGGTTGGGCCAATTAGTACAGTTTATTAGTTAAAGTCTCCCCTGTTATAGGGATTGACTACACTGACCTTTGCGCATTACGACTTGGATATCTCCCTGTACAAGGCTTCAATACTGATGTCGTTTGTTTCTATAGAAACTAGACTCAGAGAGAAATCTATAAATATATGGCATGACTCCTAATTATCTCTGGTTAATTTATAATGAATTACCAAAGTCGGAACAGGGAATCTAGAAACCGTTCTGGCCCTGTCTCACGAGAACCTGAATATCTCTTAACATACTGTCCATATGATCGTTTCGTTACTTTCCTATGAAAATAGATTCATCAAGGTTCATTTACATAATTTATTCACTATTTAATTATATTCCTACTATTTTTAGTGATTTTCCAAATCTACATCACTGCTGCTGTTAGCATCTGCCTTTAAGGTAGACTTTACCTATTTCATAGTTTCCATGATTCAACTAGCCCTTTTAGCATAAATAGCACAAATTATGATAGTGATTAACCATTCCCATGGCCAATCCTTGTTAAGCATATTCACACCTCTCAATAACCATATCCATACCAAATGATTATAACATTATGCTCAAACATATATAAGCCATTTTCGCATGGCTATCCAAAATTATACAAATCCAAAGGGTACATGACCAACAACAAAAGGGTAGTCCTACACATGCCATTTTCAGAGTTCAACCAAAAGTGTACCAAAAGGGATTTGATAGTGTGGGCGACTTTGACTTCAATAATCCCGAGTCCGATAGCTGACGAACCAAAATCTATAAAACAGAGATTCAAAGAACGGAGTAAGCATTTAATGCTTAGTAAGTTTTAAGCAAGACAAAGTGTTCTCAATCACTATTATTGGTCATTCATTTCAACTGTTCGATGAAGTTAATCTAGAGCTTCATCTCGATCTATAATATCATTAAACGCAACACTTGCCTGCCACATATATACTTTCGAATAATAATGACCTAGATGGTCAAATATTTCCAAAGCACATTCTCACATTTGGAGTTATAATATTAATCACATTTACCTACCTCTTTGATACTGATAATTCACCTTGAAATCACTCCACCGATGAGTAAGTAATACGTACCTGAACATCTTGAATACATAATACTTATTTGATGGTAACTTAATGCAGATACTCAATATCAAAGTCTTACTTGAATCCTAGCATTTAGCCGTCGGGTCTTTAAAGCTTGGATATAGTACGAGCACGAAGCCTACGGACATTAATCAGGATAATACTCTTGCATAAAGCCTGCGGGGTTTTAACCCGGATATAGTACTGACACAATTGCCCTTCGGGACTTATCACATTTATACACTTTCACATCCATCACGTTGGCCACTCGGCCCTGTCACATATATACACTTTCACATTCATCACATCGGCCATTAGGCCTCATCACATATATACACTTTCACATTCATCACATCGGCTATTAGGCCTTATCACATATATACACTTTCACATTCATCACATCGGCCATTAGGCCTTATCACATATATATACACTTTCACATTCATCACATTGGCCATTCGGCCTTATCACATATATACACTTTCACATTCATCACATTGACTATTAGGCCTTATCACATATATACACTTTCACATTCATCACATTGGCCATTCGGCCTTATCACATATATACACTTTCACATTCATCACATCGGCTATTAGGCCTTATCACATATATACACTATCACATTCATCACATCGGCTATTAGGCCTTATCACATATATACACTTTCACATTCATCACATCGGCCATTAGGCCTTATCACATATATACACTTTCACATTCATCACATCGGCCATTCGGCCTTATCACATATATACACTTTCACATTCATCACATCGGCTATTAGGCCTTATCACATATATACACTATCACATTCATCACATCGGCTATTAGGCCTTATCACATATATACACTTTCACATTCATCACATCGGCCATTAGGCCTTATCACATATATACACTTTCACATTCATCACATCGGCCATTAGGCCTTATCACATATATATACATTCACATCACAATTATCCAAATATACTTCACATATCACATATACTATCATGTATACACTTTGTCTTGGCCGAATCTACATTAATCATTTCCCAATGAATAATTCAATTTCACGCCATACTATCATTTCATATTCGAATACTCATAAACTTACAATTTCACAAATTTTAATATCAAAGATCCATCTAACACTCATGTATCGTTTTACAATATCACGATTTAGAATTCACGTATGGGTTTAATCAATAGCTTATGAGTAACTAAAACAAGTTTTATCCATGTTTATAACAAAATCATATATTCACTACGAGCTGTTTTCCTGAGCAGTAGTCACTAAATTATTTATAACTGGAGCTACAAAACTCCAAATCACTTGCCGTTAATTTTCCCTGAATATAGACTCATATATCTTCCATCCATAAAATTTTCAGAATTTTAGGTTTGGCCAATCAATACCATATTTTTCTTAAAGTTTCCCCTATTTCACTGTTTGACTAATCTGACCACTCTTCACTACGAATCAAATTTCTCATTTTACAGAATTCAAAATGTGTTGTATTTGATTTAATTTGAAACTAGACTCATTAAGGAGTCTAAGCATATAAATTCTATCTTATAACCATTTTTTTTACAATTTATAATGATTTTCTAAAAACAGAACAGGGGATTTCGGAGTCATTCTGACACTGTCCCACACAACTTTAAATATCTCTTTATAGGAAATTTATTTGCTTCCACGGTCTCTTTTATAAGAAACTAGACTAAATAAGCTTTGATTACATATTTTATTCAGCCTATAATTCCACACCAACAATTTATAGTGATTTTCTAAAATCACGTTACTGTTGCTGTCCAAAGCAAATTATTACAATTTGCTCTTAAATTTTCAAGTCCAAACACATATGAACTTACCATTTGAGTTTAAGACATATCATGGCCACATCATATCTTATTAAATCAACTCATTATGTCCTATTATGATTGAATTTACTCAACGTTTAATCACTTAAAACTTACCTCGGAAGTGGTCGACGACTAGATATCCACGGCTATTCGTTTACTTTCTCTTTATCCAAAATTGCCCCTCTATGCTCTTGAGCTTAATTAACAAAATTTAAACTATTTTAATCACCTTGTTATATCATTAAAACAAGGTAAATCTTCTCAATGAAACTCATACATAAGGCAACACCTCGATACATCTGCACACATTCGGTATTTCATAAAAACCATCCCAAATACATTTACCTAGGTATCACCATGTCGCCTTATATACATATACTAGTTATGTGGTCAATTTTTCCGATGACCTACGCATATAACTAATTACACCTTTAATAATATTCACAAAGCCGATTATCCACATGACTACCTTAGCATATTATTAGTTAGCTTCTTATCCAAATTTGCCATAAAGAAAATTAACTCATATCCCCTCAAGTGCATAAGCAATTGCATCCAAAGGACACTTTAAATGCATGTTATGAAGGTAACCGAATGCACATATATTTCTACCAAGGCATCATATACTTCAAACCAACTATCAAGGCATAAAGCCGAACCTTCAAAATCAATTATCAATACACGTTCAAACATGCCCTCCTACAAATATACAAGTTCTCCCTTGGTTAAACTAAATCATGCTTTAAGGTTTAATGTTCATCTTTAACACAATTACCACACTTCAAACTAAATTTTCAGCTTCATATATCCCACACCAGTTTTTTTTTTCCATGCTCATTTTCCATGGCCGAATGAAATTATGCCCTAATTCATGAACTTAAACAACATTGGCCAACTTTCCAAGCTCATTTGAGCCATCAAGCACATTTAGTTTGTTCATACTCAACTAGAATCAATTATCCTCCCAAAATCATCAAACATACAAAATATACCCCATTAAGCTCATGACCGATTGCTACATGCTTCATGAACACAAAAATTTTCACATGGGTCTTGTTGCAAGCTTCAAAACCAACCAAAATTCACAACTTTCAAAGAAAATAACATGAACCTTACCTTATTTGAAGCCTTCTTTTGCCGAATGCCCTAAGCTCAAAGGTTTCTATTTTCTTTCTCAACTCACAGCAAGAAGAAGAAGAAAATGGCCTTGTTATTTTCACCTCAAACATGTTTTTTCATTTATTTCATTAACTTTTATTATATTCTTTCTCCCATAACACACTAACACAACATGTTTCCAACATGTTTCACCCCATAACATTTTGTCCACTCTCATGCTCATGGCCGGCCACTACTAATTAGGGGGGAAATTGACATGCAAGTCCACCCTTTTTATTTCATGCACTAATAGATCCTTATGTTTTGACCTATCACATTTCAAAAGTGTCACACATAAGTCCTATTGACTAAATTCACATGCAATTTACTAAATCAAAGCTTAAAACTTTCACACATTCGTATTCACATATAATAGTCATAAAATATGACGACTAATTATTTTTATGACTCGATTTTGTGGTCCCGAAACCACTTTTCGACTAGGGTCAAATTAGGGGTGTCACACATATTTTATGGCTTTTTTCGATTTACGATTATAGCAGTGTGGTTACAAACCTGTTTATGAAGATTGCTAAAAGTCCACGAGCACCAAAGCCTACATTCATTCAAGGCATTCAATCAGTCTTTTAATCACTAGGGTTAAACACCCTCTTATTAACACTTAATCCTAAAATGGTAGTTATTACCTGCCTTGATTGAACAAATGCGATTTAACCCACTTAAACCACTGACCAAGATTGACTTCAAGATCCTTGGGAAAAATCTGCATTACAACCTAATTTTGTTAACCAAAACCCTAAACGCAAATAACTTGAACCAAGTGAACAACTTATCGAAATGTAAAACTAAGAGTGGAAGGTAGCAGTAATCTGCCTACAAAAGTACACCCTAAAATCGAGGCACGAGATGGTGTAATCACCCCTGACAACAACTGGGATAGAAAAGAAAATGTTAGAGGGGAAAGCTATTTTGACAGAGAGTAAAGAAATAATAACTATGCACTCAAACTTGAGATGGAATACTCAGCTAACCCCAAAAAGTGAAAAGAGAAGAAAGCCAGAAGAAAGAAATGAGGGGAAGAGTATTCACAAGAGAAAGCTACTTGAGAGAGAAGAGAGAAGTCAAGAGCACTTACCCAAAACTAAAACAAATGAAATGGAAAGGAGTGATGAGGTATTCGGCCTAGGTAACAAGGTGAAAGGGGAAAAGTGTGGAGAGGATGAAAGGGAGAGAATCGACCAAAGTATAGTAAGTAAAAGAGGGAAATAATGATCTTAAGAGAATTGAGAGGAAGGGACAAAAGGCATTCGTCGAAAGGGGAAGGAAAAGAAGAATGAAAAGAAAGGTAAGAGAACTCAAAATGCTACCCTGAAATGAACCAAAAAAACACGGCCAATATCTCTTGCACTAAACGATCTCCAAAGAGTAAAAAAAGAGTAAAATAAGTGACAAAAATGAGTCGAAGAGAAAAGTACCCAAATCAATCCTGAAAACTCCCCAAAACCGAATTCAGAGGGTGCCTACACTCCCAATTCGGCTCCAACACTCCCTCAACTTCACATCCCCTTGATTCTTTCCTATAATCTCTCCACAAAACCCTCAAACCGATCACTATCCAAATATCCCCTTTCTCCTCCTAAATTTCGGCTACGCGATCCTCTACACCCCTCAAACACTCCAACCGTCCAACATTAGAGTTCCACTAACATACAACCTCCCACATGGCAACTAGCAAAATAAAACACACATTGCGCGTAGCAAGACTCAAACTCTAGTCTCTTAGTAACAGTAACACACCACTATCCCCTAAACCAACATACTTTTTATGACATGTTTTACCAACATTTATTTAAAAAGCCTACTGACTAGAGACAAGGTTGAATCAAGTAAAAATAAAACTTTGTACAAGCCAAGGCTTGAACCCGCGACTTCTCAAACACTTCCCAGAACACATAACCACTGAAGTAGATACACAGTTGTGTAACATAACAACAAAAATGAATGCTTAGATTTTGGGGCGTTACAATGAATAGGATGTTAATTTACTTGTCGTTTTTGTTAACATTCACTGAGATTTTTAAAGCTCACACCCTCACATTCGTGCAGTTAATCATCGGGATTGAGAACTGAGGAGCTGAGCAAGGGAGTTCCAAGAGATTTAGGCTTGGCAGATACTTTATTACACATTTTAGAGACTGCAATTGGGCATTGTGGGACTGTGGTTATAATTGGAATTTGGACATTTGACATTTTATTTGGATGGTTTTATAATAATTTTGAGGCATGTTTAAACTTAATTATTGAATGATTTACAGTGTATTGTCACTTGATAACACGATGATTGATGACACGGTGTATGAGCATGAAATTTATACTAATTGATGTTTAATTGAAGCTTCCATGGAGTGGTTTACTAGCGACTAAGGTACTCCACTTGTTTGATTTTATTTGGTGTTTGATGTGCATGAAATTGATTCCTTAATTATATTTATTTGTGGCTTAATTGATGTCAATAAATTCAATTGAATGTGTATGTATATGTATATTAATTAATCATAGTTAAATCGGGTTTAATTGGCCATTAAATTATGCAAAATCAATTTTCAAAATGAGTTTTTCACAAAAGTAGGTGCAATAGTTTTCACACGAGTGTGTGCCTGTTTATACGGGCGTGTGAGGGGTTCCACACGGGCATGTGGAAACTGGAGCTATCACACACAGGTATGTGAGATTTTCGCATGAGCGTGTGCGATCTGCCAAAAAGTTTTTGAGACATGCACACAAGCATTTAATGACACACAGTCTAGGGGACACGGCCATGTGGGTTTTTGGGGGTTTGAAATTTTATAGTTTTAAATAGGTATTCTAATTTGTTTAAGTTACATTTTAGTCTTGAAAATTGATTAGTCTAATTAGAGCCTTAGATTATAAGGAAACTTGGTAAAATTTTAAGATTAGTCTCGTAATGGGTAAAATTCGATAAAAACACATTTAATTTTTAATTTGGAATAGGCACTGATAGTTTGCATTTATTACAATTTAGTTCCTAACAGTAAACTTGAATTAGACATAGCAAAAGAACTCAATTTAAGCTAAAATTTTTAGGCTTGCATAATTTTGACTAAAAGAAGGTCGGTAAACATTTAATTCTAAAATCAAGTTAGTTTTATCATAGGTGGCAAAATGATGACAATACCCTTAGGTTAAATTACCTAGGAAAAGTTTGAAATTGGCTCATAATTTGCTTCCACATTATTAGAAACTATTAATTAGATAAGACTAAGATGTTATAAGGTCAGGGTGTGTCTTGGGTGGTCGTTAGCCAGAGAGTCACTTAGGTGGCTAATGTAACGCTTCGAATTTAGGCCGGCCCATCTCAATTAGGTTTGGGGTGTCACATTTGGTGGTATCAGAGCTCTAGGTTTCAAATTTAGGATAGTTTAGACTGGTTACGTTGCTTGAATATTAATGATCTTGCATTTATGATGTTTTGCTTGCTTGTGCTGATTAAAAATTTTCGTCTTTATGACTATGCATGATCTTTGTGTTATAAGTTGTTATTGGGGTAGGGTTGGGAACATAATGCCCTATAGGAACTGTACTTAGTTAAATCTTGGAACTCTTACCACTACTCACTCTTGGTACATTTTATTACTCTTTCTATGTAGTATATGATAGTCGTTATGCCTCCGTATTGTAATCGAGGTAGTATGAATGATGATGCGCCATCGTGGGATGATGCGCAGATGGGCTGTGTCGAGCACTTCATGTTTGGGATGGTAAGAGCACTACGATGCATCACTGGTGCCAACGTTGCTCTGACTTGTTAGGGTTTGCCACTGGAATGCTTGCAAGCTCTAGGTGGTAAAGAGTTTTGTGGTGTTAAGGGTGGTGATCCGACACGTGCAGAGTATTGGTTGGAAGGTGTCATTTGTATTCTCGGTCAGATGGGTTGCTCTGACGAGGATAAGATGGGTTGTGTCGTGTCACTATTGTTGGACGAGGCTTATAGATGGTGGATGACTATCGAGAGGGGTACTATACTAGATCGTTTAATTTGGCATCACTATCTGTATGGTGAGATGTAACACCCCTTATCCGTATTCAACGCCGAAATAGGATACGAGGCATTACCAGACTCACATCACAAGAAACCATACAATTTTGAGTCATAAATTTGCGTACAAATTAAAACCATTTATAATTAATCATAAAGTCCCTAATATGAGCCTACAAGGCCCAAAACATGCTTTGGGAGTGGTCCGAGACTAAACCGAGAACTTTAGAAGTTTTTACAAAACTTAGAAAAAAAATTTCCACTAAACAGGGGTCACACGCCCGTGTGGATATAGGACATCCCATGTGGGCAGGCCATGTGGTCACACACGCCCATGCCCTAACCCATGTAACTCTCTGTTTTGCAATGCGTGAACAAATTGATGTCACACGGCCAAGTCACACGCCCGTGTACTAGGCCGTATGGGTAATTAAATTTTCATTAAATAAGTGCAAACTTTATACGCCCGTGTCTAAGGCCGTGTCCCTCACAGGGCTAAGACACACGCCTGTGTCTCTGCCAGTGTGCCCAATTCTAAGCATTTTGTTTCTCAAAATTAAGGTGCAAGGTGTAAGACCCCTTACCTATATCCAAGGTCGGAATAAGGTACGAGGCATTACCAGACTTAACCATACACATAGACGAAAATCGGGCCATAAAATTTCATTTAATTCAAAACTTTTCGAACACATGCATAGAATCATATTTAAAGACATATAACGTGGCATAAATGAGCACTTACACATCCATAATCATGCAATAACATGTCATTCACTTTAAACATATTTGCTTACCATCCTGTATATAATATACATTCTTACATTAACTAGAACTAGACATGCTAAATCTTATTCTCATTTTATAACATCATAATGTAGTTACTAATTTGTCCATTAAACATCCATATTCGAGGCAACATTTCTCATTTCCATTTAATTCATGATCCACTGGCCTACATTTAACTTACCTGATGTATTACCAATCATGCATAACAAACAAAGCTAACTATATCATCACATCAAAACATAGGACATGGCATGATTAATTAAACTTATAAACCATAATGGATAAGAACCACATCTCATGATTATATACGATAACTCAATGCAGACTAATACGTATGGTCAAAGTTATAATAATAATACATATCACAAACCAACTTCCTATACATGCCACTCACTTGATATTTCTAATATTTGAATTAATTCTCCCAAAAATGATAGTTTGATAGTGTGATTTTGCCTCCAATGAACCCCAACCCCGAGCTGACCTGCTAATACTAAAGAAATGGAGAGGATGGGTAAGCTTTACGCTTAGTAAGTCCATATGAAATTAATAAGCAATTACTAACATGCTTTTCAAGATAAAACACTATAATTGTACAATTACACATGTTCAGGTTAAGCTATTTTATTGAGTTATAGTTACTAAATCATTCATATCTGGAGCTACAAAACTCCAAATTTAGTTTCATTAATTTTACTTGAAACTAGTCTCATATACCTTTCTCCCATAAAATTTTCAGAATTTTTGGTTTAGCCAATTAGTATATTTTATTCATTAAAGTTTCCCCTATTTTGCTGTCCAACAGTTCTGACCTCTCTTCACTAAAAATTATTTTTCTCATATTTCGGAACTCAGATGATGTTACCGTCCATTCCTCCTGAAATTATACTCATTTAGGATTCTATTAATATAAATTATAACTCATAATTAATTTTGTGTAATTTTTAAATATTTTTCCAAGTCAGAACAGGAGATCTCGAATTCATTCTGACACTGTCTCACAAAAATTATAATATCACATAATATAGAACTCTTTTGCTCCTCTTGTTTCTTTTTTATGAAAATAGACTCATTAATATTTAATTACATAATTTTTTTTAAATTTAATTCAACTTACAAAATTTTTGGTGAATTTTCAAAGTCACGCAACTGCTGCTGTCCAACACTGTTTTACTACTAAAATTCACTCTTACATTATTTCACTTAATCCATTTTGTCTTATCGAAGTTTACTCAAATATCGAGCACATTGCCAATAATTTTCATAAACATATACCTGCACTTATTTATCATATAATCATGTTCACATGTATTTTTACTTAATCGATTTTTTCGTTGAACTCTTCGGAATAATAACTGATACTCAGTTGCCTGCATATATTTTCACACTTGTAGACAAGGATATCTGGTACGCATAGCAGCCTGCACTCAATACTACACATGCGACCAATTATCCAGTACACGTAGTAGCCTGCACTTAGTACTACACACGTGACCTAACCATCTGATACACGTAGTAGCCTGCACTCAGTACTACACACGTGATCGAAGTTATCGGGTACGCATAGTAGCCTGCACTTAGTACCACACATGCGACCAATTATCAGGTACACGTAGTAGCCTACACTTAATACTACACACGTGACCTCACAATAGATCATTCGTATCATTTCTATACCGAAGGCTCAACCGAGAAATTCCTCACTTTCCAACATGTTACAAATTTATTCATAGTCCTTTTTCAATTTGCAATTTACAACAAATAATCATTCTATAGGCAGCCACATTTCATATGATAACAAAATATAATAAAATAAAAAGAATCGATAAATTATTTACGTACAAACTTGTCAAAATCTCATCAGGTACAACCCATGTAATAGTAATTTAACATTCAATTCATATAACAATAACTTGCCATTCAATTTCACATGACACAACAAGCATCACATTTTCCATTTTATACACACCATCCATCAACTTCTCCTAAACATATTAAATCATACAATTTATGCCATAACAATAGAGAATTACAATTCAAGTATGGTATTGCATTATTATTAACACACGAACTTACCTCGTATACGAAATGGCCATTTTTACCATTTTGTCCACACCTTGGTATTTTACCGATTTTAGCCCAAATTTCAATTTTTCTTGCTCTATCATTACAAATATAGCCTAATTAGGAGTCACATTATTCAAATTCACCCAAAATCATATTTTGACAAAATTAAAATTTTGCCCTTAAACTTTGTCAAAAATACATTTTTGCCCCTAGGCTCGTAAATTAAACTTCATCCTATTTTCTTATGTTTTATGACATGCTGATCATTTTTCCCTTCTATAGCAACATCAAATTCACACTCTAACATGTACTTATGAACATTAGGTATTTTTACCGATTATGTCGTTTTACTCGTTTTCACGTAAAATCGCTTAGTAAAAGTTGTTTAACACAATTTCAAGCTTCATATTATACCATAAAACATCAAAATAAACACATTTCACCTATGAGTATTTTTCCAAATATAAACCCTAGGTTAAATTATTGCTAGAATAAGCTTAACCAAGTTACTAGGATTTCAAAAATGTAAAGAACTTTAAAAACGGGGCTAAGGAGCACTTACAATCGAGCTTGGGAGTTTGAACAAACCTTAACCATGGCTGCTGCTGGTAGAAACGGTTGAATGAAGAAGATGATAGATAATTTGGCTTATTTCCCTTTTTAATTCTTTTAATTATTAACTTACCAAAATACCTCTAACTTAAAAATATTTTATTACACCCATTTCATGTCTATTTTTGTCCAGAAATTAACCAATGGTCTAATTACCATTTAAGGACCCTCAATTTAAAATTTCATAACAATTGGACACCTCTAGTATGTAGAACTCAACTTTTGTACTTTTTACGATTTAGTCCTTTTGACTAAATTAAGTGCCCGAATGTCAAAATTTTCGAACGAAATTTTCATGAAATTATTTCGTGAAATCGTAGACCATAAAAATATAATAAAAAAAATTTCATCGTCAAATTTGTGGTCCCAAAACCACTGTTCCGACTAGGCCCAAAATCAGGGTGTTACATAGGGGACACACGGCCAGAACACATGCCCATGGGGCAGACCGTGTGTCACACACGGCCTAGACACATGCCTATGTGTCTACTCTGTGGGGAAAATAAAGGCTATCTACCAAGCCATTTGTCACCCTCATTTACCCCAACACACACAAAAGTTCAATGGCATAATCCATGGCATGTTTAAACAATCAAAACATCCAAAATCAAGGCTAAATCATATCATTCATTACCAACATTTAACCTATTTACTATAGCATAATTTACCAAATCAATTCATACCAAAGTCACATTCACAAGTATCAACATGAATACTTTCATCATGCATAGTTCTACTTAGATTTTCTAGCACACCAAACGACTTATCTCATCCATTTCACAACAAGTCATTTAACCATAATAAACATATAACAACCCATTACAAAACATAAAAATAAGAAGGCATTAACACATATACTTATATAAATGGGCTTACAATCATTTTAGCCAATATAAGCCAATTACATGGCTAAATATCAAATCACCCTAAACAAATATAAGCCAATACATTTGGCCAAATCAAATGACACATATAACAAAATGACCAAGTCCCTATACATGCCATACTTTCAAAATGCTAATATACATAATGTGATTTTTGGGCTAAATTGAATAGAATGATAATTAAATGAGTTAAATTTGATATTACATATATCAAGGAAAACAAAATTAGGTTCTAGATCGGGGGAAAAACAAAGTATCAGACTAGTCAATTCATTTCATCATTTTTGTGAATCGAGGTAAGTTCGTATGTTAATAAGCATTATAATAATTATGTTTTAAATGCTTTATGATTGAATTAGTTGTGTACACGACCTTACAGATATGTTTGACGAAGATTCAACAATGTGAAATCCCGATTGAACCTTAGAAATAGATAAGGATACGAATGACATGTCATCAGGTGTTATGTGATTTGGGTGCTAGTCCGTACGTCATACCGGTGGCTGAGTTATCCAACATGTAACAACCCAAATTTCAGTGAAATCGGAACAGTGGTTTTGGGACCACAAATTCGACCCGAAAATAAATTTTTTTTATTTTATTACACAGTCCGTATTATGTTAGAAATGTCATGTGAAAATTCTGATAAGAAAACTTTATCTATTATGTGCTTAATTACTAGAAGGACCAAATTACATAAAATGCAAAAGTTGAATTCTAGTAGCTAGAAGGATTAAATAGCTATGGAATTCAAAACTTGAGGTCCTTATATGGTAATTAGACCATTAAAGAAAATTTAGTAGATATTTTTGGATGATTCAACCATGGAAAATTAGAAAATGACTAAAGACTAAATTGGAAATCAAAATAATTAAAAGATGATAAATTATTAAATAGAAATAAAAATCATTTTTATTATCTTCTTCCCCAAAATATTCCATTGAAACCCTAGGAGAGAGAAAAGAAACTTTCTTAGCCAAATTAGGTAAGTTTTCTTGTCTCGTTTTTAATAATTTTGATATTTTTGAAAACGAGATAACTTAATCTATTTATTTTGGGAATCAATTTGAGAAGTTATCAAAGTATGGAAATTAGGACATGGATGAATATCCTGAAAATGTGAAATTTATGTAGAAAATGAAAGGCTGTTAATAGATAAACAACTTTTACAAAGTGATTTTTGATGAAAATATGATTTAGGGACTAAAATGTAAATTTGTGATAATTGAAGAAAAATTCTGAATTTTGTAGAATATATGTGTTGTAAATTTTAAGGTGAAATTTTAGTTAGGCTTGGAATAGGAAATAAATTGCATAAATTTTATTTTTAGAGCCTAAGGACGAAATGGGAATTTATGGAAAAGTTAGGGGCCAAATGGTAATTTTGCCTAGGATGTAAATTGAGTTCACTTGAATATGAGATGCGATAAATTGATGTAAAATTTACTCGTATAGATTCGGATAGACTAAATTTGAATCTAGAACGAGGAAAAGAGGAAAATATCGGATTAGTAGATTATGCGTACATGAGCATTTGTCGAGGTAAGTTCGTGTAACTAATTTGGGTATGTTTATATGTTTGAATTAAATGTTGCATTGTGAATTGTATAAATATCATATATATATATGTCATTGAAATTGTACTTGACAAAGGTTGATCAACGATAATGCCCGAAAAATGATAAATGATAAAAATGTTATTTTTATGCTTGAAATGAATGTGGAATGTGTTTATTTGAATTATATGAATGTTATAGATGTTTGAAATAATCACATGCCTAATAATGCTTGAAAATTGTTAAATTCCGTTTGAATAAATGGAAAATCGATGGATATGTGATTTCTCGAAATGAATGAGGCCCTGCATTTGTTGCTGATGGGATTTAGCTTGGACGAGTAATCCTATTGACCTCAATACAGAAAATATTTAGCCCGAACGGGTAATCCTGATATAATTCCTATCGAGCATATGTTATGGATTGGATTTAGCTCAGACAGTTAATCTAGATTAAGTTCTTTAGAGCATATATGTGTGGCTCAAGTGTACTCTCTAAAATAGTACTATAACAACCCGATTTTGCGCCTAGTTTGAACAGTGGTTTCAGGACCACAAATTTGATGAGGAAAAAATTTATTTTTAGGATTTCGTGAAAATTTCATTCAAAAATTTCGATGTTTGGGCACTCAATTTAGTCAAAAGGTCTAATTGTAAAAAGTGCAAAAGTTGAATTCTACATGTTAGAGGTGTCCAATTGTTATGAAATTTTAAATTGGAGGTCCTTAAATTGTAATTAGACCATTGGTTAATTTATTGGACAAAAATGGACATGAAATAGGTGAAATAGAATATTTTTAAGTTAGGGGCATTTTGGTCATTTAGTAATTAAAGTGAATTAAAAACAACATTAAAAGTTAATTTTTTTCCATCTTCAACCCCATGGCCGAATTTCACAAGGGAAAACCATGGCTAGGGTTTTTCAAGCTTCCAAGCTCGATTGTAAGTCCGTTCTAGCCTCATTTTTAATGATTTTTACATTGTTTAGATCCTCGTAACTCGGTTTAGCTATTTCTACCATTATTTTGAGCTATGACTTGTGTTTAAAATTTACCCAGGGATGACATACATGTGTTTTGATGTTTTATGGAAGAATATGAAAGTTTGGAGTGTGATAAACAACTTTTACTAAGTGATTTTTGATGAAATTTCATAAAAGGACCTATTTGTAAAAGTTGTAAAATATGTGTAGGAAATGTGATTTAGTGAAAAATGTGGGCTTCTATAAGAGGGAATATGGATCGACTAGGCTTGGGTATTGAGAAAAATGGATACATTTCATTTTACGAGCCTTGGGGCAAATTTGTAAATATGTGAAAATTTAAGAGCAAAAATGTAGTTTTGCCATAATGTGATTTTTGGACTGATTTGAATAGTATAATAATTTAATAAGTTGAATGTGATATTATAGATCAAGAAAAATGAAGTTCAAACTTAGAACGGGGGAAAACAAGTATTAGACGATTTGGTCCTTTTCACCATTTTAGGTCGAGGTAAGTTCGTATGTTAATAAATGCTATTGATTAGTGTTAATTATGCAATCTTATTATATATTTGATTAAGTTGTGAAAATTAAGTAAACGCTCGAATTGAGTAAAAATGCAGGATCGATCACGATCGTTGCATAGTGAAATATGAATTAACGGTAAAAGACTATGGTAATGTGCTAAGTGAAATAAGTGATTCGCATGTAATACCATATCTAGGATATGACATTGTGCTAAGTGAAATAAGACCATGGCATCTAAGTGAAATAAGTCCACGGTAATGTGCTAACTGAAATAAGTCCATGGCATTGTGCTACGTGAGAAATTTCCCTGTTGAACCTTAGGAATAAACTAGCTTTGGACAGAAGTGTGGTACTATGTGAATGCCACTTTATGAATATAATAGCTTTGGATACAAGTGTGGTACTGTGTGAAAGCCACTTTGTGAATAAAATAGCTTTGGCTACAAGGGTGGTACTATGTGAAGGCCATCATGTATCCGTTATTATTCCAATGTGTTCAATGGGAAATGCCTAAGTGTAAATGAATATGACTATGTGATGATTAAATGTGAAAGAATTATGAACCAATAATATTATTTGATGTTGAATTGAAATAATGTGTTTTCATTAAGGTTTAAGTGTATCAACTGACATAGCCAAGATAAAAAAATGAAAATATAACTGATTTAAGTGAAACAGGTATGTACGGAATCTATGTGAATGTTGAATGGAAGTTATAACGAATAAAACGTGAGAGAGTAAAATTAGCAATAAAACAGTTTTGGACAGCAGTAGTTGTGTGAATTTGAAAAATCATCAAAAATGGTAAAATCAAATTAGAGGTTGAATAAGATATGAAATTAAATCTTATCGAGTCTACTTTCACGTAAAAGAAACGTGTAAGTAAAATAATTTCATATTACGAGATATTTGAATTTTTGTGAGACAGGGCCAGAATGATTCGAAATCCCCTCTTCTGATTTTGGAAAATCATTAAAAATTGTACAATAATAATTATGGGTTATAATTTATAAGCTTAAAATCCTTAATGAGTCTATTTTCAAATAAACAAATAGGAACATCATCCGAATCCCGTATGAGGAGATAATAAATTTTTAGTGAAGAGGGGTCGAAACTGTTAAACAGCGAAACAAGGGAGAATTTAAAGAATAAACTGTACTTATTGGGTAGACCAAAAATTATGAAAATTTTATGGTAAGAAGATATGTGAGTCTAGTTTCAAGAAAAATTAGTGGATCTTAATTTGGAGTTCCATAGCTCAAGATATAAAAAATTTAGTGACTGTGGCTCGAGTAAACAGCTTGAGATGAACAAGAGTAAATAGTGTAACTATGTGCAATTATGATTGTATTATCTTGAGAACATATTGTGAGAATTGGTAAAAGCATGCTAATAAATTTCTTATTATTTACATACCAATTTACTAAGCTATATAGCTTACTCCATTTATTTTCTGTGTTTATAATGTCCTTAGGTTATCTTGGGTTGGAAGTCACCGGAGAACCTATCACACTATCAAACTAACAAATTAGGTATTGATAATTCTTACACTTAAGGTCATGGCATGTATAGGGGACTTCGTCATTTTTGTATGTGTCATAATTGTTTTGGCCTAAAATGTTGGCCTATGCTATTTGAAAGTTCATTTTTGTGTGAGGCCATTTGATGTTGGTATATTGGCTATATTATAAGTCCATGATGATGCATTTCAAGGATGTGTATGCTTACATATGTGGATGAATGAGTGGTGATATCTATGTGTGACGTAAATTTGTTCGTAACGGCAAGTCAAATTAGTGTACAGGCTAGGGACATGGCCATGTGAGCCGCACGGTCGTATCCTAATATCACACGAGAGTGTGCCCTTATTTTTCATGAAATTTTTTAAAGTTTTCTAAAGTTCTCGGTTTGGTCCCGAACTATTTCTAAAGCATGATTTGGGCTTCGTAGGCCTATATTAGGGACTTTAAGATGAAATGTGAAAAGTTTTAAATTTGAACGCAAATTCATGACCTAGTTTTATACGATTGCATGTGTTTATGTCTGGTAATGCCTCATACCCTGTTCCGGTGTTGAACACGAGTAAGGGTGTTACAAGTACCTTATGGGTACCATTGAATATGAATTGATGAATCTTGATTTGTAAACCTTGAGTGTACTACATGTGTATCCATCGATATTTTAAATAAATTCAACGGGTGACAATCCAGACATGAGAAGATATGAGTAATAAAATGAGTTATTACACGTATCTGTTTGAAATACAAGAAAATGATGATACATGACAAGTGATATATGAAAGTATGAGATAATGATATTTGTATATGGAAATTATTTGATGAGAATGTTCATCCTTGATTATAGACTTATACACCTTGAGTGTACCACTACTCGTGTGACCTTGTTATTTTGAATGATATGAGTAAAGTTTCTACATGAAATAATCTGAACTCGAGATGAACTATTATCAAATTATACGTGTAATATAAAGAGATGATTAATACATGTTAAATGAATACATGTTGTGGAAAGCATATGTGCATGGAAACTTGATTGTTGTTGAGCCCATATATGTTTTGATGTTATTATGGAATATATGACTAATAAGGGAAATAATGATGTGTAGGGCTTGAGGTCAAACTGATTAAATATGCCTTACATAGTTACCTCAAAATAGAATGAATGGTAAGTTATGTACCATTTTATACGAACTTACTAAGCATTTTACGCTTACTTAGTTTTATTTCCCTGTTTTAGAGTAAATCAAAAGCTTGTTGGATTGGAAGCTTAGCAGAGATCCCTTACACTATCCATCGGCCCATGTCGGTACAATATTGTAAAGCAATTATGGTTACAATGGCATGTATAAGTTATATTGGTCATATTGGCATGTAAATGTAAATGATTATTGTAATCTAGCCGTTGGAATGGCTAGTGATGATTATGTTTTGGTACATGTATATATATGTATTTAAGTTTATTTTATGGAGATAACATAAATGTTTATTAATGATTGATTGAGAAAGGTTAAAATGAGTATGCTTATAAAAGGTAAGATTAAAAACATGAGTGCATGTAACAATATATCATATTAGATGTTATAAATTGCTCGAATTCAATTCTTGGATTGGTTAGTGTGTAATATCCCAAATTAAGGCTTAAATGGAACAGTGGTTTTGAAACCACAAATCTGAGGTACAAACATTTATATCGACAAATTTTTAAGGTCTACTGTGTGATTAAATAACTGTGTGAAAATATCGATGAGAAATTTTACCGATAAGGTGTCCAATTGAATAATTAGTAGTAAATTACAATAAGTGAAAAATATATGTTCTAGTTGATTTAAGGACTTAAATGTGATGGTATTTGAAATTTGAAGTCCTTATTTAGTAAATAGACCATTATATGTCATTATGGACAAAAATAAACATAGGAGGGATAATATATCAAAGTTTTAATGGAAGGGCATTTTCGTCCATCGGTATTTAAAAGAAGTAGAAGGGAAAAATAGTCAAAATTTGAGTCCATCTTCTCCATCCTTGGCCGAATTTTATAAGGAGCCATAGCTAGGGTTTCTTTCATCTTCCAAGCTCAAAGTAAGTGCATCCTAGCCCCGTTTTTAATGTTCTTTATATTTTTGAAATCCTTGTAGCTCAATTTAGCTATTTCTACCCTTAATTTGAGCTAGGGTTCATGTTCAAAAATATACCCATGAATAACATGCTTGTGCTTTGATGTCTAATGGAAGAAAATGGAGGTTTAAGGTGTGATAAACAACTTTTACTAGGTGGTTTTCGATGAAATTGATAAAAAGGACCTAATAGTAAAAGTTGTAAAAACTATGTATAAATGTGTGAATAAATGAAAATTTTAGGATAGTATAAGAGAATAAATGATTCAGCTAGGTTTGGGTAATGAGAAAATGGGATACTTTTCATTTTACGAGCCTAGGCTCAATTTTGTAATTTTGTGCAATTTTAGGGCAAAATTGTAATTTTTCCAAATCGTGATTTTATATTGCTCGTATTAAATGAGCTAAATGTGCTACTATAGATCAAGAGGGACGAGGGATAGACCTTGACCGAGGAAAAGGTAAGGTTGTGGACTAAATCACAAATTGTCATATTTTACACCGAGGTAAGTTGTGTATAAGTAATTCAATAACTCCAATGTTGTGTATTTAATATTTGGCATTATATGATACATGTATGTATACTTTAATGAAATTGACTTGTTATGATTTAATGGAAGTTTAGTGATAGCCTCATATTTCAGAAGCCCCGGGTGACCCAAAGGAATACTTAGGACTTTGATATCGTGACACCGTGCTAAATGAGATTCCATGTAAGACCATGTCAGGGACATGGCATCAGCATCCGAGATAGGTGCTTGTGTAAGACCATGTCTGGGACATGGCATCGGCGTTAATATGTATGCCAATGTAAGACCATGTCTGGGACATGGCAATGACGATGATATATGTGCCAGTGTAAGACCATGTCTGGGACATGGCATCGGCGATGATGTATGTGCCAGTGTAAGATCATGTCCGGGACATGGCATCGACAATGATATATGTGCCAGTGTAAGACCATGTCTTGGACATGGCATCAGCGATGATATATGGATTCATGTAAGACCATGTTGGGGACATGGCATTGGTACTTTATTTGGTGTATGATAATCCCAAGTGTCCTTTAGTATTCCGGGTGGTTCAACGGGCCATTCAAGATTTTTGGATAAGAAGTGGAGTGATACAAGTAAGAATGTATGGTATAGGTATGTACGTAAATCCCATGAGTATTGAACTCGATTCATGATGGGAAGTTTAGCATGAGTAGAAAGGAGTAAGATAAACATGATGTTTAATGACATTTAGTGTCAATTTTGACTATGTTCATGCGTGTAATATGATATTGTGGTGATAATTGATAACATGTTTAACCCATGATTATCTTGACTTACGTTGTTTATTATTTACATGCAACTTATTAAGCTTTGTGCTTACCCTTCTCTCTTTTCCCTTTTCTTTTAACATCGCCAAGCTAGCTTAGGGATTGTGGAAGTTGGAGCTCAAGTCACCCTATCAACAAATCCTTTGGGGTATATTTTGTTTAATGCTTTTTACTATGGCATGTATAGGGGACTTCGCATTTTGTTACTTGTGTCATATTTGCTAGCCAAAGTGATGGCTCCTTTTGGTATATTATTCCCTTTTGTATATGGCCATGAAACATGGCTCATTTTGATTATTAGGTTAAAATTCCTAAATATTGATACTTGCATGGGACATGTTATTATTTGTGTGGTGTGTGCTAAATTGGTTGCTAACAGTGAATGATAAAAGGTGGAACTCATGCTTGATGGATAAATGATACCAATTAGCATAGTCATAATATGAACAAAGGTAAAGAAATGAAATGACTGAACTTGTCAAGTGGGGAGTTTTAAACATATATACCTTGATATGTGAATGTCATGCATGACGTAAAGTTTTGGAGGTCTAAGTAACCCAACCATTGCCTAATCTATCACCATTGACATGTGAATGTGTTTGTGTTGTTATGGGTGACAAGAGGACTTGGTAAATAGCCTCAAAATTCGTCCACACGAGTAGACACACGGGCGTGTGTCTGGACCGTGTGTGACACACAGTCAGCCCCTTGGGCATCTTGTCCGGCCGTGTGTCCCCTGCACCCTAACTTTTCAAGTCAGTATGCATGGTAGTAAACACACGGGAAGAGACACAGTCATGTGTCTTAGCAGTGTGGAGGACACGGCCTTAGGACATGGGCGTGTGCCCAGGCCGTGAGAAGTCTGTACCTTAAATGTGAAAATTAAATTCACCACACGGCCTATCACACGGGCGTGTGACTTGGCCGTGTGACTCTTAATTGATGCTGACTATAACACCCCTAACTCGTATCCGTCGCCAGACTAGGTTTAAAGGTATTACCGGATGAATCGGAACATTTTACGATTAATTCATAGACATCTTCCACAATCATACACAATCATAATCAAACATTACCATAGAGTCCCTTATATAGGTCATCGAAACCTTATACATGCATTAGAAAGGGGTCGGGACTAAACTGAGCTCATACAAAATTTTTCAATAATTTAAACATTTTTCAAAGTTGTACAGGTCACACGCTTGTGTGAACAGCCCGTGTACCTCACACGTCATTAAACACGCCCTGTAACAGCCCTATTTAGACCCTATTCGAAACAGTGGTTTTGGGACCACGAATTTATGTGGGAAAAATATTTAAAAATTATTTTCAGTGTGAATTTATATGTGTGAAATTTTCGTGTTTTAATTTATCGTTTGAGTGTCGATTTAATGAAAAGGGCTTAATCGCGTAAAATGAAAATTTGATGTTTAATTTTTAAAAGGGCCGAATCGATGATGTCTTTATTTCATGAGATATTTATGTTGCAATTATACCATAATTATATGTTATGGACGATAGAGACCTTAAGTTATAATGGTTTTATATTTATCTTTAAAGGTTAAATATATAAATTGAATAATATGTTAATATATGTTATAATGAAATATAATAAATAAAACCATTTTTTCATTTATTTTCTTATGACCGAATAACAAAAAGAAAAGAAAGAAACAAAGCTTAGGGTATTCGACCATTGTTGAGTTTAATCAAGGCATGTAACTAGCTCGATTTTTATAATTTTTACGTTTTTAAGATCGTTGCAGTGTAATGTACAAAGCTCACGCTTGAATTTTTTATTTTGATGAATATTTTGAGTTATGCGATTGATGAATATTTGAGCTTTGTGATGTTAGTCGATGAAATATGAAATATATGTTTTGGATTAACATGTTTTGTATTGGAATTTTTGATAATTTTGAGTAATTAGGACTAAATTGCAAAAATAATAAATTTAGGGACTAAAATGTGAAATAAATGAAATGTATGGACTTGTATGAACACAAAGAAAATTAGGCCTAAGTATGATGTGTGCAAACTTTACATGTTTTGTGCAATTTGGACTAAATTGTAAAAAGTGAAATGTCAGCGGTAAAATGGTAATTTGCCCATTTATGTGTTTTTGGACTAAAATGAGTGAAAATATGTTTTAATGAGTTTAGTTTGAATATGTTTAGATTAAGAACCAAAGAAATCGAATTTGGATCGGGGGAAACCAAAGTTGTCGACTAGTTGTTCTGTCCCAATTACCGTTGTCCGAGGTAAGTTTATAAGCAAATAAATGCTGTAAATTTTGAATATATGTGAATGTAAAATGCTGATTAAAATTTTATGAGTTTGTATATATGATAGTTGAATGTATATATACTTGGGAACTATGTTTACAAGTTCAATTCGACCAAGTGACAATGTCTGAAAGCCCCGTACGAACCTTAGGAATATCTAGGATACATATGTCATTACATAGGATTTTTTATATGTGTTCTCGTGTAAGACCACGTCTGGGACATTGGCATCAATATATGTGGTTATGTGTAAGACCATGTCTGGGACATCGGTATCGTATTTGATTCGTGTAAGACCCTATTTGGGACAGTGGCAACGATATTAAATAGCATGTAAGACCACGTCTGGGACGTTGGCATTGTACGATATATGTGATTATCCAAGTATCCTATTCAATTCCGAATGGTTCAACGGGCAATGACAGTTGTGATTGAATGTGTAAAATGAGCTAAAGAGATCATGTACGTGATAGCTTATTACCTATTTGAAATAAGGTAGGTAAGTTACTTGATATGTGTTGCAAATCATGTATAATATAAATGAAAAATGTATGTGTATATGGAATGTGTATTTGGCCTTTTGATTATATAATGTGAATATTTATGAAATGATTCATGAATATATGTATATGAGTTTATGTATATTCGGCCAATGAAAAATTTGTATATGGGAAGTATATGTTATATATGAAATTGTGATCTTGAAAATAAATGTGATTATGATAATATAAATTAGTTTAGTTAAGTTGAGTTGATGTTAACATTGAGATATTTATTTTCTTATGACTTACTAAGCTATGATAGCTTACTGTGTGTGTTTATGTTTGCCTCTGTGTTATAGATTTTGAAGTCAGATACGAGCTCGGGGATCGTTAGCAAAGTCTATCACACTATTGATTGTTTTTGGTATTTTATAAGTTAAACTCGAAATTATGGCATGTATAGGCTAGTCTTTGTTTTAGTTATTTTGAATGTTTATATATTTAGCCATTCGAAAATGGCTTAAACTTGATATTAATGCTTATATGAATTCGGTCTTGACATAGGCTTGTTAATAAAGTATATTTCATGGTGCATATATGTGTGGTATTTGGCTAAATGGAATGGTTTGATTATTATGCTTAAGTTTAGTTTTATATGTTATTGACTAATATGTTTGATGTGCTTGGTTTTGGTAATTCGGTATTGGTGATTGAATTATGTGGTAGAGTTTTTAAATATTATGTTAATATTAAGTTTAGAACTACCATTATGTGTGGATTTTGCTATGCTTGGACATGGATGGTTGATTGGTTGATATGGTTAATTTGATTTAGTATTATAATAGTGTAACACCCCTATAACCCGTATCCATCGCCGGAATGGGTTATGAAGAGTTATTAATCCAAAACTCAACATTTGTACATTTATATTTACATAAGTTCATTAGAAATTATTGCATAGCCAAACACAATCAAAAATAGAAATTCAAACTTATATCGACATTCAAAAGTTGCCATATTCACATGGCTTATATACAAAGATGTCTCAAAATATCATTCACTTAAGTCTATTCTATACATGCCATACAGGCTCCAAAATATAGTAGTACCAAAATGATAGATAGTGTGACGAGTTGCTGATGATCCCTTTCCAAGCAAGTGACTGGAGTCAACAATCTATAAAACAGAGAAACGTAACAAACAGAGTAAGCTTTCATAAGCTTAGTAAGTTTTAAGCAATGCAACAGATAAACTCAATTATATATATCAATTATTCAATTTCTCAAGAGGTCATTTTCTAGATATATACCATTTGGCCGAATATACACAAGCACATAATGCACAATTAGCATTCTAATTTCACTTAATTTGAATTCATATGGCATAAATAAATCGAATATTTTCGCATACTTTCACACCTTGACCGAATGTATCATGATCATAGATATAGATATAACATTTATTCACATATGTATCACATTATACACTTATGATTCAATTCAAATCATACTCACATATAAATACATAATACGTACCTGGCCAACTTAACACATTGAATGTATTCATTTATCATTCTAACACGAGGTATCTTAGTTTTAGACTTTTATCAAATCACCGGCATTCAGCCTGCTAGGTTTAAAAACCCAAATTCATTCACCGGCATTTCGCCTGCTAGGCTCGAAGCCCGATATCATTTCACCGGCATTATAGCCTGCTACGCTCGATGGCCCGAATAGTATCTCACCAGCATTTTTCCTGCTAGGCTCGAAGCCCAAATAGTATCTCACTGCCATTATAGCCTGCTAGGCTCAAAGGCCCGAATAGTATCTTACCGGTATTTCGCCTGTTAGGCTCAAAGGCCCGAATAGTATTGTATGATATTCAAATCAACAAGTTTCATATAACACAATCACACTAAATTGGGTACCAGCATCATTCGAATATATCATCCTACATTTTATTCACTTTTATCTCATTTCATCACTCACATTTATCATTTGATAGCTTACACATAACATCTTACTCATATTCATCTAACACTATCATTTGGTCATGAAAGCATATCACATTTTACTTCCATTACAATTGCCATTCAGCCATATACATATATGACAAGTAATACTTAATTCTCATAATCTGTCATGTCATTATCGAATATTATATATATTTAACTACTTAAAACTTACCTCGAATATATCTTTGAACAGTCTCGGTTCGGCTATTCAACAACTTTCTCTTTTCCCCTGTCCAACCTTGTTTCTCTATGCTCTTGAGCTAATTCAAACAAAATTTAATTTATTAAGGTCCCATCAAGCTAGCTTATAGCCGAATATTCATTGTATATTTAGTTCACATACACAAACACAAAACTCATAAGGCTTATCATATTTTCATATATATATCTTTACCATATAGCTGAATATATATATAGCTCATCAAATAGGTATTTATTTACGTTTCCCTTTTAACATATATTGATCAACTAATCCATGCATTAGCCATTGACACATTCGGTCATTAAAGCAATAACCTGTTAACATTCAAGCATTTTATACCAAAATTTCTCCCAAGTTCGAATTCATCTACAACCTTTAGTACATATACAAAGTTTATATTAATGTATACACACACCATTAACCTAGTATCAATTAACTAAGTACTTTAAAATTTTCTTTAACTAAGTAACTTATTCGGAAATGTTAAGAGCAAATTTAACAAGCTTAACTAAGTAACTTGTCCGGAAATATTAAGAGCAAATTTAACAAGCTTAACTAAGTAACTTGTCCGGAAATATTAAGAGCAAATTTAACAAGCTTTAAATTCAACTTATAATTTGAGCATAACTCATCAAGGCATCCACACTAATTTATTATCCAAACATCCATAGCCGAATACACATATTCTTTCATTCATTCTTAACAAAATTCTATCAAGCTTAAATCTCCATTCCATCATTTAAAACATCTAACACCAAATTTTCTTTGCATTACATACTATAGCCGAATGCCCATTCAAGCAATTGAGCCACACATAGTTAAAATTTCAAAATTTAAACTTATAAACTTACAATCACATGGATTTTAACATTATAGTCCATCAAACTTTCATTCATCAATTTCTATCATCAAACACAAATTTTTGCAATTTCCTATCATGACCAAATGCACAATTAACCAACACTTAACAAATTAATTCATGGGTTTAAAATAGAATCAAGAGAGGAACTCAAAAACATGAATTTTTAACCAAATTACCATGAACTTACCTTGAATTTATCTCCCCCAAGTGACCGAATATTCAAGAGCTTCTCTTCTTCCTTTTTGTTTTCTTAAGTTCGGCTAATTGGTAGAAAGAATAAAATAAAGTCCACTTTGTTTTTATCACCCATTTTATGTTATAAAATAACATATATTGTTTTATACCATAATTTAAGTTTATAATTTATTAATATTATTAAGCGCATAATGCATTAAACCACCCCCACTACCGTACACTTAAATAAAATGGTAAAATAAACATGCAAATCCTCTACTTTAGTAATTTACAAAATAATCACTTGGACATTCACCTACCACATTATCAAAGTTTCTCAAACAAGTCCTTTTTAGCTAATTCCACATTCAAATGACACAATTAAGACACGATACTTTCACACATGCACTCTCACATATAATAAGCATAGAATATAACATTTAATTATGTTCGTAACTCGGTTTTGTGGTCCCGAAACCATTTTTCAACTAGGGTCAAATTAGGGCTGTCACAAATAGTATTATAAATCGATTGACTTATATATGTGAAATTTTTGGTTGGATTTATGGTATTTGGAATTGGCTTATTTTGACTAGGTTAAAATGCTTGTAAAATAGTAAATGCCAGTCAAGTGAGCAATATATATTGGTTTATGTTGCAAATGAAATTTGGTCATTGAATATGCTTGTGTGTAATTGTATAATATTATTATTTAATCGCAAGGTATAGCTTAATTTAAGCTAAAATGTGTATGTGGAAAAGTATGTATGTATATATATGAATGTATTGATGTTATTTTAAGAGTCCAAATGCTATATTTCCAAATCAATAGATTCGGTCTATGATGATTAATGTTAAACATGACTTGAATTGATAAAGTTAGTCTATTAATGAACACAAATATGTGCACATAATCTATGATTGATATTTATAATTTGGATCTGGTTAGATGTGCATAATGCTTCAATGTGTAATGTTGCATAATACATTCATATTGCAAAGTTGTGAATGTCATGAATGCTATTGAATAATACATTGGGTTATATGGTTTATTTGATCTAATATGTGCATGAATGATTTATGAATTAAAATGCTTGTTTATTATTTTTTTATTATTAGGTGTTCGAATAATACTAAAATGATGAGCACATGATTTGAGTGATGTATCATTAAAGTAATTGTGGTATGAATTTGGAACATGGCTATTGAAAATTAAATATGATATATGTTTGACGTGGGTTCAGTTGAACTTTGAGATATGATTTGTATACACGGTATGATTTATATTTAATATTTGATGAATAAGAAGTTATATTCATATATATTTGCAAATATGACCTATAAGATTATATGAATGTACTAAAGCTATATTTTTCTTCTATAATACCTTGTAACCCCATTCTGGCGATGGATATGGGTTAGGGGTGTTACATTTGATTGGTATCTGAGCTACGGTTTAGTCGATTCTAGGACAACATAGCATGTGTAAGTCTAGCTATACTTGTCATATTATATACTGTGATAGTGTGATAATGTCTGACATTTGAAAATGTGTTTTTGGTATAGTAAATCGATCCCAATAGAGCCGTAGCTGATGATGTCAAGAGTATAGTACCTGCTCCTACACCAGGGACAGTGCCAGTTGATTCTCAACTGACTTCGAGTAACCAAGAAGGAGAGGCTAAACAAGCCTTTTACCAAATGATGAATAACTGATTTACTCAGTATATCCAGACTAATCTGGTTGTACAGCAACTTCCACCCTCGATTAATCCTTCTCTGATACCTGCTATACCTCAAATGAGTTATTCGTTGAGATTACATAAGCCTTCTATTGATAAAATTAGAAAACACGGGGATGAAGAATTCAGAGCTACTGATGATGATTCTGAGCTAGCTGAATTCTGGCTTGATAATACTATATGTGTGTTTGATGAGCTATCTTGTACTCTGGATGAATGTTTGAAATGTGCCATATCTTTGCTACAAGACACCGCATATCATTGGTGGAATACACTAGTATCAGTTGTTCAGAAAGAACGGGTGACCTAAGAGTTCTTTCAGACTGAGTTTCATAAGAAATACATCACCTAGAGATTTATTGACCAGAAGCACAAAGAATTTTTGGAGTTGAAACAGGGTGGCATGATTGTGACAGAATATGAACAGAAATTCGTGAGACTTAGTCGATATGCCCGAGAATGTGTTTCAACCAAAGCCATAATGTGTAAAAGATTCGAAGACAGATTAAAAGAAGACATTAAACTACTAGTTGGTATACTTGAAATAAAAGAGTTCGTAGTACTGGTTGAGCGAGCGTGCAAAGCCGAAGAGCTTGGGAAAGAGAAAAGAAAAGCTAACTTTGAAGCTAGAGATTTGCGTAAAAGATCATCGGGTAAAACATTTCAGTCAGCATCAAGGAGATTTCGGGATGATTCTAGCCGTTCAAAGGCTACTGCGGGTTATACTAGACGTGATCGAGATAGACCACCTGTGAGCTCGAGAGCTACCTCAGTAGCTAGTGTCGGTAATGTTAGATCGAATTAACCTGAGTGTAAACATTATGATAAATGACATCCCAGCAATTGTAGATTGCATGATCGGGCCTGTTTTAAATGTGGATCGACAGATCATTTCGTTCGTGATTGCCCTGAGTTAGCTGAACAAAACACAATACAGAATGTGAGACTGAGTAATATGTCAGCTTGAGGTAGACCACCCAGAAATACGGGTAATGTGAGTAGTAGTCAGAGAGGAACTAAAAACACGATAGTTCTATCTGAGGCTCGTGCACCTGCCAGAGGTTATGCCATACGTGCTCTCGAGGAGGCTTCATCCCCAGATGTTATTACTGGTACATTCACTCTTTATGATACTAGTGTAATTGCATTAATTGATCCTGGTTCGACTCATTCTTATGTGTGTGAGACTTTAGTATCTAGTAAGACTTTGCCAGTTGAGTCTATTGAGTTTGTGATTAGAGTATCGAACCCCTTAGGCTGGTGTGTTCTAGTTGGCAAAGTGTGTAAGAATTGTCCTTTGATGATTCGATATTCGTGTTTTCCTGCTGATTTGATGTTGTTGCCATTCGACGAGTTCAATATAATTTTGGGTATGGACTAGTTGACTTTGCAAATGCTGTCGTAAATTGCAAAAGAAAGACTATTGAGTTACGGTGCCAAAATGATGAGATTATCCGGATTGAATCTAATGATCTGAATGGTTTACCGATAGTGATATCTTCAATGTTAGCTCAGAAGTATGTGAGAAAGGGTTGTGAAGCTTACTTTGCATATATGCTTGATAGTAAAGTGGCTGAAAGAAAGATTGAATCTGTACCAGTTGTGTGCGAGTATCCGGATGTGTTTCTGGAAGAATTGCGTGGTTTGCCACCTATCCGAGAAGTAGAATTTGGTATTGAGTTAATACCGGGGATGACTCTGATATTGATAGTTTAGTATAGAATGCCACCTACTGAATTAAAAGCATTGAAAGCTCAATTGCAAGAGTTGACAGATAGAGGTTTCGTGCGACCGAGTTTCTCTCCCTGGGGTGCATCAGTCCTATTTGTGAAAAAGAAAGACGGAACTATGAGAATGTGTATCAACTATAGACAGCTCAATAAGGTGACTGTAAAGAATAAATATCCATTGCCACAGATTGATAACCTGTTCGATCAGTTGAAAAGGGCTACAGTGTTTTCAAAGATAGATTTGAGATCAGGCTATTATCAGTTGCGAGTTAAAGACTCCGATGTGCCAAAGACTGCTTTTCGAACAAGGTACGGACATTATGAGTTTTTGGTTATGCCTTTCGGGCTTTGTAATAGTTCGGTTTAGACCCTAGTTGGAATAGTGGTTTTGGGACCACAAATTCGAGTTAGAGAAATGTTTAAATATTATTTTCTATGTTTATGATGTGTGAATTAGCATGTGTGAAAGTCTCGTATGAAAATTAGAATGTTTGTGTGCTTAATTTAATGAAAAGGACCTAATCGCGTAAAATGTAAAAGCTGTGTGCTAGATGTTAAAAGTGCCTATTTGATTTGGCTTTATAAATTAGGGGTCCTTATTAAGCAAATAGACCATTGGTTTAATGAATGGACAAATATGGACAATAGTTAGTGGAATTTTAATGAAATAGATAAGGTTAAAATTGGTATTTAGTAATTAAGTTATGTTAAATAAAACATATCATAAAATCATCCTTATTATCATCATTTTTGACTGAAAATTTGAAAAGAAGAAAGCCAAAGGCTAGGTTTTCATTCGGCTATGGTTGAAGCTTTATTAAGGTGTGAGCTTTGTTTGGTTTTTGATAATTTCTACGTTTTTGTGATCGTTGCTTAGTATACTATCAAGCCCATATCTCAATTTTTGATTTTGCTGATGCTTTTGACTTATGCCATTGATGAAACTATGAGCTTTGTGATGTTAGTTGATGAATTATGAAATATATGTTTTTGGTTAACATATGTTGTCTTTGAAATTTTGATGAAATTGAGTAATTTGGGCTAAATTGTGAAAATGTTATTTTGAGGGACTAAAATGTGAAATAAATGAAATGTGTGGATTTTTATGAGAGCTATGAAAATTCGGCTAAGCTTGTGTACAAGCAAACTTTGTGTATTTTGTGATTTTGTGAATTAAGGACTCAAGTGTCGAAATGTGAAAATGTGAGGGCTAGTTTGAAAAATGCCCTAAATATGTGTCTATGGATTGTTTTGAATAATTTAGTGAATAAAAGGGATAATTTTGAATACTTATAGATCAAGAAAAGAGGAATTTGGACTTAGACTGAGGGAAGTCGAAGATTATAGAATAGATGATCCGAGTCGATAATTTCGAGTACGAGGTAAGTTCATACGTGAAACATGATGTTATAAGTATGTTTTGATGCTTTGTTTATACATAGATTGTATATACATTTAGTTTGGATGAATACAATGATAAATTAATGGTATTTCGCACTAAGTGTGCAATTTAAACTAGCTTCAGTTATATGAGGCACTAAGTGTGTGATACTGAGATAGCTTTGGTTAATTGAGAAAGCACTAAGTGTGTGGAATTATTAAAGCTTCAGCTAATCTTTAAAGCACTAAGTGTGCGGATGTTTAAAGCATTGGTAATCTTCGGAAAGTCTTAAAATATCTGAATAAGAGGTGAGAATGAAAATGAATGAATACGGGAATGTTCAGGTAAGTATAATACCTATGAGGTAGATGGTATATGCATATAAAGTTTATTGAATTGGTGTAAACATATGGATGATGTTGGCATGAAATTGATAGATGAGTTGAGAATTTATAAGTACTTATATGTTGATGTTTCATGTTTTATATACTGTTGATGATTTTGGTAAGAACTTACTAAGCTTTTGAAAGCTTACTTTGTGTGTGTGTTTGCATTGTTTTATAGATATTGAAGCTTCTGTGAGCTCGGGGATCGTCAAGGATCATCATCACACTATCGAACCTAATTTTGGTACTTTGAAAATGTATAAATTAAAGTATGGCATGTATAGGCTAGAAGTTGTAGAATTATGTTTTGTGATGTATATATATTTAGCCATGTGATTTGGCTTGGTATGGTTGTGGATATGTCATTGTTTTGGTATAAGATATATGATGCAATATGATATATTTGATATGCTTTAGTTGGACAAAAGAAATGGTAAATGTTGCTAAATTTTGGCAAGTTTTAGCATGAAATTGAATGATGTATAGAAAGAAATGTTTTGACAAGCTTTTGACTTATGTTTTGATATATATTGGTAAGGCTTATGAATATGTATTTGATTGGAATTGATATGTCATGAGTAGCTTATGTTTTGGTTTGGAATTGGGCTGAATTGGTTGTGCATATATGCTTATTTCTTTGCTTGTAGGTTGATCCAAATTGGGGTGGCAAATTGGCTATTCAAATGACCTATCTTTGTCCACACAGGTAGAGACACGGGCATGTGTCTCAGCCGTGTGCAACACATAGTCACGTTACACGACCGTGTGCCCCCTAGGGTAACCTACGAATTAAAGGCAGTATACCTTCTAGTTTTGGCATGGCCTAGACACACGGGTGTGTGGTCAACCGTTTGGCCAAGTCAGTAGCCTCCCTAATTTTCACACAGCCTGGCAAATGGGCGTGTCGTGTGGCCATGCGGGCAAGTTAGTATGTATGCCTTGTTTCACCACGGCTTAGACACACAGGCGTGTCTAATGCTGGTGAGGCGCATGGCCTGTTCACACGGGCGTGTGACCTTTTAAAAGTTGAAAATTTTTATAAGTTCTGAAAAGTTAACATGTTATCGATTTAGTCCTAGATGGATGGATTAGACCTTGTATGCTTGATTTAAGTTCGTAATGAACATGAATGAATGTTATTGTATTGAATTGAGATGGTATTGTATATTTGGTTGTTTTAATCTAAGTTATGAGACCAGTAATGCCTCTTAACCTATTTCGGCAACTGATACGGGTTAGGGGTGTTACAAACTCACTAATGCACCTGCTGTTTTCATGGATTTGATGAACTGTATCTTCAGACAGTATCTGGATCGATTTTTAGTTGTGTTCATAGATGACATTTTGATCTATTCTCGTGATGGAACTGAGCATATCGAACATCTGAGACTAGTGTTACAGACTTTGCAAGATAAATAGTTGTATGCAAAGTTCAGTAAATGTGAGTTCTGGTTACGCGATGTTAGTTTTCTGGGACATGTTGTATCAGCATCGGGCATTCGGGTTGATTCGAGAAAAATTTCAGCTATACTTGATTGGAAACCTTCGAGAAATGTTTCTGAAGTTTGATATTTTCCAGGACTCACTGGTTATTATAGACGGTTCGTGAAAGGTTTCTCTATGATTGCAACCCCAACAACAAAGCTATTACAGAAAGATGTTAAGTTCGAGTGGTCAGAAAAGTGCCAGAAAAGTTTTGATCAGTTGAAAGCCCTTTTGACCGAAGCCCCAGTACTAGTTCAGCCAGAATTGAGTAAATAATTTGTTATCTGTAGTGATGCATCTTTAAATGGTTTGGGCTATGTTTTGATGCAGGAAGGAAAAGTTGTAGCTTATGCCTCAAGACAGTTAAAGCCACATGAAAAGAACTATCTGACACAGGATCTAAAATTGGCAGCTATTGTGTTTGCATTAAAGATACGACGCCACTATCTGTTCGGTGAGAAATGTCATGTTTATTTTGATCACAAGAGCCTGAATTATTTGATGACTCAGAAAGATCTGAATTTGAGATCGCGTCGATGGTTAGAGCTGTTAAAAGACTACAAGCTTGTGATCGACTACCATCCAGGAAAGGCTAATGTTGTTGCTGATGCTCTAAGTCGAAAATCACTGTTTGCTTTGAATGCAATGAATGCACATATGGATATGTCTAATGATGGTTCGATAATAGTTGAATTAAAACCAAGACCATTATTTATTCAACAAATTTGTGATGCTCAGAAAGTTGATAATGATTTGTTAACAAAACAGGTCCAATGTGGTTTGAATGTTGATTCAGAATTTCGGGTTGATGCTAAAGGTTGTATGAGGTTCAGAAATCGAATATGTGTTTTGAGAAATCCAGAGTTAATTCGAATGATTTTGAACGAAGCTTACAGCAGTCGGTTATCTGTTCACCCGGGTAATACAAAAATGTATAATGATCTGAAACAGCTTTACTAGTGGCATGGTATGAAACGAGACATTTCTGACTTTGTTTCGAAATGTTTAATCTATCAGCGAGTAAAAGCCGAGCATCAAGTACCTTTTGGATTGCTTCAACCGATCATGTTACTTGAGTGGAAATGGGACAGATTCACGATATATTTTGTATCCGGTTTACCGTTGACACTGAGCAAGAAAGATGCAATCTGGGTTATTGTAGATAGATTGACTAAATCGGCTCATTTTGTTCCGGTTCGCATAGATTACTCACTTGATAAGCTAGCTGAATTGTATGTTTCTCATATTTTGAGATTACATGGTGTACCTATTTCTATTGTTTCGAATAGAGATCCGAGGTTACATCACGGTTTTGGAAGAAACTTTAAGATGCTCTAGGTATGAAATTACATTTTAGCACTGCTTTCCATCCGTAAACAGATGGTTAGTTCAAATGAATCATTTACATACCTGAGGATATGTTTAGATGTTACATTATCGAGTTCGAAGGTACATGGAACGATACTTACCTTTGATTGAATTTGCGTACAATAATAGCTTTCAATCGAGTATCAAAATGGCACCTTACGAAGCTTTGTACGATCGTAAATGTCGTACACCATTGTATTGGACCGAGCTCAGTGAAAATAAGAAACACGGGGTCGATTTGATTAGAGAGACTGAACAAAAAGTGAAAGTAATTTGTGAAAGACTGAAAACACCATCAGATCGTCAGAAATCGTATGTAAACTTGAAACAAAAAGATATAAAGTTTCAGATCGGGGATAAAGTATTTCTGAAAGTCTTGCCGTGGAAGAAAATACTCAAATTTTGTTGTAAAGGCAAATTGAGTCCGAGATTTATTGAGCGTATCGGGTTGGTTGCTTATAGACTATTGTTGCCACTGGAGTTAGAAAAGATCCATAATGTATTCCATGTTTCGATGCTCCGTAGATATCGATCTGATCCCTCACATGTGATTAATCCGTCAAAGATTGAGATTAAGTCTGGTTTGACATATGAGGAAGAACCGATTCGTATTCTGGCTCGTGAAGTTAAGGAATTACGAAATAAGAAAATTTCGTTAGTGAAAGTACTATGGCATAAACACGAAGTTGAAGAGGCAACATGGGAGCCAGAAGATATAATGAAAGAACGTTATTTGAACCTATTCATCGGTAAGATTTTCGGGGACAAAAATCCCTAAGGGGGAGAGTCGTAACAGCCCGATTTAGACCCTATTCAAAATGGTGGTTTCGAGACCACGAACCCAAGTTAGAAAAATATTTAAAAATTATAAATTATTTTCAGTGTTTATTATATGTGAATTTATGTGTGAAATTTTCGTGTTTTAATTTTATCGTTTGAGTGTCGATTTAAAAAAAAGGCTTAATCGCGTAAAATGAAAATTTGATGTTTAATTTTTAAAAGGGCTGAATTGATGATGTCATTATTTCATCAGATATTTATGTTGCAATTATACCATAATTATATGTTATGGACGATAGAGACCTTAAGTTATAATGGTTTTATATTTATGTTTAAAGGTTAAATATGTAAATTGAATAATATGTTAACATATGTTATAATGAAATATAATAAAAAACCATTTGTTCATTTATTTTCTTATGACTGAATAAAAAAGAAAAGAAAAGAAAGAAATAAAGCTTAGGGTATTCAGCCATTGTTGAGTTTAATCAAGGGATGTAACTAGCTCGGTTTTTGATAATTTTTACGTTTTTGAAATCGTTGCAGTGTAATGTACAAAGCCCATGCTTGAATTTTTTTATTTTGATGAATATTTTGATTTATGCCATTGATGAATATTTGATCTTTGTGATGTTAGTTGATGAAATATGAAATATATGTTTTGGATTAATATGTTTTGTATTGGAATTTTTGATGATTTTGAGTAATTAGGACTAAATTGCAACAACAATAAATTGAGGTACTAAAATGTGAAATAAATGGAATGTATGGACTTGTATGAACACAAGGAACATTCAACCTAAGCATGGTGTGTGCAAATTTTGCATGTTTTGTGTTTTGTGAATTTGGACTAAATCGTAAAAAAAGTGTGAAATGTTAGGGGTAAAATGGTAACTTTCCCATTTATGTGTTTTTGGACTAAAATGAGTGAAAGTATGTTTTAATGAGTTTAATTTGAATATTTTTAGATCAAGAACCAAAGAAATCGGATTTGGATCAGGGGAAAACCAAAGTTGTTGACTAGTCGTTCTATCCCGATTACTGTTGTCCGAGGTAAGTTTATAAGCCAGTAATTGCTGTAAATTTTGAATATATATGCATGTAAAATGCTGATTTAAATTTTATGAGCTTGTATATATGATAGTTGAATGTATATATACTTGGGAACTATGTTTACAAGTTCAATTCGACCAAGTTACGATGTCTGAAAGCCCCGTACGAACCTTAGGAATAGCTAGGATACATATGTCATTACATAGGACTTTTGATATGTGTTCTCGTGTAAGACCACATCTAGGACATTGGCATCGATATATGTGGTTACGTGTAAGACCATGTCTGGAACATCAGCGTCGTATTTGATTCGTGTAAGACCCTGTCTAGGACAATGGCATCGATATGAAATAGCATATAAGACCACGTATGGGACGTTGGCATTGTATGATATATGTGATTATCCGAGTATCCTATTCAATTCCGAATGGTTCAACGGGCAATAATAGTTCTGATTGAATGTGTAAAATGAGCTAAAGAGATCAGGTACGTGATGGCTTATTACCTATTTGAAATAAAGTAAGTAAGTTACTTGATATGTGTTGCAAATCATGTATAATATAAGTGAAAAATGTATGTGTAAATAGAAAGTGTATTCAGCCTTTTGATTATATAATGTGAATATTTATGAAATGATTCATGAATATATGTATATGATTTTATGCATATTCGGCCGATGAAAAATTTGTATATGGAAGTATATGTTATATATGAAATTGTGATCTTGAAAAATAAATGTGATTATGATAATAAAAGTTAGTTTAGTTAAGTTGAGTTGATATTAACATTGAGATATTTATTTTCTTATGACTTACTAAGCTATGATAGCTTACTGTGTGTGTTTACGTTTGCCTCTGTTTTATAGATTTTGAAGTCAGATACGAGCGCGGGGATCGTCAGCAAAGTCTATCACACTATCGATTGTTTTTGGTATTTTATAAATTAAACTCGAACTTATGGCGTGTATAGGCTAGTCTGTGTTTTAGTTATTTTGAATGTGTATATATTTAGCCATGCAAAAATGGCTTAAACTTGATATTAATGCTTATATGCATTCGGTCTTGACATAGGCTTGCTAATAAAGTATATTTCATGGGGCATATATGTGTGGTCTTTGGCTAAATGGAATGGTTTGATTATTATGCTTAAGTTTAGTTTTATATGTTCTTGATTAATATGTTTGATGTGCTTGGTTTTGGTAATTCAGTATTGGTGATTGAATTATGTGGTAAAGTGTTTAAATATTATGTTAATATTAAGTTTAGTACTACCATTATGTGCAGATTTTGCTATGCTTGGACATGGATGTTTGATTCGTTAATATGGTTAATTTGATTTAGTATTATAATAGTATGAACATATATGTCTTTTTTGTTGTATGGCAGTTTGATTAAACAACCAAAGGTATATAATAAATCGGTTGACTTGTATATGTGAAATTTTTTGTTGGATTTATGGTATTTGGAATTGGCTTATTTGACTAGGTTAAAATGCTTGTCAAGTGAGCAATATATATTGGTTTATGTTGCAAATGAAATTTGGTCATTGAATATGCTAGTGTGTAATTGTATAATATCATTATTTAACTGCAAGGTATAGCTTAATTTAAGCTAATATGTGTATGTGGAAAAGTATGTATATATATGAATGTATTGACATTATTTTAGGAGTCCAAATGCTATATTGCAAAATCTATAGATTCGGTCTATGATGATTAATGTTAAACATGACTTGATTTGATAAAGTTAGTCTATTAGTGAACACAAATATGTGTACATAATTTATGATTGATATGTATAATTTGGATGTGGTTAGATGTGCATAATGCTTCGATGTGTAATGTTGCATAATACATTCATATTGCAAAGTTGTTAATGTTCTGAATGCTATTGAATAATACATTAGGTTATATGTTTTATTTGATCTAATATGTGCATGAATGATTTATGAATTAAAATGCTTGTTTATTATTTACTATTATTAGGTGTTTGGATAATATTAAAATGATGAGCACATGATTTGAGTAGTGTCTTATTAGAGTAATTGTAGTATGACTTTGGAACATGGCTATTGAAAATTAAATATGATATATGTTTGATATGGGTTCAGTTGAACTTTGAGATGTGATTTGTATATGCAATATGATTTATATTTAATATATATATTTGCGAATATGACCTATGTGATTATATGAATGTACTAAAGCTATATTTTTCTTCCGTAATACCTCGTAAACCCATTTTGACACGGATACGGATTTGGGGTGTTACACGCCCATGTGTTTAGGCCGTGTCAAAACAGGGCATACATACTAACTTGTCCACACAGCCACAAGACACACTAGTGTGCTAGGCCGTGTGAAAATTAGGGAGGCTACTGACTTAGGTCACATGGCCAGTCACACGCCCGTGTGTCTAGCCCGTGGTTGAAATTGACTTGGCCACATGACCTAGCACACTCCTGTGTGTCCGAATGTGTGGTCTGCCCAGGCTCATTTTGAAATGACCCTCGAGCAACACGGCTGAGGCACACGCCCATGTCCTTGCCCGTGTAGGCAAAAATAGGCCATTTGTAAGGCCAAATTGCCACCTATAAGGGTCCTCCCTACAAGCATCAAAACCACAACATTTACAACATATTTCCTACCAATTTCAATCACAAAACACTCATCATTCATGCCATATCATTGACAACAAATTCATGCTTGTAACACAAACCTAAACATGTTATCCCATAAGTCAAAATCATACAAAAACATATGGTTTCATAATCTCTAATCATATAATCAAATCTCATGCCAAAACCTTACCAAATTCCATACTAGGTACATTTCAAAAACTTACCAAATTGACCAACTCTCTTGGCCATCCAAAACACTTCACATAGATAATATTGCATCACATAATTCATACCAAAAACTTATTTATAAACATAGCCAAAACCAAGCCATATCACATGGCTAGATATATATACTACACAACACATATTCAACTACTTCTAGCCTAAACATGCCATACTCACATATTTACACTTTCAAAATGTACCAAAATAGAGTTGGATAGTGTGGTGATGATCCTTGACGATCCCCGAGCTCCCGGTAGCTATGGTATCTAAAAAAACAGTTGAGAAACACACAAAGTAAGCTTTCAAAAGCTTAGTAAGCCATATACAAATAAACTTATCATTTAAAGCATATAGACAACATAAAATACATATGTTCCATATCCAAATACTAAAAAAATCATATAGTTCATATACATTTCTCATATTTCCAATTATAAAAAATCATATAGTTCATATACATTTCTCATATTTCCAATTCATTTGCACATATAGCATATTTTCTCATACTTATATCACATATCAACAATTTCACATGTACTTACCTTTTATTCTCAAATATAGTATACTTTTCAAACGTACCTGAATTGCTATATATTCATTCTTTTACGTACCTGAATTGTTATATATTCATTCTTTTCTCTGAATGCCCGTTGAACTGTTCAGAATCAATAAGGAAACTCGGATAACTCAGAAAGCTCGTACAATGCCAACGTCCCAGACGTGGTCTTACATGTAACCAAATATCGATGCCACTATCCCAGACAGGATCTTACACGAAATCAAATACGATGCTAATGTCCAGACGTGGTCTTACACATAAATCATAAGTCAATGCCAACGTCCCAGACGTGATCATACACAAAATCACATATCGGATCCTATGTCATGACATATGTATCCTAACTATTCCTATGGTTCGTACGAGGCTTTTTGGAATCGGAACTTTGTTAGAACTTTCTCGGATTTCATATATTCAACTCTCATATCCATTCACCACTATTCAAAAATCATATAAGCAATAATAATTTAATTTAACACATTTATTTGTATATCGACTTACCCTGTACAGATTCGGATAGACGGAATTGGCTACTCGACGACTTTCGACTTTCCCCGATCTAATTCCATTTTTTTTAGTTCTTGATCTATATAAATTCAAATTTAACCTTTTCATTCACCAAATCATTAAAATCAATCCACAAATACACATTTAGGGCATTTTACAAATTAGCCCTCATATTTTCATATTTTGACAATTTAGTCCTTAATCACAAAACTCACAAAATACACAAAATTTGCATATACCCATATTAGGCCGAATTCTCAAATTATTCATATAAGCCCATATGTTTTATTTATTTCACATTTTAGTCCCTCAAAATTTAGTCCAAATTATTTATATTCATCAAAAATTCAAAGACAAAACTTAATAATCTAACTCATATCTTTCATTTATTATCATCAACCTTCACAAAGCTCACATTGTCAACAATGGCATAACTCAAAATCATCAAAAATTTCAAAAATTGAAACATGGGATTAGTAAAATGCAAAGTAACGATCACAAAAACATAGAAATTATTGAAAATGGATAAAAATCGAACCTTTAATCAAACTCTAGCATGGCCAAACCCTAGCTCAAGTTTTCTTTCTTTTTCTTTATGACTTTGGCTAGGGTGAACATGAAGAATAGGTAATTAATTTTTAGTGCAGAGGGGTCGGAACTGTCGGATAGTGAAGAAGGGTTGACTTTAAAGAATAAACTGTACTTATTGGAAAGACAAAAAATTCTAAAAATTTTATGGTAAAAAGATATATGAGTCTAGTTTCTGGTAAAATTATCGGTTCTCAATTTGGAGTCATGTATCTCTAGATATAAATAATTAAGTGACTGTGAGTCGATAAAATAGCTTAACTGGACTTTGAATAAATAGAGAGGATTTGAAAAATAGCATGTTAATACATTGCTTATTATTTTTCATGCGAGCTTACTAAGCGTAAAGCTTACTCCCTCCTTTCCATTTCTTTTAGTGTTGTCAGGTCGGCTTGGGTTGGAGATCGTCGGAGGCAGCATCACACTATCAAGCCAATGCTTTTGGAGTATTGATACATATGTTAGAAATATCAAGTAAGTGGCATGTATAGGGACCTAGTTCAATGACTTGTGTTATTATGATTTGGCTAAATGTATTGGCCTATATCGAGCTATTGTATATGGCCATGAAAGGTGGCTCATATTGATTATGGTTTGTAAGTCTAGCTAACCATGTTATGTTTTAATACACATGATGTGATGATATGAATATGTTTGTTTGCCATACATGGTTGGTAATATGTCATGTGTGTTGAATGCATGTTTTATGACCAATTGAGGTGGTCATAACCATGAATTAAACGTGTAATATGGTTATAAGATGATAGTTCCTTGAACATAGATGTTTGATGTATAAGTTAGTAACCATAGTTTAATGGTATAAGTGATTAATGAGATAACAAGGTCAAATGAATGTGTACTAATGTGGCTAGACTAGTTTATCATGTGTAGGTGGAACATATGTATAATGACGAGCTAATGTTGAATGTGTCTTAATAAAGGGTGTTTAATCACTAAAATGATGCCATGAGTTGTGAGTTTGATGTGTATAAGGTTGTAAGCGTTTATGGGAAACATGAAGGCTTGGAAAATAGCCTAAGTGTTAGCTACATGGGCAGAGATACGGTCATTTGTCTCAGCCGTGTGGAGGACACAGCCAAGCACACAGGCGTGTGGCCTGGCCATGTGGTTCAAATTGTTTTGCTAATGTCACAAAGAGAGAGTTACACGGGCTGAGGACACGGGCGTGTCCCAAGCCACATGGGCGTGTGTGACCACACGGTTCAACACACACGGGTGTGTGACTCTCCAAAGCAAGAAATTTTCTATGTTGTCCAAATTTTATCGAAAGTTCTCAGTTTAGTCCCAAGCCACCACGATGTATGTTTTAGGCCTCGAAGGCCTGTATAAGGGACGATATACATGTGTTTGAAAAGTTTTAAGTTGGATGCAAATTTTATGGCCTGGTTTTTGCATGAATGACTGTGTATGTGTTCGGTAATGCCTCATATCCTATCCCAGTCTTAGGTACTGGTAAGGAGTGTTACATTTAGTGGTATCAGAACTATGGTTTAGTCGGTTCTCAGACTAACCTAGCATATGTATGAGAGTCTAGCTATACATGCCACCGATCTGAGATAGTGCGATGTTTCCCAGTGCATATGATAGCCACTTTGTTTAGACAAAGGTACCCTCCAACCGAGCTATATCCGACCATATTGATTGTGGTAATGAGGTATTTGAGGAAAGTACAATCATGATGAGTTGAAACTTGGAAAGGTACGAATGAGATTCATAATATCCTGTTACAGATAAAATGTCATTGTCCCGTTTGGATATTAAAATTTGATGGATTGAAATGAATTATTGAAATGAGATAAAGGATTATATGGCATAATGAACTTACTTATGATTGACTGATAATTCCATGATGTATATGACTAAATTTCTAGAGTAAATGCATGTGTTTAGATGACTTATCAAAAATATTAATTATAATATCCCGAATTAGGGCCTAATCGGAATAGTGGTTTCATGACCACAAATTCGAGATAGAAATAATTATTTATGATTATTTTGAGGTCTATAATATGATTGCATGATTGTGTGAAAATTTCGTGAAGAAATTCTATGCATAAAGTGCTTAATTTGAAGTTAGGGACTAAATTGAATAAGTTGCAAAACTTGCATTCTAGAAGTTTCTAGTATGAAATTCCTTTGAAATATTAATTAGGAGGTTATAAATAGCAATTTGACCAATTTCTAAGTTTATGGAAAAAAATTGGACATGGATGGAATTTTTGGAAAGTTCAGTAAAAAGGGCATTTTGGTCATTTAGGGGTAAAATGAATTAAAATACAAAATTAAAAGCCAATTTTGTTCATCTTCTTCACCATGGGCGTGTATACCAAGGCAGACTCCATGGCTAGGGTTTCCAAGTTTCCAAGCTCGATTGTAAGTCCGTTCTAGCCTCGTTTTTAATGATTTTTACGTTTTTAGAGCCCCGGTAACTTGATTTAGCTTATGCTAGCAATAATTCAACCTAGGGTTCATAATTGGAAAAATACCCATAGGTAAAATTTGTGTATTTTGGTGTTTTATGATAGAATATGAGGTTTTAAATTATGTTAGACAACTTGTGCTACTTGGTTTTAAGTGAAAACGAGTAAAAGGGCTTAATCGATAAAAATAACTAATAGTCATAAGTACATGTTAGAGTGAGAATTTGATGTTTCCATAGGAGGGAAAAATGATCAACATGTATTAAAACATAAGAAAATAGGATGAAATTTAATTTCTGAACCTTGGGGCAACAGTGCAAATATGCAAAAGTTTAGGGGTCAAAATGAAAATTTGTAAAAATATGATTTTTGGACCCGTATGAATAGTGTGACTAGTTATTAGGCTAAATGTGATATTATAGATGAACGAAATCAAGATTTGGGCTTAAATCAGGAAAATACAAGGTTCTGGCTAAAATGGTAAATTGCCGTTTCTGGATCGAGGTAAGTTCGTATGCTAATAATAATGCAATGTTATGTCTGAATTATATTTCTTACTATTATTGCATATATTGTATGATTTAATATATTGGAAAAGTTAATGGAATGGTGTTTATGATGTGGAAATATGACATGAAAGAATGTTACATGAAATGCAAGAAAATGATGATACATGACAAGTGATATATGAAATATGTGATATATGTTATGTAAATTCTTAAAAGCTAATTTGATATTTGAATTGTGTCTTATTATACTATAAATGGACAATTGGTACCATGGATAGTGAGATCGACACTTCGAGTAAGTTCATACATAAATAATCTATCGATTCTTTTTATGTTATTATATTTTGATATCATATGAAATGTGGCTGCCTATCAAATGGTTATTTGATGTAATTTATGAATTTAAATTCATTACGGACAATTTAGTAAAATGTTGAAAAGTGAGGAATTTCCTGGTTGAACCTTCGGAATAGAAACGATACAAATGAACTATTGTGAGGTAACGTGTGTAGTACTAAGTGCAGGCTACTACGTGTACCGGATAATTGGTCGCATGTGTAGTACTAAGTGCAGGCTACTATGCATACCCAAAAACTGTGATCACGTGTGTAGTACTAAGTGCAGGCTACTACGTGTACCAGATTATTGGACGCATGTGTAGTACTAAGTGCAGGCTACTATGCGTACCAGATAGCTTCGGCTACAAGTGTGGAAATGGGAAAATGTGCAGGCAATTACGTATCTGTTATTATTTTGATGAGTTCAACGAGAAATTGATTAAATGAAATACATGTGAAAGTGATTATGTGATGAACAAGTGCAAGTATATGTTTATTTGAATTTATGAGCAATATGCTCGATATTTGAGCGAACCTCGGTAAAATGGAATGGATTAAGTGAATTGTGTAAAAGTGAACTTTAATAGTAAAATAGTGTTGAACAGCAGCAGTGCATGACTTTGAAAATTTACCAAAAATTGTGTAAGTTGAATTAAATTTCAAACAAATTATAGAATTAAATATTAATGAGTCTATTTTCATATAAAAGAAACAGAGGGAGCAAAAGAGTTATATATTATGTGATATTATAATTTTTGTGAGATAGTGTCATAATAAATTCGAGATCCCCTGTTCTGACTTTAGAAATTCACCATAAATTGTAAAACAATTATTAAGAGTCATATCTTACATGCATGGATTCTCTATTTGAGTCTATTTTAAGGGAAACAAACGTCATGGTCGTTGAAATTCTGTACAGGGAGAAATTTGGTTCGTAGTGCACAGGGGTCAGAGTAGTCATACCCTGAAACAGGGGAAACTTTAATGAATAAACTGTACTAATTGGATAAACCAAAAATTCTGGAAATTTTATGGGAGAAAGATATATGAATCTAGTTTCAAGGAAAATTAATGAAACTAAATTTGGAGTTTTTTAGCTTCAGATATGAATGATTTAGTAACTGTAAGTCGATAACACAGCTTAACCTGAACATGTATAATTGTACAATTATAGTGTTTTATCTTGAAAAGCGTGGTAGTAATTGCTTATTATTTTCATATGAACTTACTAAGCGTAAAGCTTACCCATCCTCTCCATTTCTTTAGTATTGGCAAGTCGGCTCGGGGTTGGAGATCGTCGGAGGTAAAATCACACTATCAAACTATCATTTTGGGAGAATTAATTCAAATATTAGAAATATCAAGTGAGTGGCATGTATAGGAAGTTTGTTTGTGATATGTATTTTTATTATGATTTTAACCATACGTATCAGTCTGCATTGAGTTATCGTATATGATCATGAGATGTAATCCTTATCCATTATGGTTTATAAGTTTAATTAATCGTGCCATGTCCTATGTTTTGATGTGATGTTATAGTTAGCTTTGTTTGTTATGCATCTGTTTGAAAAGTTTTGAATTAAATGAAATTTTATGGCCCAGTTTTTGTCTGTGTATTATTAAGTCTGGTAATGCCTCGTACTCTGTTCTAGCGTTGGATACGGGTAAGGGGTGTTACATTAATGGGATGAATATTTATGTATATCTGTTTGGATGATCATGATTGGCAAGCTCGTATAATTTGAGTAAGTGTGTTAAATTGCTTGGACTGATTTATATGATTGTAATGATATGTCTAAATGATGATATACGAGGTAAAAGTGTAGATTGTGATAAACTTATCTATGTTTTTTGGCCCTTGTATGATATCATGTGCATTACTTGTATGATTAAATGAATAGATACGTAAAGTTATCCAGAAAACATGGAATACATGCATAAGTATTTGTTAAAATGAGATAACTGGAAAATGGGCGTAAAATCAATATAAAAGTTAGTTTACCCGAAATGAATGACATGATTGTGATGATGTTGCTATGATGATGAAAATTGGGTTACATGTATATGTATATGAGAGTCGAGTCAGAGGCCCTACGACTCCCTCCCCCTTACCAAAGCGGTGTTTTATAATGGAACTTCTTGAGATTTATGTTGAATGAGTTCTCGGGTGAGAAACCAAAGAGTTCAATGATAGAATGGTTACAAGCATGATTAGAGATTGAGAATAGGTTGGTAAGTACAGACATAAGCTAGAAAGATATCAGATTGATCGAAAGATTGTTTAATGTTTGCAACATCGCAGTTAGTGAAAAAGGTTAATTTTGGTAAAACTGTAACACCCCTTACCCGTATCCAAGGCCGGAACAGAGTACGAGGCATTACCAGACTTAACAATACACATAGACGAAAACAGGGCCATAAAATTTCATTTAATTCAAAACTTTTCTAACACATGCATAACAAACAAAGCTAACTATATCATCACATCAAAACGTAGGACATGGCACGATTAATTAAACTTATAAACCATAATGGATAAGGACCACATCTCATGATCATATACGATAACTCAATGCAGACTGATACGTAAGGTCAAAATCATAATAAAAATACATATCACAAACCAACTTCCTATACATGCCACTCACTTGATATTTCTAATATTTGAATTAATTTTCCCAAAAATGATAGTTTGATAGTGTGATTTTGCCTCTGACGATCTCCAACCCCGAGCCGACCTGCCAATACTAAAGAAATGGAGAGGATGGGTAAGCTTTACGCTTAGTAAGATCATATGAAAATAATAAGCAATTACTACCATGCTTTTCAAGATAAAACACTATAATTGTACAATTACACATATTCAGGTTAAGATGTGTTATCGAGTTACAGTTACTAAATCATTCATATCTGAAGCTACAAAACTCCAAATTTAGTTTCGTTAATTTTCCTTGAAACTAGATTCATATATATTTCTTCCATAAAATTTACAGAGTTTTTGGTTTATCTAATTAGTACAGTTTATTAGTTAAAGTCTCCCCTGTTTCAGAGTATGACTACTCTGACCTCTATGCACTATAAACTAAATTTCTCCTTGTACAGAATTCCAACGACCATACAGTTTGTTTCCCTTAACAATAGACTCAATAAGGAATCCATCCATGTAAGGTATGACTCTTAATAATTTGTTTACGATTTATAGTGAATTTCTAAAGTCAGAACAGGGAATCTCGAATTCATTCAGACCCTATTTCACAAGAATTCGAATATCACACAATATGGAATTCTTTTGCTTCCCCTGTTTCTTTCATGTGAAAATAGACTCATTAAGATCTATTTTCATATATCATTTGCATTTTTATTCAACTGCCACAATTTTTAGTGAATTTTCAAAGTCATGCAACTGCTTCTATCAAACACTGTTTTACCACTAAAATTCATTCTTACATAACTCCACTTAATCCATTTTGTCTTATCGAAATTCACCCAATTATCGAGCACATTGCTCATAATTTTTCATAAATATATACCTGCACTTATTCATCATACAATCATGTTCAATTGTATTTTTTACTTAATCGATTTTCCCGTTGAACTCTTCGGAATAATAACTGATACTCAATTGCCTGCGCATATTTTCACACTTGTAGCCAAAGCTATCTGGTACGCATAGTAGGCTGCACATAGTACTACACATGCGACCAATTATCCGGTACACGTAGTAGCCTGCACTTAGTACTACACATGTGACCAATTATCCGGTACACGTAGTAGCCTGCACTTAGTACTACACACGTGATCACAGTTTTAGGGTACGCATAGTAGCCTGCACTTAGTACTACACATGCGACCTCACAATAGATCATTCGTATCGTTTTTATTCCGAAGGTTCAATCGGGAAATTCCTCACTTTTCAACATTTTACTAAATTTTCTGTAATCAATTTAAATTCATAATTTACATCAAATAACCATTTGATAGGCAGCCACATTTCATATGATATCAAAATATAATAACATAAAAAGAATCGATAGATTATTTATGTACGAATTTACTCGAAGTGTCGATCTCACTATCCATAGTACCAATTGTCCATTCATAGTATAATAAGACACAACTCAAATATCAAATCAACTTTTAAGAATTTACATAACATATATCACATATTTCATATATCACTTGTCATGTATCTCCATTTTCTTGCATTTCATGTAACATTCTTTCATGTCATATTTCCACATCATAAACACCATTCCATCAACTTTTCCAATATATTAAATCATAAAATATATGAAATAATAGTAAGAAATATAATTCAAACATAACATTGCATTATTATTATCATACGAACTTACCTCGATCTAGAAACAACAATTTACCATTTTAGTCCATAACCTTGTATTTTCCCGATTTAAGCCCAATCTCGATTTCCTTCATCTATAATATCACATTTAGCCTAATAATTAGTCACACTATTCACACATGTCCAAAAATCATTTTTTAAAAATTTTCATTTTGACCCCTAAACTTTTGCATATTTGCACTTTTGCCCCAAGTTTCGGAAATTAAACTTCATCCTATTTGCTTATGTTTTATGACATGCTGATCATTTTTCCCTTCTATGGCAACATCAAATTCTCACTCTAACATGTACTTATGACTATTAGGTATTTTTACCGATTAAGCCCTTTTGCTCGTTTTCACTTAAAACTGAGTAGCACAAATTGTCTAACATAATTTAAAACCTCATATTCTATCATAAAACACCAAAATACACAAATTTCACCTATGGGTATTTTTCCAAACATGAACCCTAGGTTGAATTATTGCTAGCATAAGCTAAATCAAGTTACCGGGACTTCAAAAACGTAAAAATCATTAAAAACGAGGCTAGAACGGACTTACAATCGATATTGGAAGCTTGGAAACCCTATCCATGGAGTCTCTCTTGGTATACATGTCCATGGTGAAGAAGATGAGCAAAATTGGCTTTTAATTTTGTATTTTAATTCATTTTACCCCTAAATGACCAAAATGCGCTTACTACTAAACTTTCCAAAAATTACATTCATGTCCAATACTTGTCCATAAACTTTGAAATTGGTAAAATTTCTATTTAAGACCTCCTAATTAATATTTCAAATCAATTTCATACTAGAAACTTCAGAATGCAAGTTTTGCAACTTATTCAATTTAGTCCCTAACTTCAAATTAAGCACTTTATGCATAGAATTTCTGTACGAAATTTTCACACAATCATGCAATCATATCATAGACCTCAAAATAATTATAAAATTATTATTTCTATCTCAAATTTGTGGTCACAAAACCACTATTCTGATTAGGCCCTAATTCGAGATATTACAAAAACGACCTATCCTGGTATGACGACGAGAAATGTATTGATTGAAATTCCCTCATGAGCTGATCTCCTTTAGTGAAAAGAATAATATGGAAATTTTGATGTAGAAAATAGTTAAAGGAATAATGTTTGAATATGAGATGTTCGAGTGTGGTAATTACAGTGAGTAGACAATGGTTGTCTCTCGTAAGGCACTCTAGGAGTCCATTTATTTCTAGAAATTTGTTGTATTGGTTGTATATTCTCTGATGAATTTTTGTAATATAGAAATGTTCCTTGATCTTAATGATCGATAAAGGCATTGTCAGTCTGATTGGATTTTCTTGTTTTGGATTTCTTTATGTTGGATTTCTATATTCGGGATTTTGTTATCTTGAATTCTTGGTCATCTTTATCTCGCAACTTATCGAACATAGCTTATAGTTAAAGTATGACTTTTAGCTTGCAATATATATATATCAAGTATGGTTATGCTTCTGATTTGATCATGGTGGTCTAGTGATATTGGTATTTGGATGTCTCTAAATTTTCGTATAAGGATTTAACATTGGCAAAGGCTTAAGTGGTAAAATTTTCATCTTGTGAAATTAATGGCTTGATTCATGATTGGCAAAGCTTGGACAGATGAGAACATTGTTAATCGCAGCCTTTGAACTGGTCTAGTTTGGGTTGAGCAAAGACTTCTTGATTTTTAGTGATGTATTGTTGTTTGAATGGTGATGTGCTTTAAGACAACAAGATAAGTGATAGCTTAAAGTATCTGATGTCATAGAAAGACCTGAGTTTGCTATAGTGTAAATGACTTGGGTATTAAAAGATGATGAGATGGTTATTGTATAATCCTTGTGTAAGAATATTTGAAATGTTAATGAGGTTAAAGCCTAGGTTCTACCAGGGTTATCTCTGCAAGTATTGATTATTATGGAAAATGAGAAAGGATTATCCTCAAGGCCCTATAAGGATCATCCCTGTCTTTGAAAGAGAAAAACGTCATGTAGCTTATTGTTAAGTTTGGCTGTATGGAGGATCGTAACCGAATCCTCAACCTTACGCCCTGGTTATTTGATAAATGCCTATTCTCGATGGTGCCATTTGAAAAAGGAAAGAATCGATTCATATGATTTTTGGTGGGCGCCCTTTTGGTTAAGATTGTACAACATCCCTATAGAGCTCATGGATCTTCAGATGGCATTGGATGAGGGAAAAGCTATCGGGGAACTTATGGTGATTGACTGGAACGACCAAAACGAAGGATGGACAGAGTTTATGAGGCTAAAAGATAAAATTAACATCTCCAAACCCTTCAGGAGAATTGTGAAACTAGTCAGCAAAGACGGGGAGGAAACAATAGGGGTTCTAAAGTATGAGAAGCTCTCGGACTTTTGCTATCTGTGTGGGTTGATAGGACATACCTTCCAAAAGGGTCATAATAAGAGGGAGGGGATATGGTTGATGGGTTAAACCTTCAGTATGGGGCTTGGATGAGGACACCTTTTGTGACCCCGAGTTAATACAGAGGCATGAGGAGGAACGTGGTTGAAATAGTGTCGACTATGAACCTTTCGAATGAAGATAGGGAGGAAATCCAAACAAATACAAAGGATGATAGTGGGCAACCTAATCAGAAAGAAAAAGAGAAGGGTGTTGAAGAAGACTCGATATCAAACTCGCCCATGGAGAAAAAGAGTCACAAGTTGGCTATGGATAGCATGGGACGATTCAAGCATAAGAGAAAGAGAATGAGAGAGTGGAATCGAGAAAACCCTGATGAAAACCCTTTGATCGCGTTATTTCATGATAAGTTTTAAATATTTATAATTAATCATTCTTGAAACTAACTATTATCGCGATGTAGGCAAGTGTACCTATCGAACAGTAGTATAGTTTTAGCAAGACCGGATTGTCGAACCCAAAGGAACTAAAAGTACTAGTAATGACTGTCTTTTTACTATCTAGCCTAAGAAAAAAGAGATTTTGTTTTACCTAACTAATTATCTAAACTAAGAACTCACATAGAATGGAATTGGGGAATTGCTTTTGGGAAAATCGATTGAATTAAGACAATACCTAAGGAAAAATCCACCTAGTGTAATATCCCGAATTAGGGCCTAATTGGAATAGTGTTTTCGTGACCACAAATCCAAGATATAAATAATTATTTGATAATTATTTTGATGTTTATGATATGATTGCATGATTGTGTGAAAATTTCATGATGAAATCCTATGCCTAAAGTGCTTAAATTGAAATTAGGGACTAAATCGAATAATTTGCAAAACTTGCATTCTAGGAGTTTTAGTATGAAATTGTTTTGGAATATTAATGAGGAGGTCATAAATAGAAATTTGACCAATTTCTATGTCTATGGACAAAAAGTGGACATTGATGGAATTTTTGGAAAGTTTAGTAGTAAGGGCATTTTGGTCATTTAGTTATTAAAATGAATTAAAAACAAAATTAAAAGCCAATTTTTGTCCATCTTCTTCATTAGGCCGAAATTTCAAGGGTTCTCCATGGTTAGGGTTTGTTTCAACCTTTCAAGCTCCATAGTAAGTGATTCCAAGCCCCGTTTTTAATGTTCTTTACGTTTTTGGAATCCCGGTAGCTCGATTAAGCTTATGCTAGAAATAATTCAACCTAGGGTTAATATTTGGAAAAATACCCATAGGTGAAATTTTTGTATTTTGGTGTTTTATGATAGAATATGAGGTTTTAAATTATGTTAGACAACTTGTACTACTCGGTTTTAAGCGAAAACGAGTAAAAGGGCTTAATCGGTAAAAATACCTAATAGTCATAAGTACATGTTAGAGTGTGAATTTGATGTTGCCATAGAAGGGAAAAATGATCAGCATGTCATAAAACATAAGAATAAGGGATGAAGTTTAATTCCCGAGCCTAGGGGAAAAAGTATAATTATGCAAAAGTTTAGGGGCAAAAATGTAATTTTGCCAAAGTTCGTATTAAATGTTGTTTTGATGAATGTATGTTTTAAATAAGATTAATTTGAAAACTTGACAGGTATGTGCTTAAACCCTCAGGTTGAAAACTTTGTATGATGAAATCATAGAAAGATATTAAATACAAATGAAACATGAATCTCTTGGTGTTGTTTATGCAAATGATGTTTTATGTGGGATTGTGTGATTATGTTACTTGCTATTTGCATGTGAACTTACTAAGCATTTATGCTTACTCCCTCCTTTTCTTTCATTGTAGTTTTGCCAAGCCGGCTTGAGAATCGGGATAGGTCGAAGACTCGTTCACACTATCCGAAGGCCTAAATTGGTAAAATGGCTTGTGTGTTTTCAATGTGGCATGTATGGCAAAATACTCACTTTGTGTAAATGATCTTATGATATGGCTATGGTTTGGCAAGAAAAGGGTTTGTAAATGATTAGCCATTGGAATGGCCAATCTAAGTCATATTTGATGTTTTGTATGTTTAAAATGCTATTTAGTCCATGAAAATTCTTAGTAAAGTAAAATTTGCCATAAAATAGAATCTGATAGCAGCAGTGATGTAAATTTGAAAAATCACTAAAAATAGTAGAAATGGAATTAAATGATGAGTAAGTTATGAAATTTAAGCTTAATGAGTCTATTTTCATATGGATTGAAAAAAACAGGTATATGAATTATATTTTATGAGATATTTGAATTTTTGTGAAACAGGGCCAGAGTGATTTCTGGATCCCCTATTCTGACTTTAAAAATTCATCATAAATTGTAAAAATATAATTAGAAGTCATAATTTATATGTAAAAATTTCTTATTGAGTCTAGTTTTAAGAGAAACAAAATTTATTGTCATTTAAATTCTGTACAGAGAGATATCTAATTCGTAATATACAGATGTCAGAGTAGTCGAACCCTGAAACAGGGGAGAATTTCACTAATAAACTGTACTAATTGGCTTGACCAAAAATTCTATAAAACAATTACTAAATATATATACGAGTCTAGTTTCATGGAAAATTTACGGAATTGGATTTTGAGTTTCAAAACTCGAGATATGAATTTTTAAGCAACTGAGACGCAGATTGCTAGCTTGACTGGAAATTTTAAAAATAAATTGTTTGAGCTGTTTAAGTAATGAATTAAGTCTGTTAACACCTCGTGTTCGACTACGGCGACAGTCTCGGGTACAGGGCATTACACCTAGACTGTACTTGTTATTTTGGCTCCGAATCGGGTGATCTACTCATTTAACTTGTTCCGTAGAGATCTCTAAGTTATGTTATTATCCCTATTCAAGACTAATAACGTCTAATCCCTAGGTTGAATAATTGAAACCTTTCTCTAATTAACACCCTAGGGTTGCATTAACTCGATCTATAGATCCCCTTATTAGGTTTCACCCTAATCCGGCAAAATTTTGTCATCCTATGTCTAGGCGTGCAATCAACTCTGCTTAATTATGACAAATGTACTCTTAGACAGGGTCTATTCCTCCTCTGAATAAGAACCTATCTTGAATATGTATCCTGGGATATCAAAACAAGAATTAAGAACACATAATTAAGAACAAGTTAAATATTTATCATACAATTCAGAAAATAATAACAAGATTCGTCTCAGGTTTTATTCCCCTTAGGTATTTAGGGGTTTTAGTTCATAACTAAATAACAAAACATCTTAGAATAATAAAGAATACAAAACGTAAAGAAAACCCAAAACTCCTGAAGGGGAAATTGAGGAGAGCTCTTCAGTCTTGATGATGAATCCGGCTTCCGAGATGGATCAATCGGCTTCCTTGGAGTAATTTCTTACTCCCTCTCCATGTGTCCCATTTTCTTCCTCCTCTAGAGTGTATTTATAGGCTTTGGAATGCCTAAGAGCCCTCTAAATTAGCCTTTTCTGAATTGGACTCAACTTGGGCTCGACAGGGACACGCACATGTGACACACCCGTGTACGATTACTTCAGGCTATGCTCGAGCCTACCAAATCGACACGGCCGTGTGGTCTGCCCGTGTGAAGAGGTCCAGGCCATGTTGATTTCGTACTTTGGCCCATTTTCTCCGTTTTGGCCCGTTTCTCGTTCCTTTCGCTCTTTTATGCTCTTCTAAGTGTAAAACATGAAATTAAAGCATTAGGAGCATCGAATTCACCAATTCTAATGGGAAATCATCCATAAAATGTGTTAAACATGGGGTAAAAATATGTATAAATTACGGTTTATCAAATACCCCTACACTTAAGCAGTTGCTTGTCCTCAAGAAAAATTCTCAACTCATAATCAAAATAAATTCTTTTCAACTTATAATTTCTATCAACAATATCTCAAATTAATCCATAGGTAATCATACATTGAGAATTCAACTAAAAGAACATCAAAGTTTCAATCATTCCATGTTGAACAATTTATTCTGAAAACATAGGTGACTCCCCTTGTCTAAGTAATTACCTTGTATTTCAAAATGTCACAGAGTTTTACATCCTCACTAAAGATTCACTTAAATCACTCGAGGTGTTTAAGGACAATAAATGAAGCACTCAATAGTCAATAATGAAAAGTCATTACCATAGGCTTACACGAAAATCAAATCTCCACCACTATAATTTGAGATGATACATCAATCAAAAGGTCGTTAGAGGGTTGTAGTGAGGCTTGGTTAGGGGATGTGGTCACAAGCTGAAAGAAAGGGTTAGAATCGAGATTGGGTTGAAAAATTACTTAACTAGAAAAATATTTAATCATCACTTACGTACAACATAACTCCTTCTCTGACTATGGAATTTAAATACTGAAGCTTACAAACAAAAGATCACTACTAATATGTATACATTTTTTTTATGAACAAGTTAAATACATAGACTAACTGTTAAGAACAAGACATAGCTAAGCAATTTACTCAACTCAAATCTCAACAAAAATAGGGATCAAATTAATTTAGGGGATTTCAACAATAATGGGTTAAGGGTTGATCTTAAGGGAAATACAAGAAATGGCTTGTTAGCTCAACGGGGTTTACTAAGGGTTAATCATGGAGGTAGGCTTTTCATGGCATGAGTGGGTTAATCCTAAGTTTCTTTCTCATTTTGACATATCAAATCAAATGGTGTGGTCTTGACATGCATAATCAAGCAAGTTCTAGAATAATAGTTCAATACCGACGCACAGAAAACAATAATAAAAGTAAGCATGAAAGAATTAATAGATGCTCAAAAGGCTCAAGAATCTCACAAAAATTATGGAATTTTGATGTTTAAAACTTGTGAATTCCAACTCAAAGTAATGCTTAAACTTTGGGGAAACAACCTAAAATTTTAAATTCTTAAAAATCAACTTATCATGCCTGATTCTCTAATGTCTTAAAGTTTAAACAATCAATGCAAAAATGCCTATGTTTTAATTCAAGATATATCAATCAAAAACATAAATCAATTAAAATTTATCCTAAATATGATATGAAAGGTTTTCAAGAGAACAAGGCAGTCATTCAGGGATTTTTCTAATAGGGAAATGAAGTAAATACCCCCCACACTTAAAATGTACATTGCCCTCAATGTACAAAAATAGATATAAGAATATAGAAAGAAGATAGGGAGAGAAGTGAAACTTCCTGAGTTGAAAATGGATGCAATTCCTGGATTAGTGAGAGCGAGTTGCTGGAAATACGACTGGAGGACAAACATGATTCTGAAGGACAAAAGGATAATTGGGGGAATAATTTGATAGTAATCATAAGGATAAGCCATTTTAAAAAAAAGACTCTTCAAAAATAAATAAAATAAAATTGATAATCTAATTTTTTTTCAAGTGGCATGGCCGGTTCACACGCCCGTGTGGATCGTGTCCCGCCCGTGTTTAGGGAAATCTTTGCCTTGTTTTCACACGGCCCTAAGTATGCCCGTGTGCTTGGCCATGTCTCTATGGAAAACCTATATTCAAGAGCTCCGTTAGTAAGTTAAGTGTTGAAGACTAAATTTTAAAGAAGTTAATACAGTTAGTGCTCGGGTTGCCTCCTGAAAAGCGCTTATTTATAGTCTAAGCTTGACTTACCTTAGGAGGTTATACTCCTCATTCCTGCTATCAATCTCATCAAAATAAGGTTTTAAACGGGTGTTGTTTACCTTAAAAGTGTCGAACTTGGGATGACTGACCTCGATTGTACCGAATGGGAAAATGCTGAGTACCATAAGAGGGATTTCTTCATTCAGTGTGGTAGTGACAATGTGGGGATCTGCGGCATCTAATAAGACTCTATCTCCAACCTTAAGTTGATTTGGAAAGGTATTGAGCTCGTTCTATCATAGATTCGGTTTGTCGGGTGTTCTTGGTTTATGCATTCGCCATTCATCTAGCTCCTTGATTTGTAGCCTTTGTTCTTCATGAATAGGTCCTCTACTATTGTTTGAGAATGGCTCATGTACTTCCTTCAGACTTATCTCCTGCAAAGTGGGTTGTATCATATTGTCAATTTTAATAGAATGATTTAGATGATCACCTTCAATTTACGATGTGTTGCCAGAATTGCGAGCTTGAAGGGTGATTGTGTCGTCTCCCACATGGAGTGTGAGTTCACCTATGCTAACATCAATAATCATTTTAGCAGTTGCTAAAAAGGGCTTTCCTAAAATTAAAGGAGTGTTGCTATCCTCTTCTATGTCTAGAACAATGAAGTCAACGGGAAATATAAATTTATCGATTTTAACTAACACATCTTCAATAATACCTCTAGGGAATCTTATAGTTTTATCTGCTAATTGAATGCTCATCCTAGTCTGTTTGGGTTTCCCAATACCTAATTATTTAAACATTTTGTAGGGCATGACGTTAATACTAGCCCCTAAATCAGCGAATGCATTATTAACATCTAAACTACCAATTAAGAAAGGAATTGTAAAACTCCCTGGATCTTTTAATTTGTTCAGTAGCTTATTTTACAGAATAGCTGAGCAAACTGCATTTAGCTCCACATACGATGCCTCGTCCAACTTCCGCTTATTTGCTAAAAGCTCCTTTAAAAATTTCATTGCGTTTGGCATCTGTGATAGACCTTTAATAAACGGTAAGTTAATGTTTAATTTTTTTAAGAGTTTAAGGAATTTACCAAATTGTTCATCTGAGCGATCTTTCCTTATCGCTTTGGGGTATGGCACATGAGGTTTATATTCGACATTCACTAATTTGTTTTTATTATAACCTACCTCACCTTGACCTTTTCTTACCATAGTTTCTTGCCTCGGTTCTAGTTCAGGCTTAGCGACTCCTTCGTCAACTTGAATATTAATTGCGTTGAGCTCTTCCCTTGGATTGGGTTCAGTATTACTAGGCAAGCTACCTTGGGGTCGTTCGGAGATTAGTTTGGACAGCTAGCCTATCTGAGTTTCGAGCCCATGGATCGATGCTTGTTGATTCTTAAGTGCTGTTTTAGTGTTCTGAAAAGGGGTTTCTGACATCAAGATAAACTTTGTGAGTATCTCTTCAAGGTTCAGTTTCTTTTCCTGTTGATAGGGTGGCTGTTGAAAACCCGAAGGATGTTGTGGTCTTTGATTTCTTTGACCACCCCACGAGAAATTTGGGTGGTTCCTCCAACCTGCATTGTAAGTGTTACTATATGGATTGTTTTGAGATCGAGGATTATTACCCATGTAATTTAACTTCTTGTTATCCATGTTGTGGCCATAAGGTTGGTATTTCGAATGGCTTGTTCCACCTCCACTTGCTTCGCACTATATTACCGGGTGAACCTGTGAAGAACTAAGAAAAGCATCAATCTTCTTATTCAAGAGTTCTACCTGATTAGAGAGCATGGTGACTGAATCGATGTTATAAAAACTGGCTATTTTCGTTGGTTTTGTCCTCATGACTTCCCACTGATAGTTATTCAGTGACATCTCCTCTATAAACTCATAAGCATCTTCAGGTGTTTTATTATTGATGGTTCTACTAGCAGCTGCATCAACTATTTACCGAGTCGAAGGATTCAGACCATTATGGAACATTTGAACCTGAAGCCAAAGTGGTAACCCATGGTGAGGGCACCTTCTCAGTAAGTCCTTGTATCTCTCCCATGCATTGTAAAGAGTTTCTAAGTCCATCTGCACAAATAAAGAGATACCATTACGTAATTTGGCCGTTTTAGTAGGCGGGAAATATTTTAATAGAAATTTTTTGGTTATTTGTTCCCAAGTAGTGATTGACCCTCGTGGTAATGAGTTCAACCACTGTTTAGCCTTGTTTCTCAATGAAAAAGGGAATAACCGAAGATGAATCGCATCAATAGAAACACCATTAATTTTAAATGTATTGCATAGTTCCAAACAGTTTGCTAAGTGAGCGTTGGGATCTTCATCCTGCAAACCATCAAACTGAACAAACTGTTGTATCATTTGAATTCTGTTAGGTTTTAGTTCAAAAGTATTTGCAGCTACAGCAGGTCTAACTATGCTCGATTTAGTTCCTGTTAAAAAAGGTTTAGCATAATCATACATAGTGCGTGGAGCAGGATTTTGATTAATCGCAATTGCAGGAGGTAGCTGATTGTCTTGGTTTTCAGCCATCTCTTCGGTTTGGTGTTAAGTATCGTTCTCTTGCTCATTCTCTGTGTATCTTAAGCTTCACCTTATTCTCGTTGGTGTCTGCGAACTGTGAGATCAATTTCTTCGTCAAAAAGTAGTGGTCTTGACAGGTTTCTTCTAGTCATAAATAATAAAAACCTGCCAAAAGAAAGAAAAAATAAATTAATAAATAATAAAAAATTAAATTAAATTGCAAGAAAAAAATAAATGGCTAAAGTAATAAAAATTGAGCGTTCTTAATATCTTAGTTCCCCAACAACGACGCCAAAAACTTTATCGCGTTATTTCGTGATAGGTTTTAAATATTTATAATTAATCATTCTTGAAACTAACTATTATCGTGATGTAGGCAAGTGTACCTATTGAACAGTAGTATAGTTTTAGCAGGACCGGATTGTTGAACCCAAAGGAACTAAAAGTACTAGTAATGACTGTCTTTTTATTATCTAGCCTAAGAATAAAGAGGTTTTGTTTTACCTAACTAATTATCTAAACTAAGAATTCACAGAGAATGGAATTGGGGAACTGATTTTGGGAAAATCGATTGAATTAAGACAATACCTAAGGAAAAATCCACTTAGACTGTACTTGTTATTCTGGCTCCGAATCGGATGATCTATTCATTTAACTTGTTCCGTAGAGATCTCTAAGTTATGTTATTATCCCTATTCAAGACTAATAACTTCTAATCCCTAGGTTGAATAATTGAGACCTTTCTCTAATTAACAACCTAGGGTTGCATTAACTTAATCTCTGGATCCCCTTATTAGGTTTCACCCTAATTCGGCAAAATCTTGTCACCCAATGTTTTGGCACACAATCAACTCCACTTAATTATGACAAATGTACTCTTAGATAGGGTCTATTCCTCCTCTAAATAAGAGTCTATCTTAAATCGGTATCCTGGGATATCAAAACAAGAATTAAGAGCATATAATTAAGAACAAGTTAAATATTTATCATACAATTCAGAAAATAATAACAAGATTCGTCTTAGGTTTCATTCCCCTTAGGTATTTAAGGGTTTTAGTTCATAACTAAATAAGAAAACATCTCAAAATAATAAAGAATACAAAACGTAAAGAAAACCCAAAACTTCTAAAGGGGAAATTAAGGAGAGATCTTTAGTCTTGATGATGAATCCGGCTTCTGAGATGGATCAATCGGCTTCCTTGGAGTAATTTCTTACTCTCTCTCCGTGTGTCCCATTTTCTTCCTCCTCTAGAGTGTATTTATAGGCTTTGGAATGCTTAAGAGCCCTCAAAATTAGCCTTTTCTGAATTGAACTCAACTTGGGCTCAGCAGGGACTCACCCGTGTGACACGCCCGTGTGTGATTACTTCAGGCCGTGCTCGAGCCTGCCAAATGGACACGGCCGTGTGGTCTACCCACGTGAGGAGGTCCAGGCCGTGTTGATTTCGCACTTTAGCCCATTTTCTCCGTCTTTGGCCCGTTTCTCGTTCTTTTCACTCTCCTATGCTCTCCTAAGTATAAAACATGAAATAAAAGCATTAGGAGCATCGAATTCACCAATTCTAATGGGAAATCATATGTATAAATTACGGTTTATCACCCTTCCAAAATTGTTAGAAGAAGATTGATGGAGAGTGTTTTACCTTGAAAGGCAGTGGCTGATGATCAGCCCCACCAATAACCATGAAGATCTTTTGCTCGAACTGCTATGGGGTTGGAAACCCTGTGACAGTTCGTGAGTTGAAGCAACTCCTTTTCTCAAATGTTCCTGATGTTGTTTTTTTGTGTGAAACTAAAATTCACTCTAATAGTTTGTCTCGTGTTCGATCAATTTATAGGATGGAAGGATTCATGGCTATTAACTCGAAGGGTAAGAGTGGTGGTCTTACTTTAATGTGGATGGAGGGTGTAAAGGTAGATGTGCAAAATTTTTCTAATCACCAAATTGATTCCCTGGTCACTTTAGATGAGAATAGTGTGATTTGGTTTACTGGTTTCTATGGTCAAGCCAAACCAAACTTATGGAATCAATCGTGGTATATGTTAAGAAGGGTTAAAAGAATGGTCAAGGAAGGTTGGATTGTTGGGGGCGATTTTAATGCTATCCTTAACAATACTGAGAAGGAAGGGGGCGTAGAAAGCTGAGAAAACCTATGAACGAGTTTGAAGATATCCTGGATGAGCTGGCTTTGGTTGATGTTAAAACTAGCGATGGATGGTTTATGTGGTCTAATAACAGAGAGGGAGCCAACCTCATTAAGGAAAGATTGGATGGGTTTTTGGTTTCGGAGGATTTGATTGGAAAATTGCCTTTTATTACTACTAAAGTGGTGTGCCAGTTGAAGTTTGACCATGAGGCTATTTTTTTGAACACGCAGGGTTGTCAGTCGGGGGAGATAGGGAGAGACTATAGATCCTGCTTCAAGTATAATGTTTGCTTGGCTAAGGAGCAGGAAGCTAAGAATATTATTACCCGCATTTAGGTTGACAAGGATAATAATATTTTAAATAAGATGAATAATATTCAGGAGGAGCTGGGCCTGTGGCAGTATCAACGGTATAAGATAATGAAGTATAAGATTAACAGGCTGGAAAGTAAGATTGGTAAGATCGTGGATGGGCCAAATAATGAGAGGTCATCGACCTTCTGAAGGTAGCTCGTGATCAGCTGAGTCATTTATATGATACGAAAGAGAGGTACTGGGTGCAAAGGGCTCGCAATCAATGGCTCAGAGAAGGCGATCGTAACACCCAGTTTTTTCATGTGCGAGCTATGGGCTGAAAGAAGAAAAATAGCATCGATAAGCTTAAGGACATGCAAGGTATGTGGCATGAAGACAAAAATGAGATTTGCCACATTATTTGGAGCTATTTTCACGATCTCTTTAAGACCTCTATCGTACCGGATGAAGATATTGATCTGATTTTTGTTCTGATATGCATTACTGATGATATGAATAGTTACTTAAATAGTGAGTTTACTGATGATGAGATTATGACGGCCTTCAAGCATATGGATCCCCGAAAAGCCTTGGGGATTCATAGGCTATTGGGGAGTTTCTTCAAAGAGCATTGGTCGACGGTGGGAAGTGATGTTTTAAGGATGTGCCAGGATGTTTTACAAGGCAATAAAAATGTGGACTGTGTTAATGATACTTTACTGGTCATGATTCCTAAGGTCAAGAATCCTTGTGAGATGACAAATTTTCACCCGATAAACTTGTGTAGGGTCATCTATAAGATCATTTCTAAAGCCTTGGCTAATCAACTCAAAGTTGTGCTTCCCCAGTGTATAAGCCAAAATCAAAGAGCTTTTGTCCCTGGCTGGATGATCCATGACAACGTCCTTGTTGCTCATGAGCTCATGCACTACCTTCGGAGCTTAAAAAATGGCCCTAACAAGGGTTGTGTGATCAAGCTCGATATTAGCAAGGCGTATGATCAGGTGGAATTGTGTTTCCTCGAGAAAGTGATGATAAGAATGGGTTTTTCTAGAGTTTGGGTTAAAAATCATGAATTGTGTTTGTACAGTTCTGTATAGAGTTAAATGCAATATGAACCGTATTGATATCATTATCCCAGAGAGAGGTCTTCGCCAAGGGGACCCCCTTTCCCCTTACTTATTTCTTTTCTGCATGGATGTCTTCTCTCGTATGCTGCTCAAAGCCCAAGAGAAAAATAATATTAAGGGTATTTGTACGAGTAAGGATGGTCCTAGAATGAACCATCTATTCTTTGTTGACAATGCTCTCTTGTTTGTAAGGAATCAACACAGTGAGGTGGAAACTTTTATAAGAATCTTGGACAACTTTCCAAGGATGTCAGATCAAAGCATTAATCTGGAGAAGTCTATGGTGTACTTTAGCCCCAACACCTCTGTGACTCAACGTGCAACGTTGGGGGTTTACTCCATATGAAAGTGGTAGATAAGTTTGATGGCTATCTTGGCCTTCCCATCTCTGCTACTAAAAAAAGATCAAGCAATTTTTAGAACATCTTGGATCGTCTTGCAAGCAGAATCAACGGCTGGTCAAAACATCTTTTGTCAAATGGAGGCAAGGAGATTTTTATCAAGTCTGTTATCCAAGCGATCCCTACTTACGCCTTCCTGGTGTTCATGGCTCCTAAGGGGGTTTTAGAGGAGATCCAATCCATGACGAGCCATGTGTGGTGGGGAGGTGGGGAGAAGAAAAGAGGCTGGAACATGTTACCTTGGGATCGACTGTGTTACCCAAAAGGTATGGACAACCTTGGCTTTTGGGATTTTCAGCTATTCAAGATTGCTCTGTTGGGCAGATAGGTGTGGCGACTCATCAACTGTAGGGATACACTATGCTATAAATTCTTAAGTGCTAAGTACTTTCCTGATGGAGATATTTTTCACCCTAAAAGTATGGACAAGCCCTCTTATACATGGCAGAGTATTGCTAAGGCGGCTATGGCTTTTCACGAGGGTTTTGGTTGGATTGTTGGTAGCGGGAAAAGTATTAGAGTGGCACGATAACTGGGGTTTTGAAGGTCTATTGGGTAAGTCCATTTGTCTTGAAAAAAAGCTGGTCAAAGAGGAAAAGTTGGGTGATTTGTTCAACAGTAGCAAGGATGGGTGGAACAAGAAAAGGGTTCGGGATATCTGTGGCAAAAATATGGGGGACCAAATATGTAATATCCCCATTATTCATAATGATCCTGAAGATCGATGTACATGGCTTCATTACCCTCATGGTATTTATTCTTCAAAGTCTGCCTACTAATGGTTGATGCTTAAACAGGTAGGATTCAGCCCTCACAGGATCTTCTAGAAAATCACGTGGAAATTAAAAACATCTGGGGTTTTTGCTGGAGACTTGGCCATTATTTCTTGCCTACGTCCGACAAAATTTCCAGTTTCTGTAATGGTTTTGACGATACTTGCCCGAGATGTGGTAAAGATATGGAGACCCTTATTCATGCGATGAAGGACTGCCTGTTGGCCCGTGAAGTGCTTGAGCATAGTAGGCTTCATAATAAGTTCCTGGTCGAGAATTACTCCAGGTACATTGACTGGATCGAAGATATGGCGAGAGAGTTGGATTATAAGGTAGTCTCTGACCTCATCACCGTCCTTTGGAATGTTCGAAACTCTAGAAATACCCGAATCTTTAGAGGAGTTGAGGAAGGGGCCAAAGTGAGCTGGGAGAGAGAAGCGGCTTTGAGTAAGGACTTTTGAATTTTTAACCTGCTTAAGGAGCCGATGTTACAAGGAAAGCAAAGGATAAAGTCTGGAGGAAACCGTCTCAGGGGGTGAATAATATTAACTTTGACACCTCTGTTCATGGAAAGAAAGTGTACTACGTGCTGGTTGCTATAGATTCTGAAGGCTTTGTTCATGGGGAGCGAATGGGCGTTGTGGATAAGGAGATGCAAATTGAGTGGGCTGAAATGCTGGCCATGGAAGAAAGCTTAAATGTTGCCCGGTCAAATAATTGGAATGCCTTGGAGTTGGAGTCTGATTGTGCCAGCCTAGTGAACCGCTTTAAAAATTGGAGCTGTGATTTGACTATGCTGGGCCATCGTATGCGGGAGATCCAAAGGAAAACTCATTGTTTTAGCTATTTCAATTTTAAATGGGGCCCTCGTTGTTGTAATAAAGTGGCCGATTATCTTTGTAGTTGGGCCAAAACTAAAGATTGTAATAAGGATTTTAAAATGGACTATCCTTCAGAAGTCCATGAATTTGTTTTGAATGACGCAATAAGTTGAGGTTGACCCTCGGGTCTTTTTATAAAAAAAAGACTGTGCATGTGTTTGATAATGCCTCGTATCCTATCTCGGTCTCGGGTACGAGTAAAGGGTGTTACATTAGCTTCATCAGGTTCATCAAACAATTTATTTTCTTGTGGTGGGTTGCCCATAGTAGGTGGTCAATTTTGCATCTACTGTTGTTGTTGTTGCGGGGGACATTTTCTACGTATTAGTCTTTCTAGACCAGTGGGCAGCTCTATAGGTGTGCCCCTTATTTGAGTTATACACTGAAACCATAAAGAAAATAAAAATGTTAGTAAAACTTAAAAAAAATTGTATCTATAATTTAAAATTTTCCTAATTATTATATATGATGTAAACATTAAAACTAAGTTAGTTGCACTGCCTCCCCGGCAATGGCGCCAACAACTTGACCTCCTCCAGATGTACTAACATCCAGAGTGTGAATACTGCTACTAAAAATTTGAGATTGAGGTGGTGTTGGAATGACGGAAATGTACAAGTGTACAAAATCACAACAAGTAATAAAGTGACAAGTAAATGTCGAGTTATCGTACCCACAGGGACTACGAAAAGAATTATTATGAATGATATTTAAAACACTTTGGTGAAGAAAAATATTTTGTTTGAAGAGGGTGATTGTAACACCTCATATCCGTAACCCATGTTGGAGCGGAATACGAGGCATTACCTAACTCGATCTCATGCACCCAAACGTTCACAAGTCACCCAGACTCGGTCCAATTTAACACTTTTTTAATTTCTACTTTAAACTACTTGTTATGAGCCTACGAGCCCCAAATCAACCATTGAAAACTATTTGGGATCAACCCGGGTCCTTAAACCATCTATAGAAAATTTGACTTTAAAATAAGGCACACGCCTGTGTGAAAGGGTAACACACCTGTGCTGCCATTTCGACATGGTCGTGAGATGGCCCGTGTAGCCCACACGGCCTAAGCAATATAGGGACACGCCCGTGTCCTCCACTCGTGTAGAAATAATTTTAAATGCATACCTACAGGGTTTTCACATGGCCTGACAAACGCCCGTGGCCTGGCCCGTGTCCTTCACATGGCCATGACACGTCCGTGTCCTAACTCATGTGCAAAAACATGGACATTCTATTTTTGACATCAGCATCCTCAAAATATCACATGGCCAATGTACATGCACATGTGATGGGCCATGTCCACCACACGGCTGAGACACATGACCGTGTTTCTGCCCGTGTGTTTACTATCATGCATACTGACTTGAATATTTTACGTACAAGGGACGCACGGCCAGCCCACACGCCTATAGGGATGACCCTGTGTCACACACGGCCTAGACACACGCCCGTGTGTCTACTCGTGTGGACAATATAAGGCTATTTACCAAGCCTATTTGCCACCCTTACTTACACAACTTGCATGGTAGCAACCACAATCAACCATAATAAACAACATTCCATTTGTACATTTTACTCATCTATGAAAATAACATCTTTGTATATAAATCAAAATAAATATCAGCCATCATTCAAGGCTTAATACAAAATGAAGGGTTCCCAACCCAAGCCAACACATTTGGCCAATTTTCAATGACAAAAAAATAGAAAAGTTTAAGCCCTATACATGCCATATTCAAAAATATAAATCAGACTATGCCGAAAGCTTCGATTGATACTGTGATCAATATCTCTAACTTTCGTTGTTCCTTAAGCTAGATAGGCGACACTATAAGAAAATGGAAAAGGACAGGGAGTAAGCATAAAGCTTAGTAAGTTGCACATAAATAAATATACAACATATCTTTACCATTCATCAACAAGTATCATAATACACAAGTGACATAAGAAAAACTTACCCATCCATATTCATTACACCTCATATAGCATATATTGAGCTCACATTTCCTACATACCATATAGGTACCTGTACCACTCACATCACGGTTATACTATCTTAGTTAACTCTAAATTATACATTCACCGTTGAACTATATGGAACATTATCAGATACTCATTTACCCTCAAATATGGGGTCAGAAATCGACGTCATGTCCTAGACATGGTCTTACACAAGTCTAGTATATCTGTGCTAATGCCATGTCCCAGACATCGTCTTACACTGACACATCTCGTAGCCGGTGCATGTTCCAGACATGTCTTACACTAGCTTACGTCTCGAGGCCGATGCATATCCCAGACATGTCTTACACTAGCACTCGTCTCAATACCGATGCCATGTCCCCGACATGGTCTTACACTGGCTCTCATAATTTGGCTGATGCATGTCCCAGACATGTCTTACACTAGCTCACACAAGTGACCCAACGTCATGGCATGAATATCCGATTTATTTCCTAGGTTCGAACGGGAACTCTACTATCTCTATTACCATCATGCTTTCCCAATTCCACAATCAAGCAATTCATGCTATATTAAATTCAAGTACAACTCAACACATACATTAACATTGTAGTTGTATCGTCTACATACAACTTACCTCGGATTACAAAAGTGGCGATTAGTCGATTTAATCGATTTGCTTGGCTTTCCCCTAGCTTAAGTTTGAATTTGGTGATTCTTGATCTATAATCGCAAAATGCACTTATTTAGTCACCAAATAAAATTAAGAAATAAAAAATTCATATCTTTGGTAAAATGACCATTTTGCCCATAGACTTTAACAAAATGACCATTTTGCCCCTAGACTTTAACAAAATGACCATTTTACCCCTAGGCCCGAAAATTGATTTTTATCGAATTTCTTTATATCTTAAGCCTAGCCGAACCCTTTTTACTCTTATAGCAACTCCAAATTCCCACTATTTCACATACTTAACATTTATTTTACAACTTATACAATATAGTCCTCTTAGGTGTTTTCATACTAACATTTTTCATGAAAGTTGTTCATAACACACCCAAGACTTAATGTCTTCCATAAAAACTCAGCAAACATTAAAAACCCTTTCATGGCAAAGCCCTACGCTCTTGATCATTTTGCAAAGTAGTACCCTCATTTGAAAGCTCATGCTTTAAGGGTCTCAAAAGTATAAAAATATTCAAGAAAAGCCATTAAAATCACTTACTTGTGAAGACTTAAAGTTGCTGAAATTTTTGAAGCTCAAAACCCCAAAAAATGGCTGAAAAATCAGTGGAGAAGAAATGGGAAATAGGATGATATCATCTTTCTTTTACTTTATTTCTATTTTAGTCAAATTAGCCACCAAACCCACCAAACTTGGACTTTTTGACCAAATTACCTCCTATGGCCGGCCATGCACAATCTTAGGGTCTAATTGCCCTTTAAAGACCCCCAATTTAGGTTCTCTAGCTATTTGGCACTTTTAGCTATCAAAATAGGGCTTTTGCATTTTATGGAATTTAGTCCTTTTTTTTAATTAAGCTGACGAACGTCAAAATTAACTCACCAAATTTTCCATACATTCATATAATCATGCTATAACATCAAAATAATTATAAAATAATTTACTTGACTCTATATTTGTGGTCTGGAGACCACTATTCTGAATAAGCCCTAAATCAGGTTGTTACATTTCTCCTCCTTAGGGATTTTCGTCCCCGAAAAACTTACTGGCAAATAAGTTCGGGTACAGATCTCTCATAGTCTCCTCGGGTTCCTATGTTGCTTCCTCGAATCCATATCTCTGTCACAAAACTTTCACGAGTGCAACACTCTTATTTCTTAACTGTTTGACCTCTCGAGCCAAAATCTTGACCGGTTCTTCGCCATAAGTCATCTCCGGATAAATCTCAACCTCTACTGGCGTAATTATGTGTGAAGGGTCCGATCTATAGCGGCGTATCATGGATAAATGAAACACGTCATGAATCTTTTCCAACTCCTGTGGCAAAGCCAATCGATAGGCAACCGGTCCTACTCTTTTGATAACCTCATAAGGTCCTATGAAATGAGGACTCAACTTGCCTCTTTTACCAAATCTAAAGACTTTCCTCCATGGGGATACTTTCAAAAACACCTTTTCACTGACTTGAAACTCAATTTCTTTTCGTTTCAAATCTGCATAAGATTTTTGTCTATCTAAGGTGACCTTCAACCAGTCACGAATCACCTTAACTTTCTCTTCAGTCTCTTTGACTAAATCGACACTATGAATCTGATTCTCTTTGAGCTCAGTCCAATATAAGGGTGTTCGACACTTTCGCCCATACAAAGCCTCATAAGGCGCCATTTTTAGACTTGTCTGGTAACTATTGTCGTAGGCAAATTCAACCAATGGCAAGTACCTTTCCCAACTACCTTGAAACTCGAGAACACAACACCGCAACATGTCTTCTGAAATTTGAATCACTCTTTTCGACTGGCCATCTGTTTGCGGGTGAAATGCCGTGCTAAAACTCAACATTATTCCCAATGCCTCTTGTAACTTTTTCCAAAACCTCAAGGTAAATCTCGGGTCTCTATCTGAAATAATAAAAAAAGGCACTCCATGTAGCCTCACAATCTCAGAAACGTACAAGTTAGCCAATCTTTCAAGGGAGTAGTCAGTACGCACTGGTATAAAATGTACCGACTTTGTTAACCTATCCATAATAACTCAAACAACATCCTTTTTCTTTGGGGTTATCGGCAAGCCCGTCAAAAAATCCATGGTAATTCGATCCCACTTCCACTCTGGAACCTTTGTAGGCAGAAGTAGACCCGAAAGTACTTGGTGTTCAGCCTTCACCTGCAGACACACAAGAAACTTGGAAACGAACTGTGAAATATCTCTTTTCATCCCTGACCACCAATACATTTTCTTCTAGTCGTTATACATTTTCACACTACCCGGGTGGATGAATAAACACCCGCTATATGCCTCACCTAAAATCTTCTGAATCAATTCGTTGTTCTTGGGTTCACAAACTCTATCTTTGAACATCAAACACCCATCCATACCAACACAAAACTCAAATTTATTTTTCGTCTCACACTGAGCCATCTTAGCTTGCAACTCCTTATCACCTTTCTAAGCTTCATGGATCTCTCTTAGAAATGCCGATCTAACTCTAAACTCTGCTAGAATCGAACCATCATTAGATACAGTCAACTGAGTATTCATGGCTCTCAAGGCAAACAATGATTTTCTACTCAAAGCATCGGCAACTAAATTCGCCTTTCCCGGGTGATAGTCAATTATCAGCTCATAATCCTTTATTAGTTCTAGCCACCTTCATTGTCGTAGATTTAATTCCTTCTGCGTCATTAAATACTTGAGACTTTTTTGATTAGTGAATACTCGGCATTTCTCACCATAAAAATGGTTCCTCCAAATCTTCAATGCGAACACGATGGTAGCCAACTCTAGATCGTGTGTTGGGTAATTTTTCTCATGTGGCTTCAGCTGTCTTGAGGCATAGGTGATAACCTTACCTTCCTATATTAGCATGTACCCAAAACCATTCAATGAGGCATCACTATAAATCACAAATTCCTTACTCGACTTCGGTTGTACTAACACTGGGGCTTTTGTCAACAAAGCCTTTAATTGTTCGAAACTCTGTTGGCACTTTTATGTCCATTTGAACTTGACATCTTTTTGCAGCAATCTTGTTATCGGGGTAGCTATATTAGAGAATTCATTTACAAACCACCTATAGTATTCGACCAAACCCAAAAAGCTTCAAACTTCTGTCACATTCTTCAGTGGTTTCCATTCAACAATAGCTGAGATTTTGCTTGGGTCAACTCTAATCCTATCACCCGACACAATGTGTCCTAAAAATCCAACCTCCCTAAGCTAGAATTTGCTCTTACTGAACTTGGCGTACAATTGTTTGTCCCTTAGGATCTGTAATACAGTCCTCAAATGCTTTCCATGTTCACTCTCATCACGTGAGTAAATCAGTATGTCATCGATAAAGACCACCACGAACTTATCCAAGTACGACCAAGAAATGCGGTTCATCAAATCCATAAACACCGCCGGGGCATTAGTTAAACCAAAGGGCATGACAAGGAACTCATAATGCCTGTATCTTGTCTGAAACGCAACTTCGGCACATCTTGCTCTTTCATTCTTAACTGGTAATATCCTGACCTCAGGTTAATCTTGGAAAATACAGTAGCTCCTTTTAACTTATCAAATAGGTCATCGATCCTTGGCAAAGGATACTTGTTCTTCACTGTTACCTTATTGAGTTGTCTATAGTCAATACATAACCTTATCAACTCATCTTTCTTTTTCACAAAGAGCACCGGAGCACCCCACGGGAAAAGCTCGGTCTCGCAAAGCCCTTGTCAGTTAACTCTTGTAGTTGAGCTTTCAACTCCTTCCACTCTGTAGGAGCCATCCCATACGAAGTAATCGAGATGGGTGTCGTACTGGGCACCAACTCGATTCCAAACTCAACTTCCTTCACTGGAGGTAATCCGGGTAATTCCTCCGGAAACACATCTGTAAACTTACAAACCACTAGTACTAATTCTATCTTCAATTCAGACACTTGAGTATTAAGCACAAAAGCTAGGTAATCCTCATATCCATTCCTCAAATATTTTTCAGTAGTCAAAGACGATACTATTACAAGCAAATTATCTGATTCATCTGGCTCGACCCGAAAAACATTCCCGTCTTCACATTTCAACTCAATAACTTTTCTCCCACAGTCAACTACAACACTATGAAAAGGAAACCAATCCATCCCAAGGATTACATCAAATTCATTAAAAGGAAATAATATCAAGTCAGCTGGAAAACAATGATCTCTAATTGTCAAAGGACTATTTCTACATACTTGGTCCACTAGCACATGTCTGCCTAAAGGGTTAGACACTTTTATTACAAACTCAGTGGACTCTACTATCATGTTCATATGAGGTATCAATTCCATACATATATAGGAGTAGGTAGACCCCGGATCAATTAAAGCAACGACAAATATATCATGGATAGAAAAGGTACCCATGAACATATCGGGAGACTCTGCCTCTTCACAGGCACGAATAACATAAGTCCTTGCAGGCGCTCTGTCCTCGGACCTCACTGCATCATCTCTTGGCACACCTCGACTAGTAGCCCCGCTTCTAGAGTTCTTTTGTGGTCTACACCTCAATGGAGCACTACTTGCCTTCGCTTCTTGCTCTCTCTCTCTCTCTTCCATTTTGGAACCAGATGAAATGTTCTAATGATTCACACTTAAAACAACCCTTTCATTCCTTCAGCACTTGTCAAAGTGACGACAACCACATTGCGAACATTCTGGCCTATTCGGTCGAGCACTACTGACACTCGCAACAGAAGTGGTCTGGGCTCTAAAAGTCGTATTTTGTTGATTTTTTTTCTATTCGAAAACCCAATCGAAGCATTAGATTAGGTAGCGAGTTCCTTCAATCTCTTAGATGAGGACTGATGTGACTTCCCTATCTGTCTCTTCTTTGAATCTCGCGACTCAAAAGCTGCTTTCCTTCTCTCTTTAACCAGCTCTTCTGCCTTGCATGCTCCCTCAATGAGCACTACAAATTCTCTTAGTTCTAGAATACCAAAAAATACTCGGATATCTTCATTAAGACCATCCTCAAACCTCTTACACATGATGGCTTCTTAGGACATGCACTCCCGCGCTTATTTGCTGAGTTTCACAAACTCTCGTTCATACTCCATCACTATTCTGCTGCCTTGCTTTAGCTTTAAAAATTCCTTCCTCTTTTGGTCTATGAATGTCTAGCTAATATACTTTTTTTAGAATTCTTCCTAGAGGAATTCCCAAGTGATCCTCTATCTTGGTACAACGGACATGAGAGTATTACACCACCGATAAATCGAATCCCGTAGGATTAACACTACACACTTCACGCACTCTTCAGGTGTACACAATAGTTCATCGAATACCCCAATGGTATTCTCTAGCCAAAATTCTACTTTTTTCGGGTCGTTATCTAAGTTAGCCTGAAATTCCTCAGCCCCTTGCTTCCTAATCTTGTCTACCGGAGGCTTCTCCATCCTCATCAAGTCTATGCCTTGTGGTGCTACCTGGCTATACTGAGGGATCCAAGGAGGTGGGGGAGGCGAAGCGTTCCGATTTGCAAGAACGAACTCCATATACCAAGCGTCCATCATTCAAAGATAGACTAGCCCCTCCATATTGGCCCATAGTCTTGGGCACACTCTCGACTGGCGCGGTCCCCTCGGCAGGAGCCAGCATGTTACTCTCCACATCATCCACCGTGGCTCTATCTGGATCCATTTACTATATAGAAATACAATATATAATCGTTAGAAGTCGTCACATTATCAATATAGAGTTATGGCATGTATAGCTAGATCCGTACTCTCGCTAGGTTAGTCCTAGAACTACTAAACAATAGCTCTAATACAACTAAATGTAACACCCCATATCTGTAACCCAGGCTGGAGTAGAATACGAGGTATTACCTAACTCGACTTCATGCACCCAAATGTTCGCAAGTTACCCAGACTCGGTCCAATTTAAAAGTTTTTTTAATTTCTACTTTAAACTACTTGTTATGAGCCTATGAGCTACAAATCGACCATTGAAAATTGTTTGGGATCGATCCGGGTCCTTAAACCATCTATAGAAAATTTGACTTTGAAACAAGGCACACGCCCATGTGGAAGGGTAACACGCCTGTGTGGCCATATCGACATGGTCGTGTGATGGCTCGTGTGGTTTACATGGCCTAAGCAATATAGGGACACACCCATGTCTTCCACTTGTGTGGAAATAATTTTAAATGCACACCTACAAGGGTTTTCACACGGCCTGACACACGCCTATGTGCCTGGCCTATGTCCTTCACATGGCCATGACACGCCCTTGTCCTAGCCCGTGTGCAAAAGCATGGATATTCTATTTCTGACGTCATCATCCCCAAAATATCACACGACCAATGCACACGCTCGTATGCTGGGCGTGTGCCTGTGTGCTGGGCCGTGTCTATCACACGGCTGAGACACACGGTCGTGTCTCTGCTCGTGTGTTTACTATCATGCATACTGACATGAATTTTTTTATGTGCAGGGGACACAAGGCCAGACCACATGCCCATAAGGAAGACCGTGTGTCACACACAGCCTAGACACACGCCCGTGTGTCTACCCGTGTGGAAAATATAAGGCTATTTACCAAGCCTGTTTGCCACCCTTACTTACACAAGCCATAGTAGCAACCACAATCAACCACAATAAACGACATTCCATTCGTACATTTTACTCATCTATGAAGATAACTTCTTTGTATATAAATCAAAATAAATATTAGCCATCATTCAAGTCTTAATAAAAATGAAGGGACCCCAACCCAAGCCAACACATTTGGCCAGTTTTCAATGACACAAAAATAGCAAAGTCTAAGCCCTATACATGCCATATTTAAAAATACAAATCAAACTATACCGAAAGTTTCGATTGATAGTGTGATCGATATCTCTAACTTCCATTGATCCTTGAGTTAGATAGGCGGCACTATAAGAAAATGTAAAAGGAGAGAGAGTAAGCATAAAGCTTAGTAAGTTGCACATAAATAAATATACAACATATCTTTACCATTCATCAACAAGTATCATAATACACAAGCGACATAAGCAAAACTTACTCATCAATATTCATTACACCTCATATAGTATATATTGAGCTCACATTTCATACATACCATATAGGTACTTGTACCACTCACATCACGGTTATACTGTCTTATTTAACTTTAAATCATACTTTCACCATTGAACTATATGGAACATTATTGGATACTCATTTAGCCTCAAATATGGGGTCAAACATCGACGCCATGTCCCAGACATGGTCTTACACAAGTATAGTATATCTGTGCCGATGCCATGTCCCAGACATGGTCTTACACTGACACATCTTGTAGCCGATGCATGTCCCAGACATGTCTTACACTAGCTTACGTCTCGAGGCTGATGCGTGTCCCAGACATGTCTTACACTAGCACTCGTCTTAATATCGATGCGATGTCCCAGACATGGTCTTACACTGGCTCTCATAATGTGGCCGATGCATGTCCTAGACATGTCTTACCCTAGCTCACACAAGTGACCCAACGTCACAGCAAGAATATCCTATTTATTTCTTAGGTTTGAACGGGAACTCTACTATCTCTGTTACCATCATGCTTTCCCAATTCCACAATCAAACAATTCATGGTATATTAAATTCAAGTACAACTCAACACATACATTAACATTGTAGTTGTATCATTTACATACAACTCCCCTCGGATTACTAATGTGAACAAATCGTGATAAGTTTTATAATTTATGAATGTCCGTTCCTGAAAACTAACTATTATCATGACAAAGGGATGTGCACCTTATCGAACAGTAGTATAGCTTATGGCAAGACCGGGATGTCGAACCCAAAGGAAGTAAAAGTACTAGTATTAACTCTCTTTTTATTTTCTAGCCTAAAAATAAAGGGGTTTGTTTTATCTAAATTAATTAACTAAACTAAGAATGCACAGGAGGAAAATTGGGGAAATACTTTTGGGAAAAACTGATTGATTTGGACAATACCTAAGGGGAAAATCAACCTAGACTTCACTTCGTATTTGACTCTGAATCAAACGATTTATTCACTTTATTTGATCTATAGAAATCCCTAAGTTATATTATTATCTCTCTCGAGACTAACAATATCTAACCCTAGGTTGACTAATTGAAATCTCTTTCTAATTAAAACCCCATTAAATAGATCTATGGATTCCTTTATTAGGTTTCACCCTAATCTGGCAAAATTATGTCACCCTATGTCTAGGCGTGCAATCAACTCCGCTCAATTATGCTAGATCTACTCTTAGACAGGGACTTTTGCTCCTCTAAATAAGCACATCAATACTTGAATCAATATCCTGAAATATTAAAACAAGAATTAAGAACACATAATTAGAAACAAATCAAATATTTATCATATAATTTAGAAAATAATAACAAGATCCGTCATAGGTTTCATTCCCCTTAGGTATTTAGGGGATTTAGTTCATAAGTGTAAAAGGAAACATCTCAGAAGAATAATGATAACAAAACATAAAGAAAACCCAAAAACTCTAGAAGGAAATTGAAGGGAGATCTTCAGTCTTGAAGGATAATCTGGCTTCTGAGATGGATCAATTGGCTTTCTTCGAGTAATTCCTTGCCTCCTACTCCGTGTCTCTTCTAGGTACCTCCTAGGGTGTTTATATAGGCTTTAGAATGCTTCAAAACCCTCAAGAGTGGCCTTTTCTGAATAGGATTAGACTTAGACTCGACAAGGACACGCCCGTGTGCAAGTGCTTCAACCCATGTTCAAGTCTGTTGAATAGACACGGGCGTGTGGTCTGCCCGTGTAAGGAAGTCTAAGCCGTGTTGATTTCCCACGTTGGCCCATTTTCTTCATTTTCAGCCCGTTTCTCGCTCTTTTTACGCTCCTATGCTCACCTAAGTATAAAATATAAAATTTAAAGGATTAGAAGCATCAAATTCCATAAATCCAATGATAATTAATCCAAAAATATGCTAATCATGGGATAAAAATATGTATAAATTATGGTTTATCAAATACCCCCACAGTTAAGCGTTTTCTTGTCCTCAAGTAAAATCCTCAACTCACAATCAAAATAAATTCTTCTCAACCTATAATTCTCATCACTAGTATCTCAAAACAATCCATAAGTAATCATACATTGAAAATTCAACTCAAAGAACATCAAAGTTTCAAACATTCCAAGTTGAGCATTTTATCATGAAAACATAGGTGCCGCCCCTCATCTAAGTAATCACTTTTAATTCAAAATATCACAAAGTTTCACATCCTCACTGAAGATTCACTCAAATCACTCAAGTTGTTCAAGGACAAGAAATTTAGCACTCAATAGTCAATATGAAAAGTTATTACCATAGGCTTACGTGAAAATCAATTCTCCAGCATTATATATTGAGATGATACGTCAATCAAAAGGTCTTTAGAGTGTTGTAACGTGGCTTTGGTTAGGGGGTGTGGTTACAAGCTGAAAAATAAGGTTAGAATCGAGATTGAATTGAAAAATTACCTAACTAGAAGAATACTACAATTGACAATTTACATTCCTAATTGAGCTTTTCTTCATGGATAACATCGTTTTAAACTAAGCATTACATAATTTTATACTTTTAAAAAAAAAAATCAAATATTTTAGAACTTTGCTAAAAATAAAACATAGCTAAGAAATTTATTCAAATCAAATCTCGACAAAAAATAGGGATCAAATTAATTGAGGGGATTTCAACAATAATAGGTTATGGGTTAATATTGAGGTTAGATCAATGAATGGGTTGTTGGGCTTAAGGGGGTTCACTAAGGGTTAATTATGAATGTAGGCTTTTATGGAATGAGTGGGTTAAACCTAAGTGCCTTTATCATCTTTACATATCAAATCAAAGGTGTGGTCTTGACATGCATAATCAAGCAAGTTCTAGAATAACAATTCAATATTGACGCACTCATAACAATAGAAGTGAGCATGAAAAAATAATATATGCTCAGATCTCACAAAAATTATGGCTTTTTGATGTTAAACCTGTGAATTTCAACTCATGATAATGCCTAAACTTGGGGAAGCAACCTAAATTTTTTTTAATTCTCAAAAATCAACTTATCATGCTTGATTCTCTAATTCCTTAAAGTTTAAACAATCAATGCATAAATGCTTATGTTTTAGTTCAAGACATATCAATAAAAATCACAAATTAATCAAAATTTATTCTAATAATGATATGAGAAGATTATTTGAGAACAAGACAAATTTTAGGGATTTTTTCTGATGATGATATGAATAACCCCCCAAACTTAAGATGTACATTGTCCTCAATGTACAAAGATAAATTTACTGAAAAATATAGATATAAGAGAGGGAGAGAAGTGAAACTTCCTGAATTTGTGGATGAATTCCTTGAATTGGAGTTATGGAGAATAATCGACCAAGGCCAATGTGAGATTGGAGGAGGATACTCCGGTGGTGGTAGAGGTTCGTTAGTCCACAAGTCCTACTCCAAAAGAATATTATAGCTGGTGGTAGCTATGGTCGTGGTTGAGCAGGACATGGCAATCATGGAAAACCTTTTCCTGTGGAGTTGTAAATTCTTAAGTAATAGTGAGCTTTGGAGCTCTTTATAACTGCAATAAAATCAACAACTCTTTAGGAAATATAAAGTAGCATGATTACTATTAAAGAAATGGCCAAAATTATAAATTGTTTAATATAAATTATAAAACCTAAAGATGTAGTAGAAATAAAATTGAAGAAAAATAAAATAAAAAGTAGTTTTAAAGAAATAAAAATAAAAACATAAAAATAATAAATAAAGTCTTTAAGCATCTTCATCGCTAAATGGCTCGCAATGTGGGGGCAGCGACGAGATGTGGAGGTGCTAACAAATCTGATGTAGAGTTGTATCAATGTGATCAAAGCGCTGAAAACATTGCTGCTCGAATCGAGTGAGGCACTCAGAGATATCAGAGAGTGAAGCCACCGCATGAACTGGACAATGAATAAGTGGTGGCTGAGATGGTGGATCCTCGTGGGGTGGTGGGACATCATCAGTAATGTCCTCTAGGTCCTCCTGTTCTGCTGACTAGACGATGTGGTACTGGGGAGGATCGAATGCACATCGTCGCTCGATCATCCTCATATGTAGCATACTCGAGACACCCTGTAGGGATATTTGACCGATGAGGGTGAGGGAGGATGTTTGCGTCGCTGTGTTAAGGACACCGAAGTACCCTGCTAGGTAAGTCACATAAGGGTCGGTGGAAATGACTCACTTTCTATGCCGCTCTGTTTGATGGTGAATGGCGAGGGCAATGAAATAGGCGAGGTCGAACATGTGCCCATGCGCCATGCTCTATAAAAAATAGGCGTCGTTAGTGTTGACGACACCGGTGCTGTCTCGCTGTCCTGTCAGTGTGTGAGCTAGGATGGGATTTAGGTATCGCAAGGATGGGGCGAGAGCCGAAGCCTTGGAGTGACTAGGGTCATAGGTGGCCGAAACAGGAACGAGGGCCCTCCAGCAGTTTGAAGAAGTGTAGTGGATGTGGCGGTGGAGGCTGGCGAAGTCGTCGTCGTCTATGAACTCCTCTGTATATAGCCCCAATGCGACTCTGAACTCAGGCACACTCAGCTGGCGAACTAAACTACCGGGACGGAACTAGACTGTTCCAGGATCATCGAACTCTGTCATAAAAACTTGAAGGTGGAAGATCGAGTAGAGTATGAGTGTGAGCTCGAGGTACGTTGACTCGATGATCTCGAAGAAGAGCCCCCACGGGTCAGTTGTCAGGAGAGCCCAGACTGCGTCAGCCAGTTGGATCTACTCTAAAGCAGTCCAGTTGATCCAACGGCCCACACCTAGGGGTCGAGCCTATAATATCTGGAAAAGTTCCTCTTGTGGTCTCGGTAGAAATTGGAGGAATGGGTGCCTGATCTCGGTAGTGGGACCCGAGGAGGGTACTACTCATTTTTGTTTCTTGGAGGCGGGGACGGCAATCTTCTTGCCTTTTGGGTTCGTCATGGCATTTGTAATGAAAAGACGAGGTTACAAGAATAATCTCCAAGAATAGCATGTAAAAGTATGCAGCCATGTTAAAACTAAACAAGAATACTTCATAGGGGTTACTGACTAAAGGAAAAATCTACTGAAAATAACTAAGCCTTAATAGATATATCAATTTATTATTAGCATTTAGAATACAATAATAGTGCTAACAAAATACCTAGTGCATATGGTAATGATAATATGGCATGAAATCTATGGAAACACAAGGATGAATGTATCATAATGCATCAACTAAAATGGCAAGTTTCTAAATAAAAACAAAGAGTATAAGCATAATTATCATCAGAAACATTCAAATTAACAAGAAATAACAATAAATAACAAGAGAATAGAGAGAAAAAGAAAGGACAAATGCAATAATGCTTGGTGGAGGAGTGATGTGGTCAGCCACGGGCGTGGACAATAAGGTTGTGTGGTGTGCAAGGGTGAGTAGAGGGGATGAAAGAGAGGAAGAAAGGAGAAAGATAGAAGGAGAAAGAGAAAGGAATGGCCAGTCGGTGGTGGGAGGGGGGATTTTGGCAGCTAGGGTTAGGGTTTTTGGGGAAGGGGATGATGAATAGTGAGGGGTTTATATAGATATTGGGGCACATGGCCATGGGGCACGCCCGTGTACCCTTATTTCAACCCGTGTGTTTCGTGATTTTCAAATTTGGGCGCGTCTAAAATTCGGCCCACGCTCGTGTTCTTTGGGCGTGTTGATGCACACTACCGTGTTGTACAGTCGTGTTCTACTTTGTTCGCTTCTCCCACACCGATGTATGTATGCACATGCCCATGTTGTTTTGACAGTATCGACCATGGGTAGTGAGCACGGGCATGTCGCACACCCGTGTTAATTTTTTAGTTTCAACCACGCTTCTAAACATGGGCGTGTCGTATGCCCGTGTTGTTTTGACAGTTTCATCCATGGCCTTGTCGCACGACCGTGGCAACGTATCAAATCCTGTGTTGGGGAAAACTTTCGCTCTGTTTTCACACGCAGTATCACATGGCCGTGTCACTGGCCGAGGTATGAGCACGGCCTAAGGCACACCCATGTGCCTGGCCGTATGGTTTCTGGGAAACCTGTGTTCAAGTACTCAGTTAGTGATTTAAATGTTAAAAACTAAAATTTAAAGAAGTTACCACCATTAGTGCTCGGGTTGCCTCTCGAGGAGCGCTTATTTATAGTCTAAGCTCGACTTGCCTCTCTATTGTATGGTCATGGTGGTGCGAGGAGTTTACACTCCTTATTCCTGCTATCAAACTCAAAATAAGGTTTTAGACGGGTACAATTTACCTTAAAGGTGCCGAATTTAGGATGAATTACCACGACTATCCCATATGGAAAAATGCTGAGTACCATAAAAAGGATTGCTCCATTAGGTTCAGAAGTGGCAATACGAGGGTCTGCTGCATCTAGTAGTACTTTGTCTCCAACCTTAAGTTGATTTGGTGAAACATTGAGCTCGTCATAGCTTGGTTTTGGTCTATCGCGTGCTCTTGGTTTCTGTGTCCGCTATTCATCTAGTTCCTAGATTTGTAGCCTTCATTCTTCATAGATGGGTCCTTTGTTGCTACTTGAACAAGGCTCATGTATGCTTTTCGAACTTGTTTCCTGAAAAAAAGGTTGAACCACATGATCAGTATTAGTAAAATTTCGAGCTTGAAGAGTGATTGTTTCATCCCCCACACGAAGTGTGAGTTCACCTGTACCAACATAAATAATTGTTCTAGCAGTTGCTAAAAAGGGTCGTCCTAAAATTAAAGGCACGTTACTATCCTCTTCTATCTCTAGAACAACAAAATCGATTGGGAATATAAATTTGTCAATTTTAACGAGTACATCTTCAATAATGCCCCTAGGAAGTCTAATTGTTTTATCTGC